>NC_052621.1:33091911-33457031 GCF_016545825.1 Eucalyptus grandis
GGCCGATGGGTGATCCAACGTCACACAAAACCAAAACCCGCACACAAACAAATACTAGCCCCCGAATCTCGGAATGATGATGCTCCGTACACTCAACCTCTACGTCGGTCGATATGCCATAGAAAGTACCAGGGGTGACTGGCGACAGAGACATAACTCCTAGTCTGAAATGTTAGTCCCCAAAGGGGTGAGTACAACCACTCAGCAGTAAAAGATCCACCAAACTACAAAATGCAACAAGCAAGGCAACCAAGATTTCATGCACATAATATCTATGCAACCATGCATATAAATCCATAAGGTTCATCCCATACCTTAATAACCACATTTTCAATGCCAAATAATACTAACTCAAATTCATAGACAATTCATGCACCATGCCTTATGCACACACATGTGGCATCCCAAAATTCAAGACAAGCTCTAAGGTGTATTAAAGCTCGTAATTAGGTAATGAAATTACCTATGGTTTATGCTTTAGCCATTAGTCTCCTTTTAAAATTAGGTGATTTGTGCTTATGTTTATGAGATTTTAAATTTGATAGACTAATGATAATAATCTATGCTTGGCCATGCACCTTATAGATTAAATTCCTATAAATAAAATGTCACAAGACTTTGGCCATATGGAATTTAAAATTTAAAATTTATAGAAGAAAGTATAAAAAAAAAAGGGGAAAATTTAATTTTTAATTAGGTTGGGCCTTAGGCCCATTGGCCTAAGCCTTAGTGGGTCAAGCTGGTCAGCCCAATTAGGCCCGCTAAAGGGGCTGCTGTAGCCGGCCCATTGAGGCCCATGAAGTGGCGTCGACCGTGTGAGGGGGAGGGAGGAATGGCCGGCCCATTTGCTGGCCCAATTGCTCCCAAAGCCCAAGCCCATGCATGTGTTGTGACAAGTGGCAAGAGGAAATGGCATGCATTGGCCAATTGAAAGGCAATCTAACGATTGCAAATGATTAGGAAATGGGGAAATAAAAGGGAAGAGGAGAGAGAGAGGTGGCCGGTTGAGCTACCGCCCAAAGAGAGAGAGAGAGAGATTGTGCGAGAGAGAGGGAGAGTGAGGCCGAGAGGGAGGAGAAGCCGAGAGGAAGGAGTCGCCGTCGCACGCCGTCCGTCCGCCCGTGCGCCGCCCAATTCGCCACCGTGTGCCGTCGTTCGTTCGGTCTAGAGGCAAGTTGGGAGTCCACTTTCTACTCTTGCACCAATGTTTGGCATGTATGGTCGAAATTTAGGATGTTTGGAGGCATGGGAGTGAAGCTAATGTGTTTGGTACTTGAGATTCATGCTGTTTTCGCATGAACAGTTTGAGTAAGAACTTTGTGAGAGCTTGCATGCATGTTTTGAGTTCGATTTGGACTTTTATCTCTTCATGAAAGTTGTATATAACACCTTAAACTACAACATAATAAACTTTTGTGTAAAATGATGGAGATTTAAGGGGTCAAACTCTCATCCTACGGAGACATCAGATCTGGAACGATTTCACTGACCTTTCGGTGGATTTGTGGTTGCATGTTGATTTTTACTAAGAATCTCTCTTCGCTTTATTCATGAAAGTTGTAGGGGACATCTTAAACTACAACATAATAAAATTTGAAGTTAAATTAATAAGTATAACCTACTAAATCGACTCACTCTTGAAGACGGTAAATCTGGAGACATGATACAGGACACCCGAGACTTCATGGACCCATATGATGACTATACTCTGGATATTTGACTTAGCTCCCTTCATCAAACTTGTAGAGAACATCTTGAAGTAAAACATATCCGAATTTAAGAGGAAACGAAGAAGAATAGGTAGGTGAAGACTCAGTATTTCGGAGAAGCATGCACTGGACGTTTCGGTGTTAGATCCAGAAGCTTCGTGTGACTGTAGAAAATAATCCAAAAAGAATTTGGCTCGGAAGTCTTCATGAAAAGTCTACTTTTGTATCTTGGCTATAACTTGGTAAAATTTCGTAATTTTTGGAGGTCGTTCGAGTATTCTAATCAAATTATTTCGGACACTGTGCATTCTGATTTCATCCGAAATTACATGCTATATTTGTGTGAATTATGAATTTGTGTGGAATTCTATTTGGCCATGTATTTTGCATGAAATCATTATCCTATTGTCTTGTCTATCACTTGCCTTAATTTATGATTTTTTGAAAATCATATGGATATTTAAATTTAATATTTTCGAAAGTGGCACAAGCTGGAATTTAAATAAATGTAAAAAGGGCATGATAAATGGATTATTTTAATTGCATGAATTCCATAAATTTTATTTTATGAATAATTGTACCTTGTTGCATGAATGATGAGGTCTTGATGCATGCATGACAATGAATTGAGATGCGTGTATGAATTCAATGCTGAATATGATTTTGTTTGCCATTACATCATATGCCATGCTAAATTGAGACTGAAATTGGTGAACATGAATAATGACAAATGAGGAGATTGTTGTGGCGGATGATAATGCCCTGGGAGTATCAGGATGCCCGGGATGGGGGGTGCCGGATGCCCGGAATGTATAGAGATACATTGCCGG
The DNA here is from genome assembly GCF_016545825.1 of Eucalyptus grandis. Lineage (NCBI taxonomy): Eukaryota > Viridiplantae > Streptophyta > Magnoliopsida > Myrtales > Myrtaceae > Eucalyptus > Eucalyptus grandis. Next base: position 33,094,451 of record NC_052621.1, read on the forward strand.
ATGGCCCTGGGAGTATCAGGATGCCCGGAATGGTTGGGTGCCGGAAGCCTTGGAGGTCTTTGCCCGAGGGGATGCCTCGTGATGCATGTTGGGATGCGAGATGCCCGGAATGTGGGGGTGCCGGATGCCCGGTGGCCTTAAATGGCTGAATGCCGGAGGTTTTTCTCGCGATGCCAGGATGGGGTGCGAGTGTAAAGTATGGGATGAAATTGATGATTCGAGGAAGGGTGATGTGGTGATCGAATTGAAAGTTAAAAGTGGAAATTGAATCATGCATATATGATATGATATGATGATGATCGCCCATGGCATTATGATATGCATGTATGATATGCTATGATGATGATCACCCATGATGATGATGATATGCATGTATGATATGCTATGATGATGATCACCCATGATAATGATGATATGTATATATGATATGATATGATGATGTCATGATGACAATGATATGAGTATGACATGATGATGATGATATGCATGTATGATATGATATGATGATGATCACCCATGGCATGATGGTATGCATGTATGATATGATATGATGATGATCACCCATGGCATGATGGTATGCATGTATGATATGATATGATGATGATCACCCATGGCATGATGATATGCGTGTATGATATGATATGATGACGATCACCCATGGCATGATGATATGCATATATGATATGATATGATATGATGATGATCACCTATGGTATGATGACATGTATGTGATATGACTGTGATGATAATTTATGATGGTATATGCATGGCATCAAGGTAAGTACGCATGGATGCATGAATGGCATGTATGATGTTGTGATTGTATTGTATGATGCTTTGAGTGGTTATTGGATTCCTTTACCTGCTGAGTGGTTGTACTCACCCCTTTTGGGGACCAACATTTCAGATTAGCAGCATGCCGCTCCCTGCTGTCACGTGGGGTGTGTTTTACGGCCTACCATCCGATGTAGAGGTCGAGTGCGAGGAGTTTGGATGTCCCTCTGTTCCTAGATTGACGTATATTCGAGTGAGCTGTTTAGTCATGTACGATGTAGGCCTGGCTGGGGGCCCTGTTGTCCAGGAGTTCATATCCGTCCACATTCGTCGCGACGGTGTGATGCGTGGGATGTTGCCGCCGCCACCGCCTGATGCACCGGGTTGGGTGTGAGGGCCCGTGCGTGACGAGTATGAGCTGGATCTTTTTGGGGATAGTTAGCCGACACTTGTGATGGGGATCGTGCACATGAGTTGTAGCGGGTCGAGGGTTCTTTTTGGGGTTTTAGGCCGGGTGTGGCTGAGTCTTGGCTTTTCCTTTTGATGTACCGACCCAAAGAAACCCCATCTTGGAAATATGTAAATAAAGTGTCATGGCTTGTCTTTTAATCATGATGATTAGTGGTGTGTATTTGTATCATGGTTGATGGAGGGTGCGATGGCGATGTTTTATTTTGCTTCTGCTAATGAGTCGCGCTGGGACCGTTTTAAAAAAAAAATGTGTCTACTAATTACGACGCTTCTTCTAAGAAGAAATGTAATAAGGTGTAACGTTGGTGCTTGTGGCGACCTAAGAAGGGTTCGGGGTGCCACACACATGCACATGATTCATTTCCCATTTTGATTTTCAAATGGATCTCATTTTCCCAGGGGACCAATGTTTGCGTCCCTCCTGACTCTCGCATCCAATCCTAGCATCACGAGACCTCCGGCGCACACCTCCGGGCATCTTGTACCCCAACTAGCATCACAAGGCCTCCGGCGCACACCTCCGGGCATCTTGTACCCCAACTGGCATCACAAGGCCTCCGGCACACACCTCCGGGCATCTTGTACCCCAACTGGTGTCACAAGGCCTCCGGCACACACCTCCGGGCATCTCGAAACTCCCGAGGACATCCAGCACACACCTCCAAGCATCCCGAAACTCCCGAGGCATCGTCGACTTAGCCGTCCGACGGTATCATCAACATCACAATGTATACATATATGTCTTACTCTCAAAATAGCATTTGATGCAATAATGTCAAAGGTTTGAATCAATCTTTGATGCCATAGGATATGCTAAATGTCACCACATATGATGTATAAATAACAACCTAAGATGCCACATCTCGTGGAGTAACTCGTTTGTTCATGAAAATAAAACAATTTTCGGATAAAACAGAATGCACTCTTTAATTGAAATTCTGGAAAAATTAGTAAAAAATATAAATAAATTCTGAAAAATTAACATGTTATAAATGAGATCTAGAGAAAAAGGTTTTATGAAGAACACTATGTCAAGAAAACTTCGTATGAATCGCTATGGTCCATGCATCACAACCATAAAACTTCAAACATCACTATTGCACAGTTTTAATAACAAATTCGGTATAACCCGGAAATAAACTCAGAAAATTATGATATTTTGATATGTTATAGATGAAACCTAGAGGTAAAAGTTTTGTGAAGAACTCAAAGTAATATTCATGATAGATCAAGAGCTATAATCACTATAACTCTCCCTAACCCTCGGTAACAGTTTCCAGATCTAACACTTCCAAAGAAAAATCGTTCCAACGACCAATACTAGTCTGTTTCTTCCCAAATTTTAGCATGTTACTCCTCAAAATGTCATCTACAACTTTCATCAAGGACATGAAGTCAGATTTCGGCTAGATAATTACAGAAAATTCACGCAGTCATCAAAGGTCAAGTTGTTTTTCCATGAAACAGTTTGCTAGTGCTAAAGAACTACTTCTGTTCTTTCAAATTCCAACATCCAGCATCAAGTTCAAGCATCTGCAAAATCTATTACACTTCACACACAACCACATCCAGCATAATGTAGATCAATGGACTTCACTTGCCTTAATTCCAATGAAACCACAGCAAGCAAAACAGCAACTTGAGGACTTCGGGGGCGGCTCAATCGACGGCAAAGCTAGGCGGTGTCGACAGCGGTAGCAGGTGCACGCATGGCAGGGCTGGTCTCCTTCTTTCACTCGCCAATGCACCCTCACGTTCGGGCCCGTTTGGTTCGGGTTTGGGGAAATGCCTTTGGGATAATGCAAATACCTTTGAGGTACAGGGGTTTTCTGAAATGCTAGACTGTTTGGTAAACTATAACTGAAAAGTGCTTTAGGGAAATGCAAGACTGTTTGGTAAACATATATTTGAAAAGCCCTTTAGTGTAACCAAATTAAGTTTTTTAGTTTTAGTATTTTTAAAATTGCAAAAAAGAAATAATGACTATATAACCTTTTACATTTTCATGTTGAGAGTAATGTAAAAGATATATATTAGTAAATTTATTTAAAAATTTATATTAAAATAATTTCATTATAGATTAGATGCAAAGCTCAATTTTTGGCCTAGAGTTCTTTTAGGTTTGTTTTCATCTTTGAATAATTTTTTTAACTATTGTAGTATTAATCATCTTCATTAATTAATGATCATTCTAGTGTGGTAATAAAAAGTTGGGCTATTGATTGTCAAAAGATAAAAATGACAAAAAAAATGGCGAACCCAACATTTGCAAAGAGTTTTTAGTATTTTTTTTTAAATATAAAAATAAAATCCGATGAAACTCCGTCGCCGATCAACAGCAGTTGGGGTGTGGGGAAGATGATCATTTAAAAAAAAAAAAAAAAAAGTCAACGGATGAATAGTAGAGGTGGACTTGCATTTCAAAGGCCAGCATTTGGCCAAGGACACCTCCAAATGCTGAACCAAACACCTAAATTTTTTCCCAAGGGGCTTTCGGGGCTGAGAGCCCCTTGGGAATGTTGAACTAAACAGGGCCGAACTCTCTCTTTCTCTCAGACTCTCTCTCTTTCTCTCGGCTGCCCTCTCTCTCGATCACTCCCTCATCCATTCCGCCCCTTTCTTTTCCTTTTAATTTCTTAATTAGCTAGTAATCATGAGGTTTTTGCATGCAAGAGACACTTGGCTCCAAGAGGAAGACAAGTGGCTTCATTAAGAGGACAAATGGAGGAGGTGGCGTGGCCTTCTCCATCCGGTTCTCTCCTCCCCTTCGGTCGATGGCCTTGTGGGCCTCTTGGGCCTGCTTTGGGCCCGAAACTTTGTGGCCAAAAGTCCAAATTAAATGGCCCACAATCTCTGAAAAATAAGCTCACAATTTCTGTACAATTATTAAGCATTTGGTTTCCATAAAAAATCAATTTGATATCCCTATAGTCAATTTGCTTCATATAAAAGGATATAACCAAAGTTCTCATGTGCAGTCCAACTCCTCAAAATTTTACTCTTAATTTTCAGTAGGTGTGTCCCTCACGCGTGGCTGAATTCCATCCCTTCGGCACAAATTAAATTGACCAATGTCCAAATTCCTCTCTTATTCCATATCTACTTAATTGGTATGGTTGGGATTCTCGAATGCCACACTGAACTCCTTAATTTAATTCGAAGCGTTATATATCTACTTATAACTATTTATATCTTTAGTCTATTATCTTCTCAAGAAGATTTGATTTACTTTCATTAAGTCTTGCGATAATTTCTTTTAACACCTATTCACCCCCTCTAGGTGTCCTTACTAGCACTTACAATTCGTATCAGAGTCTGTGTGCTCATTTTATTGAAGTGTTTTACTTCGAGTTAAAGATCTATGGCTAGTATTTTAGCTCCAAGTTTGGTTGAAGGCCAAAGCAACACCAGACGTCCTTACTTTGATGGGAAGGAATACAATGTGTGGAAAAACAAGATGAAGGCATTTCTAAGATCGAAAGATCCCCTAGAATAGGATGTAGTAGAAAAAGGGATCATTCCTAAAGCTACATCAATCTCAGAAAGAGGAAAAGTTGTAGATGCTGGCGAAATGGCACAAGAAGAAATAACCAAGAGACAAGCTCTTGACGCTAAAGCCATTTATCCTTTATATTGCACTTTATCTCCTACTAAGTATAACAGAATTTCATCTTGTGAAACAGTCAAAGAAGTTTGGGATAGGCTGCATGTCACCTATGAAGGAACTGATCAAGTTAAAGAAACAAAAATCAATATTCTACTTGGACAGTATGAAGCCTTCAAGATGAAGCAAGGAGAATTTATCACTGACATCAGTCGTTTCACAGAAATTGTAAACGGTCTAGCATATCAGAGACAGCCAATCTCGGGATCAATGAAGTTTAATAAATTACTCCATGGACTTTCTAAAGACTGGAATTACGTGAAGACTTCAATAAGAGAAACTCAGAGGATCATGCCGCTCTATGTAGACGAACTAGTTGGCACACTTTAATCATATGAAGTGGAGCAAATCAATGAGGAAGACGATCATAAAAGTAAGAAGTCAATCGCTTTAAAATCTAACGATGATTCTGATACAAATTAAGAAGATGATATGGACGATAAAGAATTGGCACTCATGATAAGGAAATTCAGAAAGTTAAATAGAAAGGGAAGAAGATACAACTGGAAGAAGCAAAGCACTCAAAAGTTTCAAAACAAATCAACCGAGGATGATGAAACCAACAAAGATGTGATCTATTTTGAATGCAAAAAAAAAGGGGGCACATTAGACCCAACTGTCCTATGTTGAAGAAAAAGAAGGGAAGAACTGAGAAATACATAAAGGCTCTCAAAGCAGAGATGTGGAGTGATACTGAATGCGAAGAAAGTGATGAAGAATGTGTCAATATATGTCTAATGGCAAAATCAGAATCAGACTCAGACTCTGAAACAAATTCAGACAACTCAGACAATGAAATCATGGTTAGTAATTTAAAAATTCCTGCTAAAGTCTCGAAATACATAGATAAACTTTGTCTCAGTCTCAAAACCTCTCTTAAAAGGATTTCTGAGCTAAAGAGGGAGAATTCTACACTTAAGCAACAGGAAACTTCTTGGAAAGAAAAGTTTGAAAATCTAGACAAAAATTTTGCCAATTTGAAAGAAAATGCAGACTCTCTTTCAAAGGAAAATACTTCTTAAAAGAAGACATTTCAAATATTACAAAAAGGTTTTCAATAGGATCTAAGAAGTTGGAAAAGATTCTTTAAGTACAAAGACCTTATTTCAACAAATCTGGTTTGGAAATGACTCTAGAAACTATTCATCTAATTGATTTTACAACATTAAAGAAAAGAATCAAATAAAGACCTACAAAAACATTTTGCATAAATCATTTTCAAAGAGTTTTTGTAAAACCCATCGGCCGAAATGCTCTGAAATGCTCAAAGTGTAACAGCTCAGAACATTTCGAGAAAGAATGTCCATTGGTTTGGAGACCTGTTAAGAAAGATTGGGCAATAAAATTTGGGTACCAAAGAAAGGTTGAGTTCTTTTTGTAATTGCAGGTCACTATCAAGAAAAAGATCAAGTGATATTTGGATAGTGGATGTTCGAGACACATGACAGGAGATTCAAGTTGTTTTATAAAGCTTGTGCAATTAAATGGTGGAAAAGTTTCCTTTGGTGGAAACAACAAAAAAAGAATTGTTGGATGTGGAACTGTAAGAATTAAAAATCTCACAATCAACAATGTTTCCTTGGTGGAAGGTTTGAACTACAATCTACTCAGCATTAGTCAACTGTGCGACACTGGATTCAAAATCAATTTCCAAGAGGAAATTTGTTCGGGAACTAGTAGAGATTTTTCTCAATCTTTCACTGGACGAAGACATAGGAATATTTATCTTCTGGATATGAAATCAGAGAGTTCTCAGTGTCTAATTTCTATTCAAGATGAAACAAACATTTTGCATCAAAAGGTTGGTCATATCAATATGAAGCAGATTGACAAGATCTCCTCTAAGAAACTCGTTCGTGGACTTCCCAGTTTGACTTATCAAAAGTCTGATCTATGTACACCATGTGTTTTGGGAAAACAGGTTAGAAGTTTTTTTAAGCCTAATAAATCAAGTTTCTACTAATCGTGTTTTCCAACTTCTGCATATGGATCTCTTTGGACCAACCAGAACTCAGAGCATTGGTGAAAAAAGATACCGCCTAGTAATCATGGATGATTATTCTCATTTTACTTGGGTTTATTTTCTGACAAGTAAGTTTGAAACCTTTTCTCACTTTTCAAAGTTTGCCAAGAAAGTTCATAATGAAAAAGGATATACTATTTCAAGCATATGGGCAGACCATGGAGGTGAGTTTAAAAATCAAGACTTTGCCAAATTCTGTAATGAATCTGGTTTCCAGCATGTTTTCTCCTCTCCATGCACTCCAGAACAGAATGGAGTTGTGGAAAGAAAGAATAGATCTTTGTAGTAGATGGCAAGAACTCTTTTAATTGAAAGCAATATTTCTTCTCGATTTTGGGCTGAAGTAGTTTCTACATCTTGTTATATTATTAACAAAGTATTTTTAAGGCCTATCCTAGAGAAAACTCCTTATGAAGTTCTTAAAGGGAAAAAGCCAAATGTTTCTTATTTTCATGTGTTTGGTTGTAAGTGTTTTGTTTTGAAAAATGCAAATAATCAAACTGGTAAGTTTGAGGAAAAATCAAATGAAGGAATTTTCCTTAGTTACTCAACTTCAAGCAAAGCCTACTGAATATTCAACAAGAAGACTCAGTCTGTGGAAGAATCTATGAACGTCAAATTCCAAGACTCCATGCAGAATCAACTGAATCAGACTGAACTTGAAGAATTTGAACATGCTCCAGACTTTACAAACTCTACTTTACCTAAAGTGGTTCAGACTTCTGAAGATCAACAACCAATAGAAATTGAAGACTCTACTGAAGTAGAAGATCAGCAGACCATCAGACCAACCAATAACTAGAAGCATAAGTCTAATCATTCCAAAGAACTCATCATCGGCAACATTGATGACGGGATTCACACTAGATCCAAAAGGCGAGAAGAGTCTAGCGCTCTAGCACTTATTTCTGAAATAGAACCCAAAAGCATAGAAGAAGCCTTAGCTGACGAAAGTTGGATTGAAACCATGCAAGAAGAACTCATACAGTTCAGCATCAACGATGTTTGGGAATTAATTCCTAAACCAAAAGGTAAATCTATTATTAGAGCTAAATGAGTTTTCAGGAACAAGATGGACGAAAAATGAAAAGTGGTCAGAAACAAAGTAAGACTCGTGGCCAAAGGATATACGCAAGAAGAAGGGTTAGACTATGATGAGACCTGTGCACCAATGGCAAGGTTAGAAGCAATTAGATTATTACTTGCTTTTACTTGCTATAAAAATTTCAAGTTATTTCAAATGGACGTCAAAAATGCATTTCTCAATGGATTTATCCAATAAGAAATCTATGTGGAACAACCACCTGGATTTGAAGATAAAAAAAGACCAGACTCAGTCTTCCGACTGAAAAATGCCCTATATGGATTAAAGCAAGCACCTCGAGCATGGTATGATAGGTTAAGCAAGTTCCTAATTCAAAATGATTTTGTGAAAGGAAATGTGGATATAACCTTGTTCATTAGAAAGGAAGGTAAAATTTTCTACTTGTTCAAATCTATGTTGATGACATTATCTTTGTATCTTCTAATGAAAATTTGTGTAAGAAATTTTCTAAGTTTATGCAGGATGAATTTGAGATGAGCATGATGGGTGAATTATCTTTCTTTCTCAAATTACAACTGAAATAATTGATGGAAGGAATTTTCATTCACCAAGAAAAATATGCAAAAGATCTCATCAAGAAGTTTGGATTGGAAAATTGTAAAAAGACAGAGATACCAATGTCAAGCTCTTCGAAGCTGGATAAAGACGAAGAAGGAAAGAAAGTTGACCAGAAGCTCTACAGGAGTATTATTGGTTCCCTTCTTTATCTTATTGCTTCTAGACCTGACATTTTGTTTAGTGCTTACATTTGTGCTAGATTTCAATCAGATCCCAAAGAATCTCATCTAAGCGCTGCAAAATGCATCATCAAATACGTTGCAACAATCTCAAAGCTAAGTCTGTGGTATCCCAAAGAAGGAAACTTTACTCTCCTTAGATACTCAGATGCAGATTTAGCAGGTTGCAGAGTTGATAAAAAGAGTACTTCTGGTACTTGTCAATTGCTAGGAAACAAAATAATATCTTGGTTCTTAAGGAAGCAGAGTACTATAGCTCTTTCAGCAGCAGAAGTATAGTATGTCACTCTTAGGAGCTGTTGTTCTCAAATCTTGTGGATAAAGTAACAGCTAAGAGATTTTGGAATCGAAGACTCATGTATCGAGATCAAATGTGACAACACTAGTGCAATCAATCTCACAAAGAATCAAATTCTTCATTCTAGAGCAAAGCACATAGAAATTTGACATCATTTCATTAGAGATCATGTTCAGAATGGAGAAGTCATGATACAGTTCATTAACTCAAAAAATCAGTTGATAGACATATTTACAAAGCCACTGGAGAAAAGTCTATTTGAGTCTATTCGCACCAGACTGAACATCATATCTTTCATCAGCTAAAGTATGAAGATGATTAGACTCAGAATAACCAAAAGTTGCGACTGTAAGTTAATTCTGTGTTAGTATTTTATTTTTTGGATGAAAATTTGAAAAGGTACGTTTACTTTTTGAATCGTTACTTACTTATTTTATTTTTAGTAATTATCTTTTTAATTGTGAATTTATGGCAGTTTTTCATTTTAAAAAAGGTAGCTTTCATTTTCAAAATGGCAGTTTTAATTTTCAAAAAGGCAGTTTTTACCTTTTCCTTTATGACGATTCGTATACCCTGCTTCATTTGTTTTATATACTGTAGATTTTCTTCTTTGTTTTCACACAAACCCTAGAATACAAAACTCCATTTTCTCTCTCTTTCTCTCTAGTTTATTCCAAAAGATTTTGTTGGAGAAAACTTCCTTGAGTGTTTTGAAGTTGACAAAACGTTTCCATCAGTCTTGTCTGAAGACTTGCAGACTCTTCTATCAAAGTCTGAAGACCTTCGGACTGCCAGACTTAAGACTCAAAGTCTATCCTCATTGACAATATCTAATCCGTTGAAGAAAGCTTATCTGAAACAAAGTATTTTGTTAAGGATTCGATTCTATTGACTAAAGAAGATCTCTTGGCTGGATATAGCATGTCGGAATCCATTATTCAAATCAAGATTGATTCAGGGATTTTGGATCTGTTGATTGGCGAAGTATACTTGGAAGGTTCTACTTATGGAAACCTAGATCCTGTTTGTATGGGCGAGCATGATTGGTGGGCTATCGTCATGTTCCTTAAATAGCTCGAAGATCTTCCTAATTGATTCTGTCCAACGGGTAGATTGGAAGAATTCCTTTGGTAAGTGCCAACGGGTGTGATGGCATAAAGGAGTATATAAGGAAGACGTTCTAGTTGTTTGAGTGGGTGCGCGATAGAAGAATTCCAAAGTCTGAAGCTCCTTGTTCTTAGTCAATTAAACTGTTGAGCGAAATCTTGTACGCAAAAGAGAGTCTATATTTTTGAGATACCTTGAGGAAGTGTAGCAGAGTCTCTACACTGTGGAATCAAGGAAGAGCTTTGTCACGACCTTTTTTTTCCGTCCGGGGGAAAAGGAAGAAGGTTTAGGGGTATTTGCATAAAGAGGTGGACCAATGGCCCTAGATTAGGCGCGGGCTCTCCCAAGCCCATACCCCGCGCGACGTTGGATTCGTTTTTTAGTTATTAACAACCTATGTAATTCTAGGAGTCGCCACTAGCCTATTGAGGTCTGCTAGAAACCAATCAAGACACGGGAGTGTTGTCTCGATTCATACGCAACCAGAGATTTCTAGGAACGGGGACTTGTTTACGCCAATGTTTCTATTAGCGCCCTTGCGGTACCACTAACTTGGAATGTTGTTTATCTAAATGGCCATACAATCTTGATTACCAATTATAATCTTTATGAAACCACTAAGTGTCCATGCAAATGTTTTTGTAGTTTTTTTTTTTTTAATGTCTAGACTAATCGTAACATAATTTAGAAGAGAAATTTACACTCAAAATAATGAAAAGCGGCGCGTAAGTAAACATCCAAGAAATTGAAATGACTTGAAAATAAACGCGGAAAAGGTAAACCCGATACAAGTCGGGCAAATAATATTACATGGCCTTGTTATCACGCCCCGGGACAGGACCCCCATGAGCAAAATGAGAGTTCAAATATGCATGAAATTACTCTATATGCATGAAATTACTTTAAATAGTTTTAATCTACACACAATGGATTATTTACAAAAATGGTTATGAAATACCAAAATAGCATTAAATTAGGAAAATGACCTTTTAAAATTAGGAAAATTTCATATATGTCATTTATATCCTAATTTGATGCTATCTAACATTTTTTGATATTTTTGAAATTTTCATATTTTTATCTTTTTTTTTTAATTATTTAAAATAATAATAATAATAATAATTCCTTAAACCGATCTATGCTAACATGGAGTAACACAGCACATGAATATCACAATAATCAAGCTCAAATCGACCGTTTCAAGATTGAAGCTTAGTTTGGGCATTTTGTCGAACACTTGGTGTGCATTAAACTAGCCCCAATCAGCTTCCTCGGGCCATGTTTGCGGTCTTCAATCTCAACTCATGAGCAATATTATGTGGAAATAAAGTATTAAGATTATACTACCACATGCAAAGAACAAGATTAGATAGAAATCATAGCTAAAAACACACTATAACCAAGCTAAAATCATCCTCAAATACACGGGTTTGAACTGATTTTGCAAATCTGGGTTTGAACCCAAGTCAAACAAACAGGTTACATGCCCATATTCAAGCCCCGACACTCATCGCATACGAGACCTAAAGGAAACATTACTTGATCCGAGTGAAAGTAGGTAACATGAGCTTCCAAATGCAATAAACATCACAGAGAATGACCCACCGAAAAACATCAAAACGACCTCTCCAAGAAGCACACATGCAATACTCTTGAAGAGATTTCAAACACTTAGAAAAATTTCAACCTCAGAAATCAGTTTTCCGGGCTGGTTTTCCTCTTGATTTTCATGATCAAAACATGCTCAAACTCGAAAATAAATACATCTAGGGTGCTTACCTTTCTTGCTAGTTTCTTTTTCAAGTGGTTCTTGGCCGATGAAACCGAAAAATTATCCTCGGGGGCCTGTGGAAGTAGGCTTCTTCAACTGGAAATGAGATCTGCAAAAAAAAACGAACTGACAACGAAGGTTTTCGTTGAGCTCTAACATTAGACTTCAAGACGTATTTTGTTGGAAAAATTGACACCATGCCAAACTATATGTATTCTAGTTTGGGCTAAAAGTCAATATTTTCCTCATTTGTCTCTCAAATTTCTCAAAAACACTGGCTTTCCTCACTCGTGACCAACCGGTCTCGACACTTAGAAAAATTTTCGGACTTTCTTGGCCCGACAGGAGGGCACTGTTTCGGGGGGCTTTAGGAGGCCTTCCCGATCTCCATCTTGGACGTGCGACCTATGGATGGAAATATCTTTGAGTGAAGTTTCACTCTCTAGTTTAAGGTTTTGGCTAATTTTGGCTGTAAGTTTGCGCAAATCTCACTTTTCTCTCAGAAGGTTGAACTGGAATTTCTGGGTTTTCTCTTCTGGAGTTGCTTCTGAGGGCCTCTTTGGGGGACGATTCCGAGATCTCTCCTCCCCCTCCCGTCTCCTCTCTCTCTTCCCTCGAAAGACCTTGCTTCCGTGACCTTATCCCCCGAATTAAGGGATTTTTGGTCTGCCTTTTGCCCACCTACCAAGCCTGTCAACAGGGCTACTTCACCTACTCTTCTGACTAAGCCAATTTTTTTTAAACTTCTGCAGCTGTTGAGTGTGCAGGTTTTGCTGCGATTTTCCGGTGCTGTCAGAAGCTTATCTCTGGCCAATTTTCGTCCACTTGCACTGCTATATACGGTCTTCCATCACGTGCAAATATCGGGCTGGTTGGGCAGCTGAGCAGGATATGGTGGGGCCACCAAATTGCTTACTCAGCAACTCCGGATTAAGACCAACTCGTGGACTGAGTTTTGGTTGCTGATTTGAGTGCTTTAATCCACTAATTTGGCTGCGTTTTTTCATCAATTAGAAAGCTCATGTATAGTAGTTTAAGATCTTGACCATTTTTTGCAATTATCTCCACCCAATTTTACAAGAAAGTACCTCAAAGTTGGTCATTTTCTTGCCCGAAAATGCCAAATTCAATGCAATTAGGTCCTTTTTGGCTCAATTTGATTGATTCTGCTTGGCCCAAATTCAATTTCAACTTAATTTATGGCCAAGATGATGATTTAAGGGCTCGGGCGCAAATTTTGCAAAATTTACGAATTGGTCCCTCGACTTTTGGAAATTGCATTTTGGCCCCAACTTGCCATTTGAATTCCAATCTGACCTCCTGGGCTTGGCTAGTCACATTTAGATCATTGGCCCCAACTTCTTTTCTTTTCTTTTCTTTTTAATCTTTTTTTTTAATTTTTTTATCTTTTATCCTTTTTTTTAATTAATTTTAATTTTTTTTTTTAGGGAAAACATCTTCCATTTTAAATACCTAGATAATCTATATGCAATAATTTGGGCAAAAATTAGGTGTCAACAAGCTTCACTATAACAACTCTTTTGTTTCATAGTGAAATCCAAATGGGGTCATCGGTGCGGAAGAGTGGACGTAGGCTTGGATTAAGCCGAACCACTATAAAATCTGTGTTCATATTCTCTTCTCTACGCTTTTTTACTTTGATCATAACTCGTTTTGTGCACACTTATCTCGTGAAATTATTTTTACACCTATTCACCCCCTCTAGGTGCTCGTACTAGCTTTCACAGTTGGTATCAGAGCTTGTGTACTCACTTAAGTTGATGTGTTTTACTTCAGAGTTAAAGATCCATGGCTAGTATGTTGGCTCCAGGACTGGTTGAAGGGCAAAGCAATACTAGACCGCCTTATTTTGATGGAAAGGAATACAACATATGGAAAAACAAGATGAAGGCATTCCTAAGATCAAAGGATCTTCTGGAATGGGATGTAGTAGATAAATGAATTATTCCTAAAGCTGCAACTGTCTCAAAAAGAGGAAAAGAAGCCATTGAGTCGAGTGAAATGACTCAAGAAGAGATAACCAAGAGATAAGCTCTTGATGCAAAAGCAATTTATTCTTTATATTGTGCTTTATCACCTACTGAATATAACAGAATATCTTCTTGTGATACAGCTAAAGAAGTCTGGGATAGATTACACATCACTTATGAAGGAACTGATCGCGTGAAAGAAATCATAATCAACATTTTGCTCGGTCAATACGAAGCATTCAAAATGAAATCAGGAGAATCTATCACTGACATGTTTAGTCGTTTTACAGAAATCGTGAATGATCTTGAAAATCAAGGTCAACCAATTTCTGATCCAATGAAAGCAAACAAGCTACTGCGTGGACTCTCCAAGGATTGGAATCACATAAAGACTTCAATAAGGGAGACACAAATAATTATGCCACTCTTTGTTGATGAATTGGTTGGGACTCTTCAATCTTATGAAGTGGAGCGAATCAATGAAGATGAAGATCCTAAATGTAAGAAATCCATTGCATTAAAATCTAATGATGATTCTGATGTCACAGATTCTGAAGACGATATGGATGATGAAGAGCTTGCTCTCATGATAAAATGATTCAGAAAACTAAACAGAAAGGGGAGAAGATTCAATCCAAGGAAACAAAGTTTTCAAAAGTAACAGTCTAAGTCAGTTGAGGATGATGAATCCAATAAAGATGTAGTCTGCGTTGAATGTAAGAAAAAGGGACACATTAGACCCAACTGTCCCCTTCTGGAGAAAAATAAAGGAAAAGCTTAGAAGTATCGAAAGGCACTTAAAGCAGAAACTTGGAGTGATACAGAATGTGAAGAAAGTGATGATGATTATGCCAATATTTGTCTTATGGCACAATCAGACTCAGATTCAAACTCCGAGACAGACTCAGATTCAGACAGTGAATTCGAGATAAGTAATTTGAATATCCCTACTAAAGTCTCTAGATACATTGATGAATTGTGTCTTAGTCTCAAAACCTCTCTCAAAAGGATTTCCGAACTTAAAAGAGAAAATTCTGCACTAAAACAACAGGAAAATATTTGGAAAGAAAAGGTCAAAAGTTTAGAGAAAAATGTTACTACTTTGAAAGAAAATGCAGACAATCTTTCAAAAGAAAATGCATTCTTGAAAAATGATATCTCAAGTATTTCTAAAAGATTTTCTATAGGATCTGAGAAACTTGAAAAAATTCTTTCAGCACAAAGACCTTATTTTAACAAATCAGGTTTAGGAATGACTGTTGAAACCATTCCTCTAATTGATTTTCTTCAAGTAAAGGAAAGAATTAACCAAAGACCTACAAGAGATGCTTACAAAAATCATTTCCAAAAAGTTTTTGTAAAACTAGTAGGTCGCAGTGCTCTTAAATGTTCTAAGTGCAATAGCTCAGATCATTTTGAGAAAGAATGTCCTATGGTTTGGGGATGCCGACAAGCATATACTCTGGATGGATATCCAAAGGTTGGAACATATCATACCATTTGCTGATCGCCAGCTGAAAGGTGACATCACTCGTGATGAGAAGGTAGATTGCTTAGCAAAGCTAGCTGAACTGGGAATTATCCAATATGAAGATGATGAGCCCACTTTGAGACAGATGTCTCTAGTTGAAGTCGATTTGTTTGGCAATGATATAATCTCAAGAGTCATAAGGAAGATTGGGAATCCAAGTCAGAGTGACACATGAAAGGAGGATTGTCAAGCCTCAAAAAGCAAAACCCCTATGTACCAAGATTTTGACACTGAAAGCGAAGATGAATATAAAGCTTCTCGCATGGATCGTGAGTTTGTTCAAAAAGCTCTTGAAAATGGTGAAGTTGTTGATATCCTTGGTCAACCAAGTGGTAAATATGACTTTAAGGTGAAGTTCACACCACCACCAAGTTGCTTTGTTGACGAAAATGATATTGTCCCGAGTGGATGGGATGATGAAGAAGACCTTACTTCAACTCTGCCAAAAGATAAAGAAATTCACTCCTATGATGGGGATGCGGATGAATACAAAATTTCTCATTCGGATCGTGAGTTCATAAGGAAAACCCATGAGAGAGGTGAAGTGGTGGACACCTTGGGACAACCAAGTGGAAAGTATGACTTTATGGTCAAGTATACCCCTCCTCCAGGTTATTTTCAAAACCCCAAAGACACCGTTCCTAGTGGATGGGGAGATGAATTCGAGGACGACTTTGTGGCTATAATTGAGCCTGTTGTGATTAATTTGACCAAAGAGAAAATTCACTGTCAGGCTGATTCAACTGACAAGGGCACCATCAAAGTCTCTTGCCCCCACCTTTGAAGGATTTCTTTCCTGGTCCACCTAAGCTCTTGCAAGAAGAAGAGGCCAATGTATATCACTTTGCTAATTTGTTTGAAGATGGTTTGGTTGGCAGGAAAAGCCTACAGTTCCCACTGTGTAAGTGATGATTCTAGTTCTTGCATTTAATTTTTAGTTGTATTCCATTCATTTCTCCCCTGCGAGGGAATTCCATTCATTTCTCCCCTGCAAGGGAATTTTATTCATTTCTCCCCTATGAGGGAATTTCATTCATTTCTCCCCTGCGAGGGAATTCCATTCATTTGTTTGTGTTTGTAATAATATGGATCATAAACTTTCTAGATGCAAGATGATATACGTTGTAATACAATTTTCGCATTTTAATAAAACTCATGTTTTGTTAATAGACGTGTGAGGCCTAAATCAGTCCTATGATGATGCTTTGAGGCCTGAGCCTCCACACGATATATACTTTCAAAATGTTTTAGTGGAACAAAGACGTCCAATGACATGAGGGCTAGTTCCCAATAATTTTTTCAAAAAAAACAACTTGAATTTGAAAACAAAATTTTCATGACATTTACATTCATTGCATTCATTTAGATGTACATATACTAACCATTTTTTTCAATTGCATCTCAGGCATGACATTTCACATCATGATAGTCATTTGCATGGCTCGGATTCGCATTCAAAAGATTTTGACGAACCCGATTATTCCGACTCAGAGAATGAAGATGATCCTCAAGGTATTGAAAAAGAATGGCTCAAACATGAAGAGTCCAAACCTCCTACCACTAAACAGCCGGTCACTATAAATTTGGGAGATTCAGACAACCCTAAAGAAACCAAGATTGGGGCAGGTCTCTCTCAAGCGGATGCCAATGGATTAATTGGGCTCTTGAAAGAAATATATGAAGGAGAGTGTGGCACTCATATGAACGGTCATCTCTTGGCTAGAAAAATTATGAGGCTCGGTTACTATTGGTTGACCATGGAAGCCGGTTGTATTCAACATGTGAGGTGTTGTCATCAATGCCAAGTCTATTGAGACAGAATCAATGCTCCTCCTAATGAGCTACATCAAATGTCCAAGTCCTGGCCTTTTTCGATGTGGGGCATCGACATCATCAGACCAATTAATCCTAAAGCATCGAATGGACATCGTTTTATCTTAGTAGCAATTGATTACTTCACCAAATGGATTGAAGCCAGATCTTATGCCCATGTTACTACAAAGAGTGTGGCAAAATTCATTTGTCGTGATATCATTGCTCGATATGGAGTTCCTGAAGCGATCATCACGGATAATGGATCAAACTTGAACAATAAGGTGGTGGATGATTTACTTGGAGAATTCCACATTCGCCATTTGAATTCTTCTCCTTACCGCCCACAAATGAATGGAGCTGTGGAAGCAGCGAATAAGAACATCAAGAAGATTTTAGCCAAAACGGCAGAAAATTATCGTGATTGGCATGATCGGTTGCCATATGTTTTGTTTGCTTATCAAACTTCAATTCGTACTTCAACTGGGGCAACACCGTTCTCATTGGTTTATGGGATGGAAGCTGTAATACCCGTGGAAGTGGAAATTCCTTCACTGAGGGTACTTTCTCAAATCAAACTCTCTGAAGCTGAATGGGTTCAACAAAGATTTGAACAACTTAATATGATTGATGAAAAGAGGGTAAAAGCCTTATGTCATGGGCAAAGCTATCAGAAAATAGTAGCTAGGTCATTTAACCGCAAGGTTAGACCAAGGCATTTCGAGATCAACGATCTTGTTTTGAGAAAAGTCTTACCTATCATTCCAAAGCCTCGTGGGAAGTTTACTCCAAACTATGAAGGTCCATATATCGTAAAGAAAGTGCTACCTGGTGGAGCATTAATCCTTGTACAAATGGATGGTCAAGAATTGCCAAGACCTGTAAATGCTGATGCTATCAAGAAATATTATCCATGAATAAAGTGAAAAGCCTTTGAGCCATTTTTGGATGGAATTTGAGCCGCTTTAGGATGTTTGCATCATGCATTTCATGCATACATATTGCATCTGCATGTTTGTTCATTTTGCAGGATCTCTGATGAAGATTCTACCTATCCGCAAGAGGTTCATCTTAAGAGTACAAAACTTTCAAAAGTGCCCATTCTTCTTTAGAACTTAGAAGTGGCCATGTTCCTTAGAATGCCAAAAGAGTCAATTTAAACTTTAGAGTCGGTTAGAACTCTAGAAGTACACCTAGAACTCTAGAAATGAACCCATGTGCTAAGCAAAGCCTGTTCTGTCTAGAAATTTTGTCCAATCTTACTTCCAAAAATCTCCCCAGTAGGGTCAAGGAAACATGTCCTTTCAGACCAAATTTCATTATATTTTCATTTCCCCAAGGAGCTGAATTTAACCTAGTGTGCTTTGGAAAACTTGAAAAGGATTGTTAAATATGCCAGGTGGTAGTGCCTAAAATGATGAGAGGCAACCCCTTTACCAAACACGTCTTCATACACTCTTTGAGAGAATTGAGTAGAAAGAACCATGTCTTAGGGCATAGGATTCATTCACGGTGAATACATGATCTGAAATGATAAAGGCATTTCATTTCTCAATCCCAAACACTATTGAAATCCCTTGCAAGCCACTTCGAGCCAAATAGGGAGCATTTCCAAAATAACCTTGTCAAGAACAACCCCACACTGGGGCAAAATAGGGGGTCTTGGTTGAAAATCATGGAGCAAAAGATTAAGAAAGATTTTATTGCTTTCACTTGCATCAATCTTCTTGTGTTAGCTTCAGGTGATTTCTTATCGAAACTCGAAGCATCCCAAAGTGACGAAGAGCATTCAGTTCACTACCACAAACACAATTATCCATTGCTTAGCCACTTTGAGCCTTATACAATTCTTTCATAACCCCAGGTGATGATTATCTCCCCACACTGGGGCAAGGCACATGATTTACCAACAAAATTGAGAATATTGGTAATGTTGGTAAATGCCACTCGAGAGTCCTAGACACTCAAAAGAGAATGAAAACTAGGGGGCATGAAAAAGCAGTGTGCCTGGTAAAAGCAAGGCCAATGCCCATAAAAAAAATGCAAAGAAAAGCAAGAATGCAAAAAAGAGCGAAATCCATGATCATGCAAAAGATCATTCATTGAAAAACAAGAGAAATGCATTACAAAAGAAAACCTATATTGCAAGCGATGTCCTTAGAACAAAGAGCGAAGCTCTCGTGTCTCAAGACAAATTCCCAAAAGGACTCTCGAGATAGGATAAATTTCAAGAGTCAAAATTTCAAAAAGTCATGTGGTGATAATGATGCCAAGATAATCACTGACACTTTTAACCCTTTGATATCTAAAAAAATTTCAAGCCTTTTCAAGCCTCACCTGAACCAATATTACAGCCCTTATCCGAAGTCTCTTCCGATTGGGATGGTTGGAGTTGAAATGAGAATATCACATAGGAGCTACCGCTTGAAGGAGTGGAAACAATCCTATCTTATCTTGTCTTCGAGGTTCTTGACTTGTAAACCTGATGAAGATATTGATTGAATATTCATTTCTTGGCCTCAAAGTGCATACCCTTTGTGTAAGCCCATGACCAAGCCATCATTACGGTCCATTTAAAAGACCTTTTGATCAATGGATTGTATTCACTGTGAACGTTTCCGAAAGCCATAGACATAGGTTGAGTGAGACTTCTCTAGTGAGGATTAAACAGTTTTCCCATATCAATGGTTGGGAACAAAAGCCCTTTTTGAGAGTCAGTGTGAAAGACCTTTTTTGATTAGGATATTTCCACTTGGCATATTTGACTTAACCCTTAGATGGTTAATCAAATCTCATTTTGTTAAAATCCTCTCTAAAAGGATTTGACAATAGGCATTATTTCGCAAGATTGGCTCTCAAGTAATCTTGAAACTCTTTTTCAAAATATTTGTTCCTTAGTGAACCGGTTTTTGGTCATCCTAAACCATATCATTGTCTCTTAAGTTCTAGGTTATCTTAAAACCTTGTCTCCAAGTTCTAGGTTATCTTAAAACCTTGTCTCCAAGTTCTAGGTCAACTTAAAACCTTGTCCCCAAGTTCTAGGTCAACTTAAAACCTTGTCCTTAAGTTCTAGGTCATCTTAAAACCTTGTCCCCAAGTTCTAGGTCAACTTAAAACCTTGTCCCCAAGTTCTAGGTCATCTTAAAACCTTGTCCCCAAGTTCTAGGTGATCTTAAAACCTTGTCTATTAGGTTCATGGGTCTATCCTTAAACCAATAGGTTCGTGGGTCCATCCTTAAACCACACTAGGTTCGTGAGTCTATCCTTAAACCACTAGGTTCGTGGGTCCATCCTTAAACCACATTAGGTTCGTGGGTCCATCCTTAAACCACATTAGGTTCGTGGGTCCATCCTTAAACCACTAGGTTCGTGGGTCTATCCTTAAACCACTAGATTCGTGGGTCCATCGTTAAACCACACTAGGTTCGTGGGTCCATCCTTAAACCACTAGGTTCGTGGGTCCATCCTTAAACCACTAGGTTCGTGGGTCCATCCTTAAACCACACTAGGTTCATGGGTCTATCCTTAAACCACTAGGTTCGTGGGTCCATCCTTAAACCACTAGGTTCGTGGGTCCATCCTTAAACCACTAGGTTCCAGATCATCCTTAAACCTTTTCTTTTAGGTTCATGGGTCTATCCTTAAACCACACAGTGAGACTATCACATCCAGTCGAAACCCATTTTTACACGGTGAGACATTTCTCCCAGTCGAAACCCGTTTTTACACGGTGAGACATTTCACCCAGTCGAAGCCCGTTTTTACATGGTGAGACCTTTCTCCCAGTCTAAACCATACGGTTCGAAGGTTATCCTTAAACCATTCCTTTTCCATTTAGTGATTTCATTGTCATCATTCCATTCAACGAGAGAGAGAAACAGAGGTAGAGTGAATAAACCCCAATAAAAGTTCAGATACCCTCATGAGCAAAGGTAAGTATCAGGTATGTCTCTAACCAAGTATCATTGCTCGTCTTTTCTCTATTTCCGAAGTTGGGTCGACTAAAACTTGCAGGTATCAATTTTGTCTTTGAGTGGAACCTCTTCGAGCTCCCACCCAAAGAGGGGCAGCTGTTGACACCCGAAATTTTTGTCGACATTTAGTCATCCATTTTGCAAACATATAAAAAAATAAAGTGCCAAAAAAAATAGAAAACAAAACAAAAAAGAAAAAGGGAAAAAACGCTGAAAAAAATAATAAATAAAAAAAGGCTCGCTCATTTTCGGGAGGAGGCCATTTGACGAGGATCCACTCTCTCTCTATAACGGTTTTCTCTCTCTCTCTCTCTCTCCCTCTCGGGGGTCGATCGCTCTCTTTTGCACTGCTCTTCCCCGTTCTCCGTCTTTTCTCTCGGGAGCTCTCGTCGAAAGCGAGGGTTTTCTTCCATTGTGAGCAAAAGAGAAAATCACTCATTCTCTCTCATTCATGGATCTTCACGAGCACACACAGACTTGTTTTCATCTTCATGGAGTCATCGTCGAAACTTGACATTTGGAATAAAGTAGACGCATGCTTGCCCATAATCAAGCTCGATCGGATGAAGATTCATCTCTTCGAACTCTCCATTACTTGATCACAGCAGCAAGACCGAAGCTAAGTCTTCTTTCCTATCCTCTAGTTTTGACTTTGATGCGATCGATTAGTTGATTTTCTTAGCGATCTTAGGCTATCGTGATAATTTATTCTTAGATAGTGCTTTGATCTTGATCAATTTCCTTTCAACAGATTTTGTTGATTCGATTTCGTTGATTTTGTTGATGATGAAGCTGAGAAAATGCTCGTAGATTACAACTATGGAGAAGCGGTTGCAATCATCAAGTTTAAAGCCGAGGCGTCCGTTGATGAGTCTCATAAATTGAAGATCGGAGATCGACGTCAAACAAATAAAGTCCAGCGGCAATGACACACTGATGTGTTCACCTCCGAGTGTTGATCTAGAAAAAGGATTAGAGAAGAGCGATCATGATCTGCAAAAGTCATAAATCAGAGGTTGAAGATTGGTGCTGAACAGCTCTTATACCAGAATCTGACTTGGCGTTATTCACGTTCCGTGGTCCTCGAAGCAAAATCAGAGCTAAGCGCTCAATTTCTTTTTTTTCTGTTTTGATTACAGAACAAAATAAAATTCGACTCTCCGCTGATTTCGATATATATATATATATATATATATATATATAGTGTTAAATAGCAGCTTCGTCATTGCTAAATGAAGAGATCTTCGAAGGCATGTTCTGTGCCGATTCAATCAAGGTAAGTGGGTCGAAACTCCTTTCAATAGCATCCGATGAGGCAAGAGCTTCTCGTGTCGAAATGCATTCTCGACAACGAAGGTTCGGGGCCAGGATGTATTGCGAATCTGATTAGAATCAATACTTGATTGATTTAGAGTTGATTACAGTTAGATCTTTTGGTTCTATGATTTTTGAACTTGGATGACAATTGTTCTGCAACCTCGGATTCCTGACAGACCTCTTTGTGCGTATGCCCGGAATTGAGTTAGTATATGTGCTTTTTGGTGCTCGATGTCTTCATGAAAGTCAAAGATGGTTTGATTAGCTTTCTAACGAGATATAGTACGTCCTGATCCAATATCATTAGCTATCTGAAATCTTCTTCGAAAATTAAGAGATGATTCTGGAAAACTGATATATTGTAGTTTACTGTTATGCATTGTTCGACCTTGACTGTTTTCCCGATTTTCTACTGAATTTTGTACTTGAATTCATAGATCAGTGTCTCATGAAAAGTTTCTTGAAATGTCCTTGGCTACAACATATAATTTTTTCAGAATTTTTTGGAGTTGATTTGATTAGGAAAATGCTCATTAAATCGTCCTTAGTGTGGACTGTCTTGTCTGTGACCTGATTGCTGTTTGCCTTGAATGAGCTAGTAGATGTGTCCAATTGCCTTCGATGTGTTGTAGATATTCATAAAGGGCATTTCAGACTTCGGAAGGATGCATGGCATATCATATTTGAATCTCGTTTGATGTGAATATCATGCATCCATTTGGCTAATTGCAATTGAAATTTGTCAAGCATGATATTCTCAGTTCCAAGTCACTTTGCAATGTTAATGACTTGTGTGACTTCTTTGCATTCTGATTTAGGGTTAAATGTTTACCCAAACCTTTTTCGCATTCAACCTTATGTCATGTGCAAGTTTCACATTTTTGTATATTGTCTAGGTGATCTTATGAACCTTTAAACATGCCTTGTATTTTGTCCTGTTTGTGACTTGAATTTGCTGGATTCATGTTCATGTCTGATGCCTATGTCTGTTCGTTATAATAATGATTTCTATGCGTTGTCTTAGTTATATAAGATGAGGCAAGGGATCCTTATTTCTTAGATTAGGTTTAGAATAGGATCCTGAACATGGATAAAGAATGAAGATGGTGGAGGTCGATGTCCATTCCGACCACTGTCATGTACTATTTGCTTTCCTGACATATGTCTCGGGTCTTATGCATTGTATAAAACCCGACGAGTTGCGGGTTTTCTTTCTTTCCCAATTGTTTTCTCTTTTATATTTTTTAGAATTGCATGATTAGGTTTAACTGCTTTTCTTGATTGTTTACTTCATGTCCTGCAATTTCATTATTTCTTTTCCTTTCATTTTTTAGAAATAGAATAGAATGAAAGTAATCCACCACGCATGATCACTTAGTCTAGAAATAATGATCGTGAAAATATAAAAAGAAACGCATGGACATGTTAGGAAAAACACAACATACTGTTTAGGTACCGAAAGGGCGCTAATAGCAATATTAGCGTAACCCAAGTCCCCGAACCTAGATATCTGATTGCGTAGGAATCGAGGGAACACTCCCGACCCTCGATTGGGTTTCTAGCCGACCCCCAAAGTTGAGGCTTGTGGCGACTCCTGTATATTCTTAGGTTGTTAAACAATTAGACCACATAAATAAACTCGCTGTCACACGGGGTACGAGCTTGGGAGAGCTCGTGATCTCGTGAGGAAACTCTCGTGATCAAGTATCCCTAAACCCGACCTTTCCCACCTTGGATACTTTTCGAGGGGCGGCGAGATCGGGTCGCGACAGTTATTCAAAGGAAAGAAGCCTATTGTTTCATATTTTCACGTGTTTGGATGTAAATGTTTTATATTGAAAAATGCAAATGATCGAGTTGGTAAGTTTGAAGAAAAATCAGATGAAAGTATTTTCCTTGGATATTCTATCACAAGAAAATCTTACAGAGTTTACAACAAGAAGACTCAATCTGTGGAGGAATTGATGAATGCCAAATTTCAAGACTTTATGCAAAACCAATCGATTCACACTCATCTTGAAGAATCTGAACCTGCTCCAGACTCTACAAAGTCTAAATCTCCAGAAGCAGTTCAACCTTCAGAAGACGAGCAACAAATGATCAACGAAGATTCAAATGAGGAAAAAGATCAACAGTTTGTTAAATCAACTAGCAACTGGAAGCATAAGTCCAGTCATCCCAAAGATCTCATTATTGGTGATATTAATGAGGGAATTCACACAAGATCCAAAAGGCGCGAAGAGTCTAGTGCTATGGCTCTTATTTCTGAAATAGAACTCAAGAGCATAGAAGAAGCTTTAACTCATGAAAGCTGGATTGAAGCTATGCAAGAAGAACTCAGGCAGTTCAGCATCAATGATGTTTGGGAATTGACTCCTAAACCTAAAGGTAAATCCATCATTGGAGTTAAATGGGTTTTCAAGAACAAGATGAACGAGAAAGGAAAAGTCTTAAGAAACAAAGCAAGACTCATGGCCAAGGGATATACACAAGAAGAAGGGATAGACTATGATGAGACTTACGCACCAGTAGCAAGGTTAGAAGCAATTAGATTATTACTTACTTTTGCTTGTTATAAGAATTTCAGGTTATTCTACATGGACGTCAAAAGTGTTTTCCTAAATGGATTTATCCAATAGGAAGTCTATGTGGAACAACCACCCGGTTTTGAAGACCCAAGGAAACCAGACTCTGTATTCAGATTGAAAAAGGCTTTATATGGTTTAAAGCAAGCACCTCAAGCTTGGTACGACAGACTAAGTAATTTTTTAATTCGAAACGGTTTTGTCAAAGGTAAAGTAGATACTACATTGTTTATCAAAAGAGAAAGCAAAAGTTTTCTACTTGTTCAAATTTATGTTGATGATATTATTTTTGGATCTTTTAATGAAAGTCTGTGCAAGAAATTCTCTAAGTCTATGCAGGATGAGTTTGAAATGAGCATGATGGGTGAACTAACCTTCTTTCTCAGGCTTCAAGTGAAACAACTAAAGGAGTGAATCTTTATTCATCAAGAAAAATATGCTAAAGAACTTGTCAAAAAGTTTGGACTTGAAAATTGTAAAAAGACTAATATACCAATGTCAAGTTCTTTGAAGCTGGACAAGGATGAAGAAGGAAAGAAAGTTGACCAGAAGTTATACAGGAGTATCATTGGTTCACTTCTTTATCTAAGCTTCTAGACCCGACATTTTGTTTAGTGTTTGTATTTTGTGCGATTTCAATCGACCCTAAAGAATCTCATTTAAGTGCTGCAAAGCGTGTTATAAAATACATTGCCTCAACTTCAAATTTGGGTCTCTGGTATCCTAAAGAATGAGACTTTACTCTTCTTGGATACTCAGATACTGGCCTAACCGGATGCAGAGTTGATAGAAAAAGCACACCGGGCACCTGTCAACTACTTGGAAGCAAGACAGTATCTTGGTTTTCAAGGAAGCAAAGTACAGTAGCTCTTTCTACGGTAGAAGCAGAGTATGTAGCTCTTGGAAGTTGTTGTTCACAAATTCTGTGGATAAAACAACAGCTGAGAGACTTTGGAATTGAAGATTCATGCACTAAAATCAAATGTGACAACACCAGCGCAATCAATCTCACCAAGAATCCGATTCTTGACTCAAGAGCAAAACATATAGAGATTCGACATCATTTCATTAAAGATCATGTTCAAAATGGAGAAGTTTCAATTCAGTTTATTGATTCGAAGAATCAACTGGTGGATATATTTACAAAGCCATTCGTTCGAGACTCAATATCTTAAAGTCTAAAGAAGTTCAGACTTAGGACTGAAAGTCTAAAGGCACTCAGACTCAGACAATTAAGATCTATGACTGTAAGTTATTTCTATTTTAGAAATTTATCTCTCAGATCAAATCTTGAAAAGGTATGATCATCTATCCAAAATTGATTGGTGTTATTTCCCAGTTTTTGTGATTATTGCAATCCTTCCTTTTCGAAAAATAAGTTATTTTTTAAATGACAGTTATCTAATTTTTTGAAAAGGCAGTTATTTTTAAAAAGGCATTTTTATATTTCTTTTTTACGGCGTTCTGTATGCCTCGCTTCGACCGCCTTATATACTGTTGGTTCTTCTTCTTTGTTTTACTCACAAAAACCCTAAGAGAGCACCGATCTTCCACCTCTGTCTTCTTCTCTTGTTTAAATCCTTGAAATTTTTTCATCTTTCTTGGGAAAACAAGCTTGGAATCTCTCAAAGACTGTGAAAGATGTCGTCTCAAAGAAAGTCTTCGAGGATCGTAAACAGGGGACCACAGCAAATGCGTGAGGGGCCTACGCACTTTGATCTCACCGAGGAAGAAGAATCTCCTAGATAGCAGTAGAACCCACAACATTCTCAGCAGCGTCCATCTCCTCCATATAAACCTCAGGATGTTGCCCATCGAGAAGAAGAAGAAATCATCGAGGATGCAGAGCCCGTAAGTACTCATAAGCCCACTTTTACCTACAAGCTTTACCGTGCTTTGAAGAGGAGTGGTACTCCGTTGAACTACATTGATGAATTTCATAAGGACAAAGGGTATAAGAATGAAACTTTCTTTTTACGCATAATTGAACGATTGGGAATTGCCCCTACGGGGTCGGCGGAAGAAGCTTTGGCGAATATCCCAAGCGATCCACGTGTTGGAGGGCTAAGTCAACCAGATGGGAATGATGATGATAGGATGTACAGTCAGTTTAAACCTAGATTGGATGTTGCGGCAAAAATCTGAAGCAAAAGGATAGACTTGTTTCGCTCGGAGGAACACAAGCAACTGTACTCTAAGAGGCTAAAGCGTGGGGTGATAAACCCTAGAAGTGTGGACTTTGATTTTCTTGACTCTATGAATGTCAATCTGCGGGAAAAATTCAGTTTTCTTCAACTCGAACAGTTTCGTTCTAATTCAACAGAAGCTCATGCTGAACTTACTGCTTATTTCTATTCAAATCTCAGTTTCTTGGATGCGAATAGATTCTCTTTTAGTGTTCGAGATTAGGACCATGTGGTTGACATGAATACATTGGCTGATGTGATTGGGGTTGAAAGAGGGAAATATCAACCTATCAGTGTGTCTATTGGTCATGCAACGATCGAGCTTGTTAAGGATAGAACAACGGAAGGGAAGATTTCCTATTTGAGGATGAATGCGTCCAACATTTTGCTTCACAAGATAGTGATTAACTGCCTCAGACCAAAATCTATTTCAAAGACCGACGTTTCAAACTCGGAAGCAAAGCTGATATATGCCATCAATGCTGGCAAAAAGTTCTCTCTTCCGCACACTATTATGTTCCACATGTACAGGACAATGGTGAAGGACAAGGGTCAACTTCCGTACTCAGCACTTATGACCAAGTTATTCAGACATTTGAACGTTCAGCCTCCCCGGATTCTTTGTGCTCGAACATGCGATCAAATGGTGGTGGGACTGAGAATGGTCTCTAAAATCCGTCTGAAGGAACTCAACAAGGCTTTGGAGCAGATCAAGGAGCAAACCCCTGTCAAGACTCATTCAGTCTCTTCGGCGGCAAAGCGAAAGGGGAAGGAGCCCATGGTTGCTCCATCCAAGAAAAGAAGAGCACTCATCATTGAGGATGAAGAAGATGAGGATGATGTCACCATTTCTGTGATGGCATTGAAGAACTTGAGTCGTTCTGTTCCAGAATCAAAGGAGAGACAGAGAAAAGACGAGGATGAGACAGAACTGAGGACTGGAGAAAGAGAAGATTTGGAGAAAGAAGCAGAGGAGAGAGATGTAGAGAAGGAAAGAATTGAGGAAGAAGAAGAGGAGAGAGGAGATCAAGCAGAAGCAGAGCATGAGGAATACTTTTCTCCACCTAAAGGCATGGAAACAGGGGGAGATCTTGAGAAAATAGGAACGTTCTCATTCCCTGCCACTAATGAAGGAGTAAGCCGTTCTCCAGCTGATCCAGAGGACATCTTTGCCTCTCAATTTCTTGAGGAGGAACATGAGGTTTCATCGCCCAATCTGTGTGATCGTGCTGAATTGTCATCATATGCCAATACTCCGTCTGATTGTGCAGAAGCTAGTACTTAAACAAATAATTCGGCAGACTTTCGCAGAATACTTGATGTTCTTTTGGAGATACGAGGACAAATTTATGCTCTGGGATGCGAAGTACAAAACTTGCAAACTGCCGATCAAGCCTCTTCAGTTTTTTTGCATGAACAGATCAATGAACTTGCTATTCAAGTTCAAGCAAATGCTAAGGGTGAAGATGTAGCGCAACTGAAGGAGGATTTGAAAAAGCTGGAAGGGATTGTCCAGTCAATGGGAGATTTCCAGCTTGTTTGTGTTCCTAAGCAATCTTAAAGCCATTCTCTTTTCATCTCTACCTTTTTAATGATGACAAAAAGGGGGAGAGATGTGGTGCAGATTTGATTTTGAACTTTGAACTCTTGACTTTTTGAACTTTTGTGACGATTATGTTTGATTGACTTGACTTTTGTGTTTGGCTGTTTGGATTTGGACTGGATTTAGATTTGACTGTTTGAACGTTTGTTTATCTTAAGCACTATTGATATCTCATGGCTTTGCTCATTTACAGAATTAACATATTCTCTGTGGATGCAGATTCTAATGATATCTTCATTAAGCCATTTATCTTTTGTGAGATATCCTTGTTTACTTGAGTAATGTTTTGCAGGTCAAAGTTATCCAAATCTGGAGGAAAGTTTTGTCACCATCAAAATGGGGGAGATTGTTGGAGAAAACTTCCTTGAGTGTTTTGAAGTTGACAAAACGTTTCCATCAGTCTTCTCTGAAGACTTGCAGACTCTTCTATCAAAGTCTGAAGACCTCCGGACTGCCAGACTCAATACTCAAAATCTATCCTCATTGACAGTATCTAGTCCGTCGAAGAAAGCTTATCCGAAACAAAGTATTTTGTTAAGGATTCAATTCTGTCGACTAAAGAAGATCTCTTGGCTAGATATAGCATGTCGAAATCCATTATTTAAATCAAGATTGATTCAGGGATTTTGGATCCGTTGATTGGCGAAGTATACTTGGAAGGTTTTACTTATGGAAACCTAGATCCTGTTTGTATGGGTGAGCAGGATTAGTGGGCTATCGTCATGTTCCTTAAATAGCTCGAAGATCTTCCTAATTGATTCTGTCCAACGGGTAGATTGGAAGAATTCCTTTGGTAAGTGCCAACGGGTGTGATGGCATAAATGAGTATATAAGAAAGACGTTCCAGTTGTTTAAGAGGGTGTGCGATAGAAGAATTCCAAAGTCTGAAGCTCCTTGTTCTTAGTCAATTAAACTGTTGAGCGAAATCTTGTATGCAAAAGAGTCTATATTTTTTAGATACCTTGAGGAAGTGTAGCAGAGTCTCTACACTGTGGAATCAAGGAAGAGCTTCACTGTAACAACTCTTTTGTTTCATAGTGAAATCTAGCCAGTGTGTTGTCAGTGCGGAAGAGTGGATGTAGGCTTGGATTAAGCTGAACCACTATAAACTCTGTATTCATATTCTCTTCTCTACGCTCTTTTACTTTGATCGTAACTCGTTTTGTTTACAAGAGACGAATTTCCTTTTAATATCTATTGTTGATTAGTGCTGCACACTTATCTCGTGAAATTGTTTTTACACCTATTCACCCCTCTATAGGTGCTCGTACTAGCTTTCATAGATTTCACCTTTTTTTCGCAATCGAGTTCGAGAAATCCCTCAAAGAAAGTGACAATGTCTTCCCAAAGAAAGACTTCTAGAATCACGAACAGGGGATCACATCATATGCGTGAAGGTCCTACGCACTTTAATCTGACCGAGGAAGAAGAATCTCCACAGCAGCAGCAGCAAAGTCAACAACAACATTCTCAACTGCGCCACTCTTCTCAACCTAGGACTCAAGATCCTCCATAGCAAACTGGAGAAGAGATTATTGAAAATGTTGAACCTAGAAGAACTCTTAAGCCCGAATTTCTCTTCAAACTCTACACTACTTTGAAGGAAGGTGGTACTACAATGTCTTTCATTGATGAGTTTTTAAGCTAGAAAGGGTACATAAATGAAACTCATTTCTTGAGGACAATGGAAAGCATGGGCATTGCACCTGTTGGTGTGGCTGCAAGGGCTTTTGCAAATTTTCCAAGTGATCCACGGTTTGGATCCTTTAATTAGCTTGAAGGGAAAGATGACGATGAAAGAATGTTCACAAACTTTCAGCCTAGGATGGGCGTTGCTGCAAATGTTTGTGGTGAAAGGACGGATCTTTTTCGTTCTAAGGATCACAAGAGGACTTATTCTAAATTGTTGAAGTGAGGGGTGATGAAGCCTAGGAGTGTGGATTTTGATTTTCTTGATTCGTTGAAAGTGAAATTAAGGGAGAAGTTTGCACTTCTTCAACTTGAACGCTTTTGTTCTGAAACGATTGTTGCCTGCCCAGAACTTACGGCTTATTTATATTCTAATCTATCCTTTTTAGATGCGAAGAGATTTTCATTTAATATTAGGGACAAAGACTTTGTGGTCAATGTGGGCACTATGGCTGATGTGATTAGTGTGGAAAGAGGAAGTTTCCAATCAATCAGCGTGTCTGTTGCTCATGCTACTTTGGAACTTGTTTGGGATAGGATCGCTGAAGGCAGGATTTCTTACTATAGAATGAATGCCTCCAATATTTTGCTTCATAAGATAATGATCAATTGTCTCAGACCCAAATCCACATCAAAGACTGATGTCTCTAACTTCGAAGCAAAGCTGATGTATGCGATCAACATCAGATACAAGTTCTCTCTGCCTCACACTATTCTTATGCACATGTATAGGACGGTGGTGAAGGACAATAGGCAACTCCTTTATTCTGCTCTTGTTACTCGCTTGTTCAGACATTTCAACATTCAGCCTCCTAAAATTCTGTGTGTTCGAACCATTGCTCCAATAGTAATGGAACTGATACGGTTTCCAAGATGCATCTAAAGGAGCTAAACAAGGTTTTGGAAAGCTTTAAGGAAAAGTCCCTCGTCAAGGCACGACAATACTCTACAGCAGCAAAAAGGAAAGACAAAGAGCCCATGACCACACCAATCAAGAAAATGAGATCACTTATCTTGCAGGACGAAGAAGATGAGGATGACATCACTCTCTCCGCATTTGCCTTAAAGAATTTACAGAGTTTTGTTAGCTTTCAAGAGCCAAAGGACACAAAGAACAGAGAAAAAGAAGAGCCTGAGAATAGAGATGAAGAAAGAGAAGTGATGAGAACAGAGGAAGAAGAGAGAGAAAGAGAACAAGACGAAGAAGAGGGTTAAGATGATTCTCTTGAACCTACTTTTGGAGGAGAAGAAGGAGACCAACATCACCTTGATGCTAAAGAAGAGCAAGAACAGGAAGAATAATACTTTTCTCCACCTGAAGGCACCGAAATAGGGGGAGCTGCTGATAAAAGAGGTACTTCTTCACTTGCTTTTACTAGTGATGATGTTAGTCGTTCTCCTGCCAATCCAAAGCATGTGTATGCCTTTCAATTTCCTGAAGCTAGTAATGAGGCATCATCTCCAAGTCTGGATATTCCAATTGAGGTTCCATCATTAGTCAACACTCTTTAAACTGATCGTGCTGAAGTGAATACTCAAACCAATAATACAACAGACTTTAAGAGACTGCTCAAGCTTCTTGTGTAGATCAAAGCTCAACTTTATGGTTTGGAGTGTGAATTTTAGAACATGCAGTCAGCTCATCAAGCCACTTCAGTCTCTTTGCATGATCAAGTAGAAGCCCTTAAGCTTCAAGTTCAAGCCACTGCAAAGGGTGAGGATATTGAGCAACTAAAGGAGGACATGAGAAAGCTGGAAGAGACTATCGAGTCTATGGGGGATTTCCAGATCGTTCGCATGTGGCACCCCTCGCCAGCCCCTAATCCGTTAGGGTCACCATAGGTACTTGTCACTCATCCTATTACATACCAGTAAGGTAACCTTTTTTTAATCAAAGTAAAACCATAGTTCATAGGGGTTGATCAATAGAACACTTTTCCTTTTTTCTTTTTTTTTTGTTTGTAAAAGGTCCTAGCGCAATTCATTAGTGGAAGCATAAACGTATCTCATTAATCCTCCCTTCAATAACAATAATGCAATGCACACCACCTACGCTCCAAATGAAAAGACAAAGCCGAGTCACTTTTATTTATATTTTCAAGATGGATATTTCGGGTCAGTACAGCAAAAAGGCCAAGATTTTAACTATACTTGGCTATACTCAAAAGAGAACTCGACCCTACGTCGAACATGTACACCCCTCCATCAACAAGCGTCGGCTATCCCTAAAAAGTGTCAGCTCCCACCAGCTATACGTGCCATCACACCCAACTCGGTGCATCGGGCGGCGGCGGCGGCAGCATCCCTAGCATCACTCCACCACACCGGACATGAACAGACAAAAACTCTTGGATAACCGGGCCATCAGCAAGACCCACATTGTATATCACTAAGACACGGACTCGGACATACACCGGACCAGGTAAACTAACACAGGAATGCTCTGTGCACTCCACCTCAACATCAGATGGCAATCCATAATAGGTACCACGTGCAACTGGTAGCAACGGCATCTTTCTAATCTGAAATGTTAATCTCCAAAAGGGGTGAGTACGATCACTCAGCAGTAAAGATCCACCAAACTACACAATGCATCAAACTGAACAATCAAGGTATCAAGAATAAAACACATATCATTCATGCATTCAAGCATACCTCACCTTACAGCCATGCATATATCCCCATACAACATGCATAAATCACCATGCACTTGTACTTATATCATCAAGCAGCCATGCATATCATCATGCAACGTGCATATACCACCATGCACTTATACATGTATCATCAAGTAGCCAAACTTATATCACCAAGATTCATATCATCCATGCTATTAAGCATACATCCATGCACATGATTCAATTCTCGATGTTTATCTTTCAATTAGATCACATCATTTTTCTTTCCAGGGACCAATGTTTGCATCCCACAATTTATCGCTCGCATCCAACTTGGCATCGCGAAGAACCTCCGGCACACACCTCCGGGCATCCGGCACACACAGTTCGGGCATCTCGTACCCCAACTAGCATCACGAGGTATTCCCCCGGCACACACCTCTGGGCATCTCGAAACTCCCGAGGACATCCGGCACACACACTCCGGGCATCTCAAAACTCCTGAGGCATCGTCAGCTCACACCTCTGACGGTCTTGATATTATCTCAATATATATTTACACATGTATTTCAATTTCAACATAACATTTGATGCAACAATATCAAGGTTTTCAACCAGCTTTTGATGTCATATAACATGCCATATGTCACCACATATGCAGCATAATCAACCACTCAAAACATCATATCACATGGAGCAATTTCATTTATTTTTGGAAAATATAGCTAAATTTCGGATAAAAACAGATTACGCTCCTTTGGTCATAATTCTTGAAAAATTAGTAAACAGCCTTATTAAATTCTAAAAATTTGACATGTTATATGCAAGATCTAGAGGAAAGTATTCCGTAAGAACACCATATCAAAAGAACATCACACAAATCAGTACAATCCACGCATCACAGTCCTTAAAATTTCGGAATATTGCCATACACAGTTTCATTCACAAATTCGGTAAAAATCCTAGATCAGCTCCAAAAATTTTGAACTATTAATATGTTATATAAATGGTCCAGAAGTAAATATTTTATGCAGAACTCAAAATCATATTTGTGATAGATTAAAAAATATAATCACCGTAGCCGTCTCTAACCCTCGGCAAAAATTCCCAGATCTGACCATTCCAAATAAAATCATTTCACCAACTTATACTCATCCATTTCCTCCAAATTTTTATTATATTACTCCTTAACATGTCATCTTCAACTTTAATTCAGAACAAAAGATCAAATTTCAACCGGATAATTTTATAAAATTCACAGAATCATACTAGGTCAGCATTTCGATTCCAGATCTGACTTCTCCAAAGAAAAATAGTTTCACCGGTATATAATTGTTCATTTCTTCTGAAATTTTGATA
Organism: Eucalyptus grandis; assembly: GCF_016545825.1. NCBI lineage: Eukaryota > Viridiplantae > Streptophyta > Magnoliopsida > Myrtales > Myrtaceae > Eucalyptus > Eucalyptus grandis. The sequence goes on from NC_052621.1 coordinate 33,129,066, forward strand.
TGTTACTATCCAAGAAGTTCTCTACAACTTTCATCAAGGAGTCAAAATGAGATTCCAACTAAAAAGTTGCATGTAGCTCACAATTTCATCAAAGGTTGGACTGCCTTTCTAGAAAACAGAATGCAAAGCTACTTTACCTTTCCTTAGAGCTTCGAATTTCCTCACTTCTACCACAACCAAAGTCGACCATTCATCACACACATAACACAGCAAGCAAAGGGTAGGTTTTAGGACTCTACTTGCCTCAAATCCGTGCACAAACACAGTGACAAACGGCGGGCAAGGCGGCGAATGAACGGCGGCGACTAGGCAGCGAACGAACTCCTCCTTCTTCCTCTTCTTCTCTCGCACGCTCACTCTCCCTCTCTCAGATGGTAACTCTCTCTCTCTTTCCCTCTTTCTCTTCATGCGACACCCCTCTCTCTCTCTCCCTTTCCTCGCTTAATCCGCCCCCCTCTTCCTCTCTAATTTTCTTCCCTTCAATGATTAACAATCATTGATCTTGCATGCCGACGCCACTTGGCTCTATGGGGGAAACTGATGCAGCCCACATTGAAGACCGGCTCTCTCGACCAAGAAGATCGGCCCGCATTCAAGCTCGATGAAACCGAGAAGCCATAACGATATCTTGAGTCCATTCCAGAAGTTTGAAAGAGGACACCTTGGAAGCCATGAAGACGTTATGCTTTTACTAATTTCTAGTTCCTAAGCTCTTTATTATTTTTCTAGTTTCTAGTTCCTAGGCTCTTTAATGCTTTCAAGTTTCTATGCTCTATCTTTATTTCTTTGACGATATAAGCCATCCAATTCCTAGTAGAAGACAGAAAACTTTTGATGAATGAAAAGCTTTGCTTGAAGCATCATGAACCTTGTAGAGTTCATACCTTGAAAACCTAGAAGAGTTTTCACTCCGTCATTGAAGAGTCGGAGCTTTCGAAATCTGCATCCTTGAAGAGTTGCAGTCATCGATCTAGAAGAATCGGTGCCCCCTCAACTTCCTTGGAGGCCTAGAAGAGCAACCGACGGAGTTTCTATCTTTTCCTATTCTGTTCGTTATTTCCAACCCAATTTCGACTATCCTACAGTGCTTATTTCAGAAAAGCCAAAACAGAGAAATTGTAGATCCAGAAGTCTTTGTTCATTTGGCTTTGGAATCAGGTTGATCCAATCTGTATGGACATAGATACGACTGTTCTCCTGAGCTCGCGCAGTACTGAAATTCCTGTTTGTCCTGTTTCCGTGTGCGAGTCACTCTCCTGATCCTATTGTTTGAGAAAGCCTCCCCTAGGCTTGCATCATTTGGTATCAGAGCTTTGGAGGAGAGGAAAATGCCTCCAAGACAAGCTAGGCGTCGTGGCGGCAGAACCCTTCCCCTCAATGAATTGCACACACTCGCTGAGAATATGCAACAACAAATTGATGAATTGACGCAAGAAGTTCAGCGTTTGAGGGCTGAAGCAAATAATTCTCCACCCCGTTCCAGGACTGAAGATTCCCATGGTGACTCTTCCTCTTCGGAGAGTGTTCAATCTATTCACGGTCGGAGGCATGTTCGACATCGTTTACAACATATTCGTGAGCCATTGGGAAAAGGAAGTCAAGAAAGATGTTCCAGAATTTACAGGTAATGAGTCTCCGATGAAATTGTTGATTGGCTAACACTTGTGAATGAGGTGTTTGAGCATCGAAATGTTCCGGAGAATCGTCACGTTGGGATCATTGCTATGCGATTCCGAGGCAAGGCGATTGCTTGGTGGAGACGTGAAAAACAAACTCGCCAAGCCGTTGGCAAAGCACCAGTCAATTCGTGGAGAAAGATGGAGGGCAAGATTCAAAAATATTTTCTTCCCAAAGGATATAAGAGAGAGCTCTACCAACGGTACCAAAATCTAAAACAAGGTACGCGAATGGTGGACCAATACACCAATGAATTCAATGAGTTGGTGATTCGTAACAATATCCAGGACCCAGAGGATGTGCTTGTGAACAAATACTTGAACGGTCTTCAATTTTACATTCAAGACGCCTTGGAAGTCCTCGACATTTGGCACTTAGGAGATGCACACCAACAGGCACTCAAAATGGAGCGCTCTCATTCTCAGAGACAGCAATCTGCTAGTAAGCCTTCTACTCAACCCCATGTTTCGAAGCAACCTGCTACATTCGAAATACGATGCTATTCTTGTGGGGAGTTGGGTCATCGTGCTAGCAATTGTCGAATCAATAAGAATCAACTAGCCGGTAAAGCCTTCTTGGTGGATAATGATTCTGATGAGAGTGCTGAGGATCCATTTGAAAAGGAGTTGAACAATGATGAAGAAGCTGTGGATGATGAACAAATAGTGCATGCTGACACTGGCGAACTTCTTATGGTGAGGAAAATTTTTCTTACTCCTCGAGATGACACTGGAGATAGGTGGCTACGTACCAATATTTTCCATTCTACTTGCACAATCATGGGAAAGGTATGTCAATTAATTATTGACTCTGGTTGTTGTGAGAATATAATTTCTGAAGTAGCGGCAAACAAGCTGAAGTTGGAATTAAAAGCGAACCCTACGCCTTATAAAATGTTGTGGTTGAAGATAGGCGCTGAGGTAACTGTTTCAAAAAGATGTCTTCTTAATCTATCCATTGGTTCTGTTTATAGTGACAAGATATGGTGTGATGTTCTACCGATGGATGCTAGTCACATTATTCTTGGTCGACCATGGCAATTCGATAGAAGGACTATGCATGATGGTTATCGAAATACATATTCTTTTGAATTTGGAGGCAAGAAGATTACGTTGGCACCTAGTAGGGTGGGAGATTCTTCTGATGATGATGGCAAGAATTCGAGGACGAATTCTTTTAAAGATGGGGAGGATGATGCAGCCCACATTGAAGACCGGCTCTCTCGACCAAGAAGATCGGCCCACATTCAAGCTCGACGAAACCGAGAAGCCATAACGATATCTTGAGTCCATTCCAGAAGTTTGAAAGAAGACACCTTGGAAGCCATGAAGACGTTATGCTTTTACTAATTTCTAGTTCCTAAGCTCTTTATTATTTTTCTAGTTTCTAGTTCCTAGGCTCTTTAATGCTTTCAAGTTTCTATGCTCTATCTTTATTTCTTTGACGATATAAGCCATCCAATTCCTAGTAGAAGACAGAAAACTTTTGATGAATGAAAAGCTTTGCTTGAAGCAAGTATCATGAACCTTGTAGAGTTCATACCTTGAAAACCTAGAAGAGTTTTCACTCCGTCATTGAAGAGTCAGAGCTTTCGAAATCTGCATCCTTGAAGAGTTGCAGTCATCGATCTAGAAGAATCGGTGCCCCCTCAACTTCCTTGGAGGCCTAGAAGAGCAACCGACGGAGTTTCTATCTTTTCCTATTCTGTTCGTTACTTCCAACCCAATTTCGACTATCCTACAGTGCTTATTTCAGAAAAGCCAAAACAGAGAAATTGTAGATCCAGAAGTTTGTGTTCATTTGGCTTTGGAATCAGGTCGATCCAATCTGTATCGACAAAGATACGACTGTTCTCCTGAGCTCGCGCAGTACTGAAATTCCTGTTTGTCTTGTTTCCGTGTGCGAGTCACTCTCCCGATCCTATTGTTTGAGAAAGCCTCCCCTAGGCTTGCATCAGAAACACTTCGCAATTTTCATGCAAGAGGGGCTTCATCTGGCTGGGCTTGGGCCAGCCTTGGTCGACGGCCCAATGGGGCTTCATGGGCCAGCCTTTTGGCCCACTTTAGGCTCAACACTCTTGGGCCTAAAGTCCAAACTTAAATGGCCCAAAATTTTCTTAAATAAGTTCATGTTTACTTTTAATAATTTACCTTAAATCCCCACTTATATAAATACTAAATTACAATTTCATATGGCCATAAAACTTGAAATCATAAATCCATAAATTCCAATTTATAAAACACATGGCCAATTATAGAATTTTCTTTGCTATCAAATAATTATCCATTAAAAGCTTGGCCATAAATCTTATTGCAAATTATGGATTAAATGGCTACAATACAACTTGAGGGTACTTCCATCACCTATTCATAGGCCTTAATGTATCTAGAGGTTGCCATGAATTTTGGGATGCCACATCGCATCCCCAAACAGCCATAAATTTTACCCAACTCTTTTTCTAGTTTTTCTCCACTTTTGTTGTTGACAAAAAGGGGTAGAAAGTTTGTGCAGATTTAATTTGAATTATCTTTTGATGACTTTTTGCTTGGTTTGATTTTGGACTGATGAACTTTAGATATCTGACTGTTATTTGGATTTGGATTTTTCTTGTAGTAACTAAGCTTGTGATTTTGATTATGGATGGATAGTTATTTATCTTGCAAGTCTAACATGTTTTCTGTGATTGCAAAATCAATACTATCCAGGCTCTAATTATCTTATCCTTATAAGACTTCACGTTTTGCTTAAGTGTTGTTTTGCAAGACAAAATTTTCAAATCTGCAGGAAAGTTTTGTCACCATAAAAAATGGGAAGATTGTTAGAGAAAGCTCCTTAACTGTTTTGAAACTAACAAAACCTTTCTAAAGGTCTAGTCTGAAAACTTGTAAACTCAAGTGTTATAGTCTAAAGAACTCCAGACACTATCGTCACAAGTCTAAAGATCGCGAGACTTTAATTTCAAAGTCTAACCTCATTGACAGATTCCAGACCAACGAGTGAAGACTTATCCATATGGGAGTTTATCCTTAAGATTTTGGTTCGTATGAGTTTGTGGAAGATCTTACGGCTGGATATAGCACCTTATAATCAATTATTCTAATTGGAATCAATTCTGATGATCAAATCTTTCGAAAGGCGAAGTATACTTGGAAGGCTTTACTTATGGAAACCTAGATCCTGATTGTATGGGCGAGTAGGATTGGTGGGCTATCATCACATTCCTCAAACAATTCGAGATCTCCTTAATTGATTCTGTCCAACGGGTAGATTGGAAGAACTCATTTAAAAAGTGTCAACAGTTGTAGAAGCATGGAGGAGTATATAAGGAAGACTCTCAAGTTGTTTTTTTTTTTTTTTTTTTTTGGTAAAGGTAATGGATAAAGACTCTCAAGTTGTTCGAGTGTATGCATGAAAGAAAATTTTCAAAGTCTGAAGCTTCCTAGTTCTTTGCTATTTCAATTGTTGAGCTTAACTTGTACTCAAAAGAGAGAGCAAACACTTGTGAGCCTTTGGGAGAGTGTAGTAGAGGTTTTACACTATAAAGTCGAGGACGTGAGACTGTAAAATCTCTTTTGATTCTTAGTGAATTCCAGCCAATGGGCTGTCAGTGCAGAAGAATGGACGTAGGCTTGATCTAAGCCGAACTATTATAAACGTTTTGTTTCTATTCCCTTTCCCCGAACTCCTTACTTTAATTCCTAGCATTATATATCTACTTATAACTGTTTACATCTTCAGTCTATTATCTTCTAAAGACAATTTGATTTATTTTCATTAAGTCTTGCGATAATTTCTTTTAACACCTATTCACCCCCCTCTAGGTGTCCTTACTAGCCCTTATACAATCCACTAAGATCATATGTAAAGATCATAAGAAGCTTCATTTACTTTCCTTTTTAAAAGCGTTCGGGCTTACAAAAATTGACCTGGATTACTCACAAGTTCTTCACCTATGTACAATATACTTACATGTTCAAAACAAAGGTGTAAGCAAACAGTCAGGGAAAAGGGTGAGAGGGTTCCTAATTTCACTACCCCACTCTAGCCCACGTCCATCAAAAAACAAAAGACGTCTCCTCCAGCTTCTTCATGATCTGGGTGCCTAAGTACCTCCCGTCCCGGCTCTAGGTCCTCTAGCACCGAACTGAAGAGGGACAAACAGCTCCCCTTTGTGGTTTATAAACCATGCAATGAATCTCATCGGAATCCAGTCTACCTTACCTTCGTCCATCCAAAGTGTAGCCTCATATCTTGTATAGGTCAACTCGATATTGAGATCATACACATCGTGGAAAGATACATCGATACACGCTATCACCCCATAACAAGCAATCGGTGGCACGTCCATACTCACGATCTGAAAAAAGAAAAGAAAAGGAATGAGCAATACTCAGTAAAGAAATAATAAGACCCTAACCTAGACAATCCACAGCTGCCAAAGAAAACAAGAGAACATAACCAAATAGCTTAAGATACTAAGACAGGATTGTCACAGGTATAACTAAATGAATACCAAAACATCACATGAATGATCACTCCATACCAAACATGCTATATGCACATGTATACCTCATGCTCTAAGTCTGTACTAAGATGAAATGCAACAGCAGCAGGCGAAACTCACACACCAAGTGGAATTTATTTTTAGTGTGTATATCAAATCCACCCTCGAACAGTTTACCCACCAGAACGCCGCCGGCCCGATCGAGTCACTTCCGGAATCCCACATTCGGACTTCCACAATATTGCTATCATGGGCATCTCACTCCGAGGCATCCCAGTATCACACAACCGAGGCATCCCAAGATCACACAGCATGGGGCATCTCACTCCAAGGCATCCCGGTATCCCACAACCGAGGCATCCCTAATCACACATAGGGGCATCTCACAACGAGGCATCCCGGCATCTCACTCAACTGAGGCATCCAATATCACACAGCATGGGCATCCCACTCCCCGGGGCATCACCAACATCTCAGTACTAATGGAAATCTCTTACTCAATTAATGCACACATTCCACACATCACACCTTTGATTAGTATCACATCATAGCATGCACAACACCTCAAGAGTACACAATTACATCAAACAGGACTCATGCTCACACAATACTTCACTCATGTCACACTCATTGCACACACATGCCACAATTGGTGACTATACAATGACCACATTTCAAATTATGGAAGAGGCATGCTCATGCACAAACTAACCACTATCATGAGACCATTAGACTCCATATATGTCACGAAATTCAGGTACAAGAGACACAACAACCATTGCACATTCTCGGATCAAGGCAGTATATAGGTTAATATGGGCAGTTTCAAACACAGACACAGAAAGTACATATAATCTTATTGGAATGTTACGAAATTTTAGTATGTTATAGAAGAGACATAGATTAACATTTTTTTGTGAAGAAGCCTAAGCCTATATGTCAATGTATAAAGAGAAGTAATTTGCTGTCTTCACTCCTAGAATTCTGCAGCAACTTCCAGATTGAGTACCTACAGAAAAAGGATCATTTCACTACCCAAACCTTGACTGTTTGTTCTAAAATTTTGATATGTTGTCCCTAAAGATGTTTCCTACAACTTTCATGAAGGGTTTAAGGTCCAATTATATCTAGAAAATTACATAAAATTCGTAGAACTACCTAAGGTTTTACTGTCTTCTCTGGAACAGCTTACAATTTCAAAGAGAAATGCTTTCGCCAATACATTTTTACATGAATCTCACTATAACTAGAGGTCAAAACCTAAATTAGTTAGTGTTCTCTTAAGTAAACTTGTTCTTTCCTTTAACTACATCTTTAAAATCCCAAACGACGCATAACTAAAGGGTTTTCCATCTCTGTTTTTCCAAAACAGAATGTTTCAAACCATTATACTCATCTACAGCTCAACTAAACCATTTAGCTCCTCTACAATTTCTCTTTTAGTATCCCGACACTTCTCCAACAGCACCTAAAAGTAACCTCAGCAGTTCTTCGCCTACATACAGCCATCCACAACTCAATTCAAGACAAGTACTCACATCTCGACTCATCTACAGCAACATGCAGCACTTATCTTCACTCGGCAGTTACCTTTCCATTTACTCGATCAACTCAGCTTGCTCACACTCAAATTTTAAACCATCCAAAGCCTTAACATGACATGCAAGGTCTCACAGCTTCCATCTAGAGCTCATCTAGCCTATTTCAACACAAAACAACATCATCGCACCTAATCCTCCACCATCCAGCTAGTTCCGTGAGCTCCCTCGATAAAACAGTGGATAACTTCTAGTTTAGGAACTCATCATTTCCTTACCGGTTGCTTGTCTTCGTTGGTGGCTCGCAGCTCTCCAAGAATCTGCCCTTAAACTCACACAAGAAGAAGCAAAATCGTTGGAGTTGCTAGGCTTCGCTTTTGCTCGAGCCGCGCGAGAGAGAAGAAAAGATAGGGTTTTCGGTCTGTTTTGGAGAGAGAGAGGGGTGGCATGAATTATGAGGGAGATTAAGCTATAGGTGTAATCCCAAGGAGAAGTAATCATTAGCAAGACTAATGATTATGTTTCTTCTGCAGCTTCGGTTTTGGGAGAGAAGAAAACCGAGGGAGAAGAGAGAGAAATGGCGTGGCTTCCATGCATGCCTCGTTCCTCATGATCGACGTTTGGCGTTCGAAATCAATTAATTTATAATCTATCTCGTTAGTCGGTTTATTATTTTCTAATGTCTTTTACTTAGTTTCGTTCCGAATCCACAAAATTTCATTTCCCTTGTAACTATATGATTCTATGAGTTCACATAAATCAAAATGACGCATTAACATCTCGGCACTAATCTATGAACAAGAATTTATCGTAAGAAATACTAAAGTTAGTAGCTGACACTAGCATTACAATCACTTATAAGTCTTTAATAAATTTCTAATTAAATCCTAGTAATGGTAATCTATAAACTTAATATGAAATTAAGCGCTCGGGCCTAAATTCCCACCGCTGGCCCACCGGGCTTATCCTACGACAATTCACGGCCCACTAGACTTAATTTACCATTCTAATGAACCCGACTCTTGGCCCGCTCCAAGCTAAGCCCAAGTCCATATCCTATCCTTTGGCTGACTGAGCCCATCTCGATAACTCGTGTGGCCCGCTAACTACTTAAGCCCACACATTCCTCATGGCTCATCGGGCTTGGCTTCTGGCCCGCTTTAAAATAATCCAAGTCCTTAACAATCCGATTACACTTAAAGGGTCGATAAAATTCGGGATGTCACACTCTGGATCGGTAGGAGATCTACTAACATCATCACTTGTAAAAACAAAAGAAGTACCTATATTCTTACGAGCTCCCCCTGTTTCTGTGGCTACAGGTGGAGAAAGGAAATCTTCTTCCTGTTCCTTGTCAGTTTCAGCTCCCAAGTGATATTCTTTTCCTCTTCCATCTCCAACAGTTCCACTCATAGTCTTCTCTGAGTTTGCAGACAAGGAAATTGCAAAAGTTGGTTTAATAGAGTCATCTTGACCCTCTCCCTCTTCTGCTTATCTTCCTTTTTCTCTTGCTTCTTTCCCTGCTTCTTCTCTTTCTTCTCTTCTCTGCTCTTTTTCTCCTTGTCCTCTTTCCTCTTTGTCCTGCGGCTTCTCAAAACTAACAAAAAACTGAAGATTTTTCAAGGCAAATGCAAAGAGAGTGAGATCATCCTCATCCTCTTCGTCTTGCAGGATAATGACTCTTCTCTTCTTGATTGGTTCACTCATGGGCTCCTTGCCTTTCCTTTTCTTTGCAGTAGAGTCTTGTTTTGTTTTGCTGGGGGACTTCTCCTTCAAGCGCTCCAAAGCTTTGTTTAGTTCCTTCAGTGTCATCTTTGACACCATCTGTCATACCCTGATCCTCCGGGCGCGCACCCATCCCTCATTGGTCAATTAATAGCGACGTCCCAGGAAGGTTGCCGACCCATTCTTTTTAACACATATGCAGAAGCAGATAATAATCTCTAGACAATAACATAATGGGATAGAAAAGTAGGCCATAAATTTTCAAACCAAAACAACACACTTATATATAACATAACCAGCCATATATGTACAATACACACTAATCAAGTCAGGTTCTACTCAAGCTAGTTTAAAAAAAGTCTACAAGCAAGGGTGGGGTTTCAATCTACTCTGGGCCATCATCATCATCCTCGATCTCTCCTTCTTCCACGCTCCAGCTAGAGCCTTTAGCAGACTGCACCGAGGACTCTAGTACTACAAGAGCCGAGTCTACTGTATCCACTATTGAGCCTTGAGGAGGATCAGCTGTGCCCTTCCCAAAAGCGACTTCCAGAGCATACAGAGGAATATCAAACTCCGGAATAAGACCCTCTCTCTGGCCATCTCGAGCCTAGCGGTACCATGACCTATATCGATGGGGCACCTTATGGGCGAGACCCACATTGACCCAGACCACGAACCTAACCAACTTGTAGTTCCAACCCCTAAGAACCTGATTCATCGGAATAAAGACTGTCTGCTCTGTAGCACTCTTGGGTAGTCCAAAAAATTCGGGAGTAGCCATCTAAGGACCTAAAATGGTTATCCCACAATGGGGTGAGACGACATCTCAGCAAGTTTTACCCTCTAAGACCCGATTAGGAAGCAAATATGCCCTAAGAGCTGCCTAAACACAATCACGAGGTATAGGACTTACCTGGGCCTCCACTTCTTCCTGCAAATTAGTTTCATTCATAAACTTGCAATCATATCATTCAATCATTTCAGATCGACTCATCGATTAATCGACTTAGTCGATTACATGTCATCACGACTCTTTCTTGGTCGGCTCATCTCATACTATCTATAAAGTCCGCTCATATCAGGACTGCTCACTACTAAGCTAATAAATAGATAGTATAACTTGCTTCTGAGATGATCGGGTATATTGCTCTCTGCTAAGCTGCCATATCGCTCGTAGGCAGATATAATATACCGACAATTCTCAATCTAAGCTGATAAGGTATATTGCTCTCTGCTAAGCTGACATATCACCCGTAGGATGATATAATATACCGGTATATTGCTCTCTGCTAAGCTGACATATTGCCCGTAGGCTAATATAGTATACCATCCCAATCATACAACCAATTCAACATTTTTATCATTCTCGATAAACATAACCTTGTGTGGGTACACGGTTGGCCTTAGCTAAAATATAATAATTTCCTTTTTGAACATCCCACCAGTTTCAACAGCCATAATATATTTTTGGTGCTATAAATCGACACCTAATGATTTTCTAATTAATTATGGAAATTAATTAATTTTGGGATAAAATACCCCCAACCACAAATCACCTTAAATTAATACAAACCAGCAGTCGATTAAATAACTGGAATGCACCACTATAATCAACACAGAATTTCGGTCACCGACTATCCTAGTCTAATTTTCGGAAATGTGGCATCCCAAAATTCATGGCAACCTCCATATACATTAAGGCCTATGAATAGATGATAGAAGTACGATGAAACTGTATTGTAGCCATTTGATCCATGATTTGCAATAAGATTTATGGCCAAGCTTTTAATGGATAATTATTTGATAGGAAAGAAAATTCTAATATTGGCCATGTGTTTTATAAGTTGGAATTTATTGATTTATGATTTCAAGTTTTACGGCCAAGTGAATAAGGGAAATTAAGTATTTATATGAATGGGAAATTAGGTGATGCTTAAATGGGAAAATTTAGAGAAGAGTGGGCCAAAACTCTTAGGCCAAGACTAGCCCACAAGACCCCACCATTCGGCCATTTGGGCCTGGCCCGCGAAGCCCAAAGGGGAGAGGAGCTGCCGTCGACCAAGGCTGGCCCACGCCCTGTGGCACCCCTCGACGGCCCCCGATCCGTTAGGGTCGCCACAGTTCTCTTACCTTTCACTTTCCCTATTAACATATCACTTTGATACTATTTCAATTGCAACGGGTCCATACAACATAGGGGGTTTACACTTTTTTTTTTGATAGGTCCCTTGCGCAATTCATATACGGAAGCACATCCAACAAACTCCCTTCCCTATATTCAGAAAACGATGCACACCTACTAAACATCTTATATAAGTTAAAGCCGAACACGTTTATTTACATAAAGCAGATGGACATCTTTAGTCAGTACATCGAAATGCCAATGTTTCTATACTCGGCTATACTTCAAAAGATGACCGACATCTCCTCCCACAATCGTATGCTTAAGGTCCATCAACTAGTGTCGGCGTCCAAAGGTTCCCTCCTTTGCTATCCTTCTCCTCGCGATCATATCCAACCGCTCAATCCATCTACTAATCTGAAATGTTGGTCCCCAAAAGGGGTGAGTACAACCACTCAGCAGGTAAAGGACCAATAAACCACTCAATGCATCATACAAATCATACATGCATTTCAGGCATTACTTACCTTGAAGCCATGCATTATCACCGCAATCATAACACATACATGTGTATCATCATGTCATACTCCTATAGTCGTCATCATGACATTATTATATTACACACATGTCATCATCATCATATACGTGATATCATCATACCATACATGCCATCATCATCATATCATACACATGTCATCATCATCATGACATCATCACATCACACATGTCATCATCATCATATTATACACATGTCATCATCATCACGACATCATCACATCACACATGTCATCATCATCATGGCATCATCATATCACACATGTCATCATGCCATATCATATATCATCATGTATATCATCAAGCATGTCATGCCATGGGTGATTATCATTATTTCACATCACATATCATCATCATCATCATCATGCATATCATATATCATCATCATTATCATCATCATGCATAGCATGCTTGTCATGCCATGGGTGATCATCATTATTTCACATCACATATCATCATCATCATCATCATCATCATCATCATCATCATCATCATGCATATCATCATGCATATCATATATCATCATCATTATCATCATCATGCATATCATGCATGTCATGCCATGGGTGATCATCATTATATCACGTCACATATCATCATCATCACCATCATCATCATGCATATCATCATGCATATCATGCCATGGTTTAATTTCCACTTTTAGCTTTCAATTTGATCACCACATCACCCATTCCTCAAATCATCAATTTCATCATCCCCTCGGGCAAAGACCTCCGAGGCTTCCGGCATTCAGCCATCCCAGGCCACTGGGCATCCGGCCCCCCACATTCCCGGCATCTCGCATCCCAACTGGCATCACGAGGCATTCCCTTCGGGCAGAAACCTCCGACAGGGCTTCTGGCATTTACACTCCCTGGCCGGTCATCCGGCACCCCAATCCTAGCATCGCGAGGCATTCCCTTCGGGCAAAAACCTCCGACAGGGCTTCCAGAATTATGTACCGACATACCACCGGGCCTCCCCTGGAATTACGTACCGTATACCACCCGGCATGCCGACACTCCCGGGGAATCTCCGGAATTACGCCACTAGGCCACCGGGCATCATCATCCACCACAACAATCTCCTCATTTAACATTATTCATGTTCACCAATTTCGGTCTTAATTTAGCATGGCATATGATGTATTGGCAAATCAACAATCATGTTCAGCATTTGAATTCACACATGCATCTTAATGCATACATCCAGACCTCATCACACATACTACATGGTGCAATAAAATTCATGGAATTTATGCCAATTAAAATAATCCATTTTTCATGCCCTTTTTCATTTATTTAAATTCCAGCTTTTTTGTCATCTTCAAAAATATTAAATTTAATATCTATAACTTCCCAAAAATTATAGAAATTAAGGCAAGTGATAAACAAGACAATAGAATAATAATTTCATGCAAAATTCATGGCCAAATAGAATTTCACACAATTTCACAATTCTCACAAAATGGCATGTCATTTTCGGGTGAAATCAGAATGCACAGTTTCTGAAGAAATTCGATTAAAATATCCATACGACCTCCAAAAATTACGACATTTTACTAAGTTACGGCCAAGACATTTTCGTACATCTTTCATGAATATTTCCAAGTCATATTCTTTCTAGATTAATTTCTACAGTCTCACGAAGCTTCTGGATCCATCACCGAAACGTCCAGTACATACGTCTCTGAAATACTGAGTTTTCACCTACCTATTCTTCTTCATTTCCTCTGAAATTTGGATATGTTCTACATCAAGGTGTCCTCTACAGGTTTCATGAAGAGATCTAAGTCAAATAACCAGATTATAGTCGTCATTTAAGTCCATGAAATCTCGGGTGTCCCGAAATACATCTCCAGAATTACCGTCTTCAAGATCTAGTCGATTTACTAGGCTAAACTTGTTCATTTCACTTCAAATTTGAGTATGTTATATTTTAAGATGTCCCCTACAACTTTTATGAAGAAATCGAAGAGATATTCGTAGCAAAAATCAACATGCAACCACAAATTCATCAAGATGTCAGTGAAATCGTTCCAGATCTGAGGTCTCCGTAGAATGAGAGTTTAACCCCTTAACTCTCCATCATTTTCCACAACATTTTATTATGTTGTATTTTAAGATGTTAGCTACAACTTTCATGAAGATATAAAAGTCAAAATCGAACTCAAAACATGCATGCAAGCTCTCACAAGATTCTGGGTCGAGCAGTTCACACGAAAACAGCAAACATTCTCAAGAACAAACCTCATGTACTTCGATTTCTAACCTCTAAACATCCAAAATTCAACCACACATGCAAGGCACACATGCAAGGGGTGGAAATCAGTCCCAACTTGCCTCTAAGACCGAGCAAATACGAGCACACGGACGGCACACCAGCGACGGACGAACGGACCTCCTCCCCCGCGCGGCTTCTCCCTTTCTCTCTCGGTTCCTCACTCTCTCTCGGCAACTCTCTCCCTTTGGCCGAATACTCCACCAGCCACTCTCTCTCTCTCCTTCTCTCTCTCTCTTTTGGATGCTTATATATTTGCATGCACCCCTCTTTGCATGGGGGACACTTGTCCCTAAGAAGGAGACAAGTGTCTCCTTGGTTGAAGACACTTGGAGGCCATGCGGCTGCTCCTCCTCCCCCTTCATGCACCGACGGCCCAATGGGCTTCATGGGCCGGGCTTATGGCCCACTTTAGGCCCATCTCACTTGGGCCTAAAGCCCAAACTTAAATGGCCCAAGTTTATTTTATTCTATTTTATTTATAATATATCTTAATCATCATTTAAATAATATCTAATTGCCTAAATAATAAGGCCATTAAACTTATAGTCACAAATCCATAAATTCCAATTTATGATGCACATGGCCAATGATATGATTTTCTTTCCTATCAAATAATTATCCATTAAAAGCTTGGCCATAAATCTTATTGCAAATTATGGATTAAATGGCCATAAAATAACTTGATGGTATTTCCATCACCTATTCATAGACTTTAATATAGCTAGAGGTCATTATGAATTTTGGGATGCCAAGAAGGGCGGCTGTGACACCTGAACCCTTCGCAGTCGTCACCAGCGCCAATGGTACACCTTATTACCTTTCTCTTTTGAAGAAGTGTCCTAATTCTTAGACACATTTTTTTTTTAAACAAAACGGTCCCAGCGCGACTCATTAGCGGAAGCAAATTAAAACATCACCGTCTCTCCCCTACCAACCATGATACAAATACACACCACTAATCATCATGATTTTATAGACAAGCCACGACACTTTATTTACATATATTTTCAAGATGGGACTTCTTTTGGGTCGGTACATCAAAAAAGAAAAGCTAGGACTCAGCCATGTCCAGCCTAAAACCTCAAAAAAGAACCCTCGACCCTCTACATCGCATGTGCACAACCCCCATCATAAGTGTCGGCTAACTATCCAAAAAGAAACAGCCCCTACTCGTCACGCACAGGCCTCACACCCAGTCCGGTGCGTCAGGCGGCGGTGGTGGCAGCATCCCTCTCATCACCCCATTGCAGCGAACGTAGACGGAAACAAACTCTTGGACAATTGGGGGCTGCCGGGCCTATGTCATACGAGACAAAACATCGCACACGTATGTAGGTGAGTCCAGGTACGGAAGGACAACTGAACTCCTCACACTCTACCTCGACGTCGGACGGTAACCCATAAAATGCACCCCGCGTGACGGCAGGAAGCGGCATATTGCTAATTTGAAATGTGGGTCCCCAAAGGGGTGAGTACAACCACTCAGCAGATAAGGAATCCAATAACAACTCAATGCATCATGCAAATCATACATGCATTGCAGGCGTTACTTACCTTGAAGCCATGCGCATACTATCACGCATCATCATATCAATTTATAACACATACATGTGTATCATCATTGTATCATACATGTGTATCATCATTGTATCATACATGTCATCATCATCATGACATCATTACATTACACATGTCATCATCATCATGGCATCATTACATCATACATGTCATCATCATCCTGACATCATCTCATTACACATACCATATCATATATCATCATCATTATCATCATGCATATCATATCATGGGTGATCATCATTATTTCACATCACATATCATCATCATCATCATCATCATCATGCATATCATCATGCATATCATATCATGGGTGATCATTATTTCACATCACATATCGTCATCATCATCATCATCATCACGCATATCATCATGCATATCATATCATGGGTGATCATTATTTCACATCACATATCATCATCATCATCATGCATATCATCATGCATATCATATCATGGGTGATCATTATTTCACATCACATATCGTCATCATCATCATCATCATCATGCATATCATCATGCATATCATATCATGGGTGATCATTATTTCACATCACATATCATCATCATCATCATCATCATCATCATGCATATCATCATGCATATCATATCATGGGTGATCATCATTATTTCACATCACATATCATCATCATCATCATCATCATCATGCATATCATCATGCATATCATATCATGGGTGATCATCATTATTTCTCATCACATATCATCATCATCATCATCATCATGCATATCATCATGCATATCATATCATGGTTTAATTTCCACTTTTAGCTTTCAATTTGATCACCACATCACCCATTCCTCAAATCATCAATTTCATCATCCCCTCGGGCAAAGACCTCCGAGGCTTCCGGTATTGCCTCCCGTGCCACCGGGCATCCGGCCCCCACATTCCGGGCATCTCGCATCCCAAGCGGCATCACGAGGCATTCCCTTCGGACGAAACCTCCGACGGGGCTTCCGGCATTTACACTCCCCGGCCGGGCATCCCGCACCCCAAATCCCGGCATCACGAGGCATTCCCTTCGGCGAAACCTCCGACGGGGTTTCCGGCACCCCACGTTCCGGGCATCCCGAATCTCCCGGGAAATCCGGCAATGCATCTTTATACATTCGGCCTCATCCTCCACCACAACCACTTCCTCACTTATCATTATCCACATTTACCATTATTTTGATCTCAATTTAACATGGCATATGGCGTGACATCAAACAAGTCATACTTGGCATAGGATTCACACATGCATCTCGATTCAATGTCATACATATACCAAGACTTTATCACACATGCAACAAGATAAATTTAATGAAATTTATGGCCAATAAAATAATCTATTTTATTATTATTTTATTATTTATTTATTTATTTAAATTCCAACTTTTGTCATTTCCATAAATTTAATATCAACAAATCCCCAAAATTATGAAAATTACAGCAAATAATAATTTCATACAAAATGCATGGCCAAATAGCATTTCAAAAAATTTCCCAATTTTCACAAAACAACATATAATTTTCGGATGAAACCAGAATGCACGGTTTCCGAAGACATTTTCGTACAACTTTCATGAAGAACTCCAAGCCAGATTATTTTTAGATTATTTTATACAGTCTCACGAAGCTTCTGGATCCATTACCGCATCGTCCAGTGTACACATCTCCGAAATATTGATATTTCACCTACCTATTCTCTTTATTTTTCTCTGAAATTTTGATATGTTATACATCAAGATATCCTCTACAAGTTTCATGCAGAGATCTAAGTCATATAACCAGAGTATAGTCATCATCTATGTCCATGATATCTCGGGTATCTCGGAATACATCACCAGAATCATCGTCTTCAAGATCTAGTTTATTTACTAGGCTATGCTTGTTCATTTCACTTCAAATTTGAGTATGTTTTAGTTTAAGATGTCTCCTAAACTTGCATGAAGAAATCGAAGTGAGATTCTCAACAAAAACCAACATGCAACCACGAATCCAGCAAGAGGTCAGTAAACACTCTCCAGATCTGAGGTCTCCGTAGGATGAGACTTTAGCCCCTCAAATCTCCATAATTTTCCACGAAATTTCAGTATGTTGTAGTTCAATATGTTAGCTAAAACTTTTATGAAGAAATCGAAGCCAAAATCGGACTCCAAACATACATGCAAACTCAAACAAGTTTCTGACTCACACGGTCCGAACACAAACAGCCATACCATTCAACATACATCATCCATGCTTCGGTTTTCTCACTTAAACACTCAAAGATTCAACATGCAAAAAAACATACAAGCATGCAAGAGAAGCTAGAGGACTCCCACTTGCCTCTAGACTACACGATTCGGCAGCACACGGCGGCGAACACGGCGGTCGGACGGCGACGACTCCTCCTCGACTCCTCCTCCCTCTCGGCCGCTCTCCCTCTCTCTCGAAATCTCTCTCTCGCACAACTCTCTCTCTCTCTCTCTCCTTGGGCGAGCAAATGACCGGCCACCCTTCTCTCTCTTCCCTTTTTATACCCCCAAATCCTCATGATTGATAATGATTACTTGCCTTAACCAAGGCCAATGCATGGCCTTCTCCCCTAAGCCAATGCATGAGTCTTGTGCCACTTGTCCTATGAACTTTTGGGCTTGGGCCTCCTCTTCTTGGGCCGGCGACAGCCCCCCTTTTTGGGCCTCTATTGGGCCGGCCATTCGGTCCACTAAGCTTAGGCCAATGCGGCTAAGGCCCATTCAAAAATTAACTTTTTCCCTTTTTTTTTTTTTTTTTTTTTTTTTGAAATTCTTCTATAAATATTTTTAAATTTCAATTTTCATCTTGGCCAAAGTCTTGTGGCATTTTGTTTATTGAAATTTACTTTATAAAGTACATGGCCAAGCATAAATTATTAATCTATCAAATTTAAATTTTCACAATCATATGCACAAATCATCTAATTAAAAGACTAATGGCTAAAGCATAAGCCATGGAAATTTTATCACCTAATTAAAGACTTTAACACACCTCATGGCTTCACTTTAAATTTTGGGATGCCACAATTCGCGGGTCGTCACCAGCGCCAATGTTACACCTTATTACCTTTCTCTTTTGAAGAAGTGTCCTAATTCTTAGACACATTTTTTTTATAAACAAAACGGTCCCAGCGCGACTCATTAGCGGAAGCAAATTAAAACATCACCGTCTCTCCCCCTACCAACCATGATACAATTACACACCACTAATCATCATGATTTTATAGACAAGCCACGACACTTTATTTACATATATTTTCAAGATGGGACTTCTTTTGGGTCGGTACATCAAAAAAGAAAAGCTAGGACTCAGCCATGTCCAGCCTAAAACCTCAAAAAAGAACCCTCGACCCTCTACATCGCATGTGCACAACCCCCATCATAAGTGTCGGCTAACTATCCAAAAAGAAACAGCCCCTACTCGTCACGCTGGGCCTCACACCGGTCCGGTGCGTCAGGCGGCGGTGGTGGCAGCATCCCTCTCATCACCCCATTGCAGCGAACGTAGACGGAAACAAACTCCTGGACAATCGGGCCCCCAGCCAGGCCTATGTCGTACAAGACAAAATAGTGCACACGTATGTAGGTGAGTCCAGGTATGGAAGGACAGCTAAACTCCTCACACTCTACCTTGACGTCGGACGGTAACCCATAAAATGCACCCCGCGTGACGGCAGGAAGCGGCATATTGCTAATTTGAAATGTGGGTCCCCAAAAGGGTGAGTACAACCACTCAGCAGATAAAGAATCCAATAACAACTCAATGCATCATGCAAATCATACATGCATTGCAGGTGTTACTTACCTTGAAGCCATGCGCATACTATCACGCATCATCATATCAATTTATAACACATACATGTGTATCATCATTGTATCATACATGTCATCATCATCATGACATCATTACATTACACATGTCATCATCATCATGGCATCATTACATCATACATGTCATCATCATCATGACATCATCTCATTACACATACCATATCATATAGCATCATCATCATCATCATCATCATCATCATCATGCATATCATCATGCATATCATATCATGGTTTAATTTCCACTTTTAGCTTTCAATTTGATCACCACATCACCCATTCCTCAAATCATCAATTTCATCATCCCCTCGGGCAAAGACCTCCGAGGCTTCCGGCATTTAGCCTCCCAGGCCACCGGGCATCCGGCCCCCCACATTCCGGGCATCTCACATCCCAACTGGCATCACGAGGCATTCCCTTCGGGCAGAAACCTCCGACAGGGCTTCCGGCACCCCCACGTTCCGGGCATCCTGAATCTCACAGGGAAATCCGGAAATGCATCTCTATACATTCCGGCCTCATCCTCCACCACAACCAATTCCTCACTTATCATTATCCACATTTACCATTATTTTCATCTCAATTTAACATGGCATATGGCGTGACATCAAACAAATCATACTTGGCATAGGATTCACACATGCAACTTTTGTCATTTCCTTAAATTTAATATCAACAAATCCCCAAAATTATGAAAATTACAGCAAATACTAATTTCATACAAAATGCAAGGCCAAATAGCATTTCACAAAATTTCCCAATTTTCACAAAACAACATATAATTTTCGGATGAAACCAGAATGCACGGTTTCCGAAGAAATTCGATTAAAATATCCATATGGCCTCCAAAAATTACAAAATTTTACATAGTTATAGCCAAGACATTTGCATACAACTTTCACGAAGAACTCCAAGACATATTATTTTTAGATTATTTTATACAGTCTCACGAAGCTTCTGGATCCATTACCGCATCATCCAGTGTACACATCTCCGAAATATTAAGATTTCACCTACCTATTCTCTTTATTTTTCTCTGAAATTTTGATATGTTATACATCAAGATATTCTCTACAAGTTTCATGAAGAGATATAAGTCATATAACCAGATGATAGTCATCATCTATGTCCATGAAGTCTCGGGTATCTCGGAATACATCACCAGAATCATCGTCTTCAAGATCTAGTTGATTTACTAGGCTATGCTTGTTAATTTCACTTAAACTTTTATTATGTTGTAGTTTAAGATGTCTCCTACAACTTTCATGAAGAAATCTAAGTGAGATTCGCAACACAAAACAACATGCAACCACGAATCCAGCAAGAGGTCAGTAACAACTCTCCAGATCTGAGGTCTCCGTAGGATGAGACTTTAACCCCTCAAATATCCATCATTTTCCACGAAATTTAGGTATATTGTAGTTCAAGATGTTAGCTATAACTCTCATGAAGAAATCGAAGCCAAAATCTGACTCCAAGCACACATGCAAGCTCAAAGAAGTTTCTGACTCACACGGTCCGAACACAAACAGCCATACCATTCAACATACATCATCCATGCTTCGGTTTTTCTCACTTAAACACTCAAAGATTCAACATGCAAACAACATAAAAGCATGCAAGAGAAGCTAGAGGACTCCCACTTGCCTCTAGACTACACGATTCGGCGGCACACGGCGGCGAACACGGCGGTCAGACGGCGATGACTCCTCCTCGGCTCCTCCTCCCTCTCGGCCGCTCTCCCTCTCTCTCGAAATCTCTCTCTCTCTCTCTCTCTCTCTCTCTCTCTCTCTCCTTGGGCAAGCAAATGACCGGCCACCCTTCTCTCTCTTCCCTTTTATACCCCCAAATCCTCATGATTGATAATGATTACTTGCCTTAACCAAGGCCAATGCATGGCCTTCTCCCCTAAGCCAATGCATGAGAGTCTTGTGCCACTTGTCCTATGAACTTTTGGGCTTGGGCCTCCTCTTCTTGGGCCGGCGACAGCCCCCCTTTTTGGGCCTCTATTGGGCCGGCCATTCGGCCCACTAAGCTTAGGCCAATGGGCCTAAGGCCCATTCCAAAAATTAACGTTTTCCTCTTCTTCTTTTTTTGAATTTCTTCTATAAATATTTTTAAATTTCAATTTTCATCTTGGCCAAAGTCTTGTGGCATTTTGTTTATTGAAATTTACTTTATAAAGTACATGGCCAAGCATAAATTATTAATCTATCAAATTTAAATTTTCACAATCATATGCACAAATCATCTAATTAAAAGACTAATGGCTAAAGCATAAGCCATGGAAATTTTATCACCTAATTAAAGACTTTAACACACCTCATGGCTTCACTTTGAATTTTGGGATGCCACAATTCTCCCCTCCTTAGAGAATTTCGTCCTCGAAATTCAAACACCATTTGCGCCTTCTTGAAATAAATAAGGGTACTTTTCCTTCATCTCGATCCTCACTTTCCCATGTGGCTTCCTCCATATCATGATGTCGCCATAACACCTTAACCAATGGGATCTTCTTGGTCCTAAGAATTTGCTCCTTTCGGTCCAATATCTGCACAGGCTCTTCAATGTACCTTACTTTCTCATCCATTTTGATGGCTTCATGATCGAGTATATGACCAGGATCCGGCTGGTACTTCCTCAACTTCGATACATGAAACACATCGTGCAGATTTTCTAACTTAGGAGGTAACGCTAAACGATAAGCTACATCCCCTATCCTCTCGAGTATTTCAAAAGGTCCAACAAATCTAGGGCTTAACTTACCCTTCATCCCGAATTGAGATATTACTTTCATTGGAGATACCTTAAGGAATAAATGGTCTCCTACACTAAATTCCAAAGGTCTTCTACGTCTATCTGCGTAGCCTTTCTGTCTACTCTGAGCTGTTCTAAGTCTCTCTTTGATAATTTCAACAGCCTCAGTGGTAACTTGTACCAATTCAGGTCCTGTCAACTTCCTTTCACCTACTTCACTCCAACAGACAGGAGTCCTACATCTCCTTCCATATAATGCTTCATAAGGAGCCATGCCTATACTTTTCTGAAAGCTATTATTATAGGCAAACTCTACCAAATGCAATCTTTCATCCCAATTTCCTTTGAAATCGATTGCACAAGCCCTTAACATATCCTCTAATATCTGGATTACTCTTTCTGATTGACCATCTGTCTGGGGATGAAAAGTAGTACTAAATTGAAGCTTAGTCCCTAATGCAACTTGAAGACTTCCAAAAATTCGAAGTAAACCTCGAATCCCGATCTGAAGTAATGGTCACTGGAACACCGTGTAAGCGTACCACTTGACTTACATACATGTCCGCATACTTATCCATTGGGTAGTCCATGCGAATCGCTAAGAAATGTGCCAACTTAGTCAAACGATCCACTATCACCCAAATTGAGTCATGACTACTTGATGTCCTTGGCAATCCTTGCACAAAGTCCATCGTTATATGTTCCCATTTCCATTCTGGAATGTCTAATGGTCTCAAGAGTCCTGCGGGTTTACGATGCTCCGCTTTCACTTGCTGGCACGTCAAACATTGAGATACGTGCTTAGCCGTGTCTGCCTTCATACCATTCCACCAAAATTGCTGACGCAAATTCCTGTACATCTTTGTACTACCTGAGTGGATACTACAATTACTCTTATGTGCCTCCGACAGAATTTCCTTCCTCAATTCCTCATTGTCGGGAACACAAAGTCGTCCTTGACATTTTACTATTCCATCATCAGAGATTTGAAATTCTGATCTTTTCCCTAAAGATACAGCATCTTTCCCTTTCAAAATCTCGGGTCGATTCTTGCGGGATTTTAATTTTCTGGATAATCCCGGCTCAATCCTTAATGCACTAAGCATGCCGGTAAGACAATCCATTTCCAATTTAAATTCGGAGTTTGCTCTGATTCTAACAACTCCCATTCTGCCATCCTCAAACTAGCCATTTTCATAGCTGACTTACGACTAAGAGCATCTGCTACTCTATTTGCTTTCCATGGATGGTATCTTATCTCACAGTCATAATCCTTTAATAACTCCATCCACCTCCTTTGTCTCATGTTCAACTCCTTTTGTGAGAACAGATACTTCAAACTTTTATGATCCGTATAAATCTCAAACTTTTCCCCATACAAATAGTGTCTCCATATCTTCAAGGCAAACACTATAGCTGCTAGTTCTAGATCATTCGTCGGGTAATTCAGCTCATGGGGTTTTAATTGTCTGGATGCATAGGCTACAACTTTGCCATGCTGCATCAACACACATCCTAGTCATTTGTGAGATGCATCACTATACACTGTAAAACCATCAGGTCAAGTAGGTATAGTCAGAATTGGAGCTGAAGTCAATTTCCTTTTGAGCTCATGAAAACTCCTTTCACATTCTCCATTACATTCAAACTTCACATTCTTTCGGGTCAATTTAGTTAAAGGTCCCGCGGTCGTGAAAATCCTTCAATGAACCTTCTATAATAACCAACCAGTCCTAAGAAACTTCGTATTTCGGTAGGTGTCATTGGTCTCGGCCAATTTACTACCATTTCAACTTTTCTTTGGGTCTACCGCAATTCCTTTTCCCGACACCACATGTCCTAGAAATATTATTTGGTCCAGCCAAAACTCACACTTACTAAACTTGGCATACAACTTATGCTCTCTCACGGTCTGCAAAACTATTCTCAAATGTTGCTCATGCTCTTTAGGCCCTTTTGAATATACCAGAATATCATCAATAAAAACAATCACTGGCGGGTCTAAATAAGGCTGAAATATTCTATTCATCAAATCCATAAATGCGGCGGTGCATTAGTCAATCCAAATGGCATAACAAGGAACTCATAGTGTCCATAACGAGTCCTGAACGCAGTCTTAGGAATGTCCTCTTTCTTAATTCTCAATTGATGGTATCCCGACCTCAAGTCAATCTTAGAGAAGACCGAACTTCCCTGGAGTTGGTCAAACAAGTCATCAATTCTAGGCAAAGGATACTTATTCTTAATGGTCACCTGATTCAACTGCCTATAGTTAATACACAAGCGCATCGATCCATCTTTCTTTTTCACAAACAAGACCGGTGCACCCCAAGGTGAAGCACTTGGTCTAATGAACCCTTTGTCAAGCAATTCTTGCAGTTGCACTTTCAACTCCTTCAATTCAACTAAGGCCATCCTATATGGGGCTTTTGATATTGGTCTGTTCTGCATTAATTCAATTTCAAATTCAATCTCCCGCTCCGGCGGCAATCCGAGCAATTCCTCGGAAATACATATTGAAATTCGTTAACTACACGAACTTCCTCAAGATTAGGCTCCTCCCTTGCATAATTTCTAACTATGGCTAGGTACCCTTGACATCCTTTGTCAAGTAACTTACAACCTTCTACCGCCGAAATAAGTGCTACAGGAAAATGGGTCTGACCTCCTAAAAATTCACAACTAGACTGATAAGGTAAAACGAATTGAATCACTCTTCTATAACAATCCATTCTAGCCCGATACTTACAAAGCCAGTCCATTCCTATAATAACGTCAAAATCATACATAGCCATTACAACCAAATCTATTTCCATATCCTTTCCTCCCATTGATATCTTACAATTTCCACACACCGGCGTAGACAATACCATATCCTTTAAAGGCGTGGAAACACAAAGAGGCGTCTCAAGAGGCATAACTTCTATCTTATTCAAACGTCTATATCTTTCAGACACAAACGAATGCGTTGCACCCGTGTCAAACAATGCATATGCCCTTTCACCATTAATAAGAATCGTACTGAGATAACATTTTTGGAAGCTTCCGCTTCCTCCTGGGTGATCGCATACACCCTTCCTTGTGCAGGTGGTCTCTGAGGATTTCCTTGTGGGTTTGACCTAACAGCACTCTGATATCCCTGTCGCACCGAGCCAACACTCACTTGCGACTTTTCTTGTGGGCAATTTCTCCTAAGATGACCCACTTGTCCACAACCAAAACATTTCAGTTGTCCAGTACAAGGTCCTGGGCCATGGCGTCCATTACACTTCGACAAACACCGGCCGATGGGTGCTTTCCCTACATTCGGACCACTTCTTGCCCCTCCAAAATTCCCAAAGTTACTTTTCTTCTTCACATTCCAGGTCTGACCTTGACCGAGAATAAGGTCTCTTACCTTTTTTTCACATCACTAAAATTCAACGGTTTTTAAACTCGACCGCTCTCTCAATAACTACGCTTCGCTAAGCTGCGCCCTTTCATAAATCTCATTATAATCTCTTATGTTCAAAGGCACCAGTTGCTTCCTAATGTCGATCCTCAATCCTTTCGGGAATCTCTTAGCCTTCTCTTCCGATCCTCAATCAATCTAGGAGCATATCTAGACAATTCAGAAAATCTAGCCTCATACCGATCTACTTTGTCAATCCTTTTCTTCTAGCTGAACAAATTCAGTAATCTTCATATCCTTAGCACATCGAGAAATGCTTCCTATTGAAAGCCCTAACAAACTCCTCCCAACTAACATCGCACTGGTGGAAAGATTATGTCCTTGAAGCTCTCCACCAAAACTTCGCATTTCCCTCCAAGCGGTACTCTGCTAAAACTATTTTCTCAGCATCAGTGCAGTCCAACAGCCGGAAAATTCGTTCCATCCCATCAATCCATTGCTCCGCCTCCTCAGGACTTCCCATTCCATTAAACTTAAGTGGCTTTAGCTTCAAAAACTGCTCCACTAGTCCTTGAGTACGGCGTTACGCTCCGGCTGTTGTTCATTTGCCCGCATTTCCATCATATTTCCAATATTGGCTAATGCCTGCAGGATATCTTCCATTCGGGGTTCAGCCCTTGCAGCAGAGGCTTCAGCCCTCAATGGATGAGCACTTCCAACTCGCACCATGATTTTCCTGCAATTACTAACACTACATAAGTAACATATACATGTTACTTTGGTACCTAAAGGCAACTCAAAATAAACTACTAGGGATCTACGAGTGAATACTCATCACCCGTTATTCAATTATTTCATTTTATGTCCTATGGTGTGGATTGTCATCATGTTCCTCAATTTCCAAATGAGGCTCCTTATCACTCCACCTATAACCATTCGCTCTGATACCAAGAAGGGCGGCTGTGACACCCCGAACCCTTCGCAAGTCGTCACCAGCGCCAATGTTACACCTTATTACCTTTCTCTTTTGAAGACGTGTCCTAATTCATAGACACATTTTTTTAAAAAAACAAAACGGTCCCAGCGCGACTCATTAGCGGAAACAAATTAAAACATCACTGTCTCTCCCCCTACCAACCATGATACAAATACATACCACTAATCATCATGATTTTATAGACAAGCCACGACACTTTATTTACATATATTTTCAAGATGGGACTTCTTTTGGGTCGGTACATCAAAAAAGAAAAGCTAGGTCCGTTAGGGTCGCCACAGTTCTCTTACCTTTCACTTTCCCTATTAACATATCACTTTGATACTATTTCAATTGCAGCAGGTCCATACAACATAGGGGGTTTACACTTTTTTTTTTTATAGGTCCCTTGCTCAATTCATATACGGAAGCACATCGAACAAACTCCCTTCCCTATATTAAGAAAACGATGCACACCTACTAAACATCTTATATAAGTTAAAGCCGAACACGTTTATTTACATAAAGCAGATGGACATCTTTAGTCAGTACATCGAAATGCCAATGTTTCTATACTCGGCTATACTTCAAAAGATGACCGACATCTCCTCCCACAATCATATGCTTAAGGTCCATCAACCAGTGTCGGCGTCCAAAGGTTCCCTCCTTTGCTATCCTTCTCCTCACGGTCATATCCAACCGCTCAATCCATCTACTAATCTGAAACGTTGGTCCCCAAAAGGGGTGAGTACAACCACTCAGCAGGTAAAGGACCAATAAACCACTCAATGCATCATACAAATCATACATGCATTTCAGGCATTACTTACCTTGAAGCCATGCATATGTCATCATGCATTATCACCGCAATCATAACACATACATGTGTATCATCATGTCATACTCATATAGTCGTCATCATGACATTATTATATTACACACATGTCATCATCATCATATACGTGATATCATCATACCATACATGCCATCATCATCATATCATACACATGTCATCATCATCATGACATCATCACATCACACATGTCATCATCATCATATTATACACATGTCATCATCATCACGACATCATCACATCACACATGTCATCATCATCATGGCATCATCACATCACACATGTCATCATGCCATATCATATATCATCATGTATATCATCAAGCATGTCATGCCATGGGTGATCATCATTATTTCACATCACATATCATCATCATCATCATCATCATCATCATCATCATCATGCATATCATATATCATCATCATTATCATCATGATGCATAGCATGCTTGTCATGCCATGGGTGATCATCATTATTTCACATCACATATCATCATCATCATCATCATCATCATCATCATCATCATCATGCATATCATATATCATCATCATTATCATCATCATGCATATCATGCATGTCATGCCATGGGTGATCATCTTTATATCATGTCACATATCATCATCATCACCATCATCATCATGCATATCATCATGCATATCATGCCATGGTTTAATTTCCACTTTTAGCTTTCAATTTGATCACCACATCACCCATTCCTCAAATCATCAATTTCATCATCCCCTCGGGCAAAGACCTCCGAGGCTTAGGCATTCAGCCATCCCTGTGCCACCGGGCATCCGGCCCCCACATTAGGGCATCTCGCATCCCAATTAGCATCACGAGGCATTCCCTTCGGGCGAAACCTCCGACAAGGCTTCGGCATTTACACTCCGGCCGGGCATCCCACACCCCAATCCTAGCATCGCGAGGCATTCCCCTTCGGGCGAAACCTCCGACGGGGCTTCGGAATTATGTACCGACATACCACCGGGCCTCCCCGGGAATTACGTACCGTATACCACCGGGCATCCCGACACTCCCGGGAATCTACGGAATTACGCCACTAGACCACCGGGCATCATCATCCACCACAACAATCTCCTCATTTAACATTATTCATGTTCACCAATTTCGGTCTTAATTTAGCATGGCATATGATGTATTGGCAAATCAATAATCATGTTCAGCATTTGAATTCACACATGCATCTTAATGCATACATCCAGACCTCATCACACATAATACATGGTGCAATAAAGTTCATGGAATTTATGCCAATTAAAATAATCCATTTTTCATGCCCTTTTTCATTTATTTAAATTCCAGCTTTTTTGTCATTTTCAAAAATATTAAATTTAATATCTATAACTTCCCAAAAATTATAGAAATTAAGGCAAGTGATAAACAAGACAATAGAATAATAATTTCATGCAAAATTCATGGCCAAATAGAATTTCACACAATTTCACAATTCTCACAAAATGGCATGTCATTTTCGGGTGAAATCAGAATGCACAGTTTCTGAAGAAATTCGATTAAAATATCCATACGACCTCCAAAAATTACGACATTTTACTAAGTTACGGCCAAGACATTTTCGTACATCTTTCATGAAGATTTCCAAGTCAGATGCTTTCTAGATTAATTTCTACAGTCTCACGAAGCTTCTGGATCCATCACCGAAACGTCCAGTACATGCTTCTCCGAAATACTGAGTTTTCACCTACCTATTCTTCTTAATTTCCTCTGAAATTTGGATATGTTCTACATCAAGGTGTCCTATACAGGTTGCATGCAGAGATCTAAGTCAAATAACCAGATTATAGTCGTCATTTAAGTCCATGAAATCTCGGGTGTCCCGAAATACATCTCCAGAATTACCGTCTTCAAGATCTAGTCGATTTACTAGGCTAAACTTGTTCATTTCACTTCAAATTTGAGTATGTTATATTTTAAGATGTCCCCTACAACTTTCATGAAGAAATCGAAGAGACATTCTTAGCACAAATCAACATACAACCATAAAATCATCAAGATGTCAGTGAAATCGTTCCAGATCTGAGGTCTCCGTAGAATGAGAGTTTAACCCTTTATGTCTCCATCATTTTCAACTGAATTTTAGTATGTTGTATTTTAATATGTTAGCTACAACTTTCATGAAGATATAAAAGTCAAAATCGAACTCAAAACATGCATGCAAGCTCTCACAAGATTCTGGGTCGAGCAGTTCACACGAAAACAGCAAACATTCTCAAGAACAAACCTCATGTACTTCGATTTCTAACCTCTAAACATCCAAAATTCAACCACACATGCAAGGCACACATGCAAGGGTGGAAATCAGTCCCAACTTGCCTCTAAGACCGAGCAAATACGAGCACACGGACGGCACACCAGCGACGGACGAACGGACCTCCTCCCCGCGCGGCTTCTCCCTTTCTCTCTCGGTTCCTCACTCTCTCTCGGCAACTCTCTCCCTTTGGCCGAATCCTCCACCAGCCACTCTCTCTCTCTCCTTCTCTCTCTCTCTTTTGGATGCTTATATATTTGCATGCACCCCCTCTTTGCATGGGGGACACTTGTCCCTAAGAAGGAGACAAGTGTCTCCTTGGTTGAAGACACTTGGAGGCCATGCGGCTGCTCCTCCTCCCCCTTCATGCACCGACGGCCCAATGGGCTTCATGGGCCGGGCTTATGGCCCACTTTAGGCCCATCTCACTTGGGCCTAAAGCCCAAACTTAAATGGCCCAAGTTTATTTTATTCTATTTTATTTATAATATATCTTAATCATCATTTAAATAATATCTAATTGCATAAATAATAAGGCCATTAAACTTATAGTCACAAATCCATAAATTCCAATTTATGATGCACATGGCCAATGATAGGATTTTCTTTCCTATCAAATAATTATCCATTAAAAGCTTGGCCATAAATCTTAGTGCAAATTATGGATTAAATGGCCATAAAATAACTTGATGGTATTTCCATAACCTATTCATAGACTTTAATATAGCTAGAGGTCATTATGAATTTTGGGATGCCACACGCCCAGCCGGATAAAGCCCATCTTGCTTGGCTGTGGCACCCCGAAACACCAAAGGTCGCCACAGATACCAAAGAAGAACCTTAGTTCCTAGGCATTTTTTTTTTATAACGGTCCCAGCGCATCTTATTTGCGGAAGCATAATCAGGTCTTACTAATTCTCCCTCCAACAATCATGATACAATGCACACCACTAAGCACCATACGAAAATAAAGCTGAGCCACTCTTTATTTATATATTTTCAAGATGGTTTCACGGGTCGGTACAACCAAAAGGAAAACCAAGACTCTTGGCTAGACTTGGCCACAACTCAAAAAAAGACAACTCGACCCTCTATGTCGATCATGCAAAATCCACCATCTACAAGTGTCGGCTATGTCCAAAAAGTAGCAGCTCCTACTCCTCATGCGGGCCGTCACACCCATCCCGGTGTGTCAGGCGGTGGTGGTGGCAACATCCCTCGCATCACTCCGTAACGACGAATGTGAACAGATATGAACTCCTGAATGACCGGGCCCCCAGCCAGGCCCACGTCATACATCACTAGTGCACGAACCCGAATGAACGTCAGACCAGGGATGGTGGGACAGACGATCTCCATACACTCGACCTCCACGTCAGATGGAAGGCTGTAAAAGGCGCCCTGCGTGACAGTAGGGAGCAGCATCCTTCTAATCTGAAATGTTAGTCCCCAAAAGGGGTGAGTACAACCACTCAGCAGGTAAAAGATCCAGTAAACTACTCAATGCATCACACAGAACAATCAAGACATCATAGTATAGTTCATATCATTCATACATCCAAGCATTACTTACCTTGCAGCCATGCACATGTCATCATAGTATAGTTCATATCATTCATACATCCAAGCATTACTTACCTTGTAGCCATGCACATGTCATCATACCATATATGCATATACATCCATGCACTCATCATCAAGCATTCATGCAAATACCATCACGCCATAGGTGCATATACATCCATGCACTCATCATCAAGCATTCATGCATATACCATCATGCCATAGGTGCATATACATCCATGCACTCATCATCAAGCATTCATGCATACATGTTACCATACCATGCATGATTCAATTTCAATTTCTCAATTTTTATTCTTTCAATTTGGGCTGCTACATTTCTCTTTCCCAGGACCAGTATTTGCATCCCACATTTATCGCTCACACCCAACCTGGCATCGCAAGGAACCTCCGGCACACACCTCCGGGCATCCGACACACACACTCTGGGCATCTCGTACCCCAACTGGCATCACGAGGTATCCCCCGGCTCACACCTCCGGGCTTCTGGCACCCCCACACCCCGGGCATCTCGAAACTCCCGAGGACATCCGGCACACACCCTCCGGGCATCCGTCATTTACACTCCTTGGCCGGGCATCCCGACACTCACGAGGCATCGTCGGCTCACACCTCCGATGGCATTCTCATTTATCATAGCTCACGTTCACATTTATGACTCAATTTCAACATGGCATATGATATGATGGCAACAAGATCATTTTCAGCATTTTGATTCTTATATGTAGTGCCAAATATCATCACACGTGCAGCAAGATCCAATCACTTATGACACATAATCCATGGGGTCCATACCACTTAGAATAATCCATACATCATAACTTTTTGAAATCTACCAAAATCCAGCTTGCACAATTTCAGAAAACATATTAATTAAACACCCACATGATCTTCAGAAATTATGAAATCTGAGCTTGTGTTAGTCAAGACATAAAGGCAGCAACTCCATGAAGAACACTTGCCCAAAAGAACTTCACACAAAAAGATATAGCTCACACATTACAGCTTGCAAAATTCGGACACATCAGATTGCGCGGTTCTGGAAATATTTTAACTTAAATACCCGAATGACCTTAAAAAATTATGATATTTTACCAGGTTATAGTCAAGATCCTAAGATATATTTTGTATGAAGACATCAAGGCCAGATTCATCCTAGATAATTAACTATGGACGGTCGAAGCCCCTGTTCCTAGTACCGAACATTCCAGGTTTAGCCGTCTTCGAAAAATCAAGATTTCACCTACTTATCTTCCTTCATTTCCTCTGAATTTTTTTATATGTTTTGCCTCAAGAGGTCCACTACAACTTTCATTAAGGGATCCAGGTGAGATTGTGGCATCCTAAAATTCCTTGCCAGTCATTAGGGGTGCTCAAATTAATGTCTTGCATTAAGACTTTGGCAAAGACTATGGTAAATAATTATCTGATAAAAATTTCTATTTTGGCCATGAGGGATTATGGATTTGAAATTTATTAAGATAAGTCACAAATTTTTGTGATTTATGAATTTCAATTAGGAGTTTATATAATTAAGGATTAGGTAAGTTAATAGGATGAGATGTGGGCCAAAATAATTGCTTAAAACCAGCCCATGACCTCACCTTATTTTCGGCCATTTGGGCCTAGCCGTGAAGCCCAAAAAGAGGAGCTGTCGCCGGCCCACTTGCTGGCCCAAGCCCAGCCGAGAGATGAGACCCATCTTGCATAAAGAAGACCCTGTGTCTCCTCCTAGCTGCCAAGTGTAGGCCATGCAATTAGTAATCATTGCTAATGATGGAAGGGAAGAACATTGGGGGGATGGAGGCCGGTTTAAACGAGAAAAGAGAGGGAGAGAGAGGGCTTTGTCCAAGGTGAGAAGGAGAGAGAGAGAGAGAGAGAGAGAGAGAGAGAGAGAGAGAGAGAGGCACCGAGAGAGTGAGGCACCGAGAGAAAGGGAGAGGAGATCGCGCGAGGAAGAGCTGCCCGTCGCCCGCCGTTCGTCCGTCCGTCGCCGACTGTGTGCCTTGTTTGCTTGATTTTGGAGGCAAGTTGGGATCCATTTCGGACTGTGTGCCTTGTTTGCTTGATTTTGGAGGCAAGTTGGGATCCATTTTCTGCTCTTGCATGTGTGTCTTGCATGTGTGTTTGGAATGGTGTTGAATCTTGGGTGTTTAGGGTCTAAGAAACCGAAGCTAGAATGTGTTGCTCTTGAAAATGTGTTCTGTTTTTTAGTGTGCCGCCTGACCCCGAACGTTGTAGAGGCTTGCATGCGTGTTTTGAGTTGGATTTTGACTTCGAATTCTTCACAACATTTGTAGAAAACATCTCAATGTATAACATACTAAAATTTGAGACAAAATGGCTGAGTTTTAGGGGGTGAAACCCTTCCTCTACGAAAAGTCTAGATCTGAAACTGTTTAGTCGACCTCTTGGTGGTTTTGTGCGCTGCATGTCACTTTTTGCTAAGCTTTTCACTTCGACTTCTTCACAAAATTTGTAGAGAACATCCTGATGATTAACATACTCAAATGTGAGGTAAAAATAACAATGATAACCTAGTGAAACGATTTTCGTTTGAAGACGGCAGATCTGGAAGTATGGTACTGGACTCCCGAGACTTCGTGGACTAAATGGTGACTATCCTTTGAAAATATCACCTATATTCCTTAATTAAAGTTGTAGTGGACTTCTTGAGGTAAAACATATCAAAATTTCAGAGGAAATGAAGATAAAGAAGTAGGCGAAACTTCGATTTTTCGGAGATAGCTAAACTGGACCGTTTCGGTACTAGGAACAGTAGTTTCGTCCGGCTATAGTTGATTATCTAAAGCGAATCTGGCTTAGAACCTGGTAAACTTTCATAATTTTTGAAGGTCATTCGGGTATTTTAATCGAAATATCTCAAGAACTGCGCAATCTGACTTTGTCTGAATTTTGCATGTTGTAATGTGTGAGCTATATCTTTTTGTGTGAAGCTATTTTGGGCATGTGTTCTTCATGAAATTGTTACCTTTATGTCTTGTCTATTACATGCTCTAATTGTGTGATTTTTGAGGATCATATGGATATTTAATTTAAATGTTTTCCAAAATTGTGCAAGCTGGAATTTAGTAAATTTCAAAAAGGCATGATATATGGACTATTCTAAGTTGTATGGACCCCATGGATTGTATTGTCATTAGTAGTTGTATCTTGCTGCATGTATGATGATGATTGGAAATGCATATAAGAATTAAAATGATGAAAGTGATCTTGTTTGCCATTACATCATGTGCCATGCTGATTTTGAGACATAAATTGGTGAACATGAATTATGATCAATGAGGAAACTGTTGGAGGTGGTTGATAATGCCCTGGGAGTGTCAGGATGCCCGGGATGGGCGGTGTCGAATGCCCGGTTGTATTGTGATACATGCCCGGATGTCCTCGGGAGTTTCGAGATGCCCGGAATGGTTGGGTGCCAGAAGCCTCGAAGGTTTGTGCCCGAGGGGATGCCTCGTGATGCTAGTTGAGATGCGAGATGCACGGAATGTGAGGGTACCGGATGCCCGATGGTGTGTGCCGGAGGTTTTTCTCGCGATGCCAGGATGGGCGAGTGATAA
Organism: Eucalyptus grandis; assembly: GCF_016545825.1. NCBI lineage: Eukaryota > Viridiplantae > Streptophyta > Magnoliopsida > Myrtales > Myrtaceae > Eucalyptus > Eucalyptus grandis. The sequence goes on from NC_052621.1 coordinate 33,164,333, forward strand.
AGTGTGGGATGCAATTACTGATCCCGGGAAAGAGAGATGTGGTGATCAAATTGAAAGATAAAAGTGTAGATTGAATCATGCATATATGTGTATGATATGATGACGATCACCTATGGCATGATGACATGTGTGTGACATGATGATGATCACCTATGGCATGGTGATATGTGTGTGACATGATGATGATCACCTACGGCATGGTGACATGTGTGTGACATGATGATGATCACCTAGGGCATGATGACATGTGTGTGACATGATGATGATCACCTACGGCATGATGACATGTGTGTGACATGATGATGAGCACCTATGGCATGATGACATGTGTGTGACATGATGATGATCACCTATGGCATTATGACATGTGTGTGACATGATGATGATTACCTATGGCATGATGATATATGTATGACATGAATGTGATGAGTACATGAAGATGTGTGACCACATGGTATGATGGTATATGCATGGCTTCAAGGTAAGTTCTGCTTGGATGCATGAATGACATGTATTATGCTATGATTGTATTGTATGATGCATTGAGTGGTTTATTGGATCTTTTACCTGCTGAGTGGTTGTACTCACCCCTTCGGGGACCAACATTTCATATTAGAAAGATGCCGCTCCCTGCTATCATGCAGGGCGTCTTTTACGGCCTTCCATCGGATGTGGAGGTTGAGTGTGTGGAGATCGACTGTCCCACCATTCCTGGTCTGACGTTCCTTCGAGTTCGCGCGATAGTGATGTATGATGTGGGCCTGGCTGGGGGCCCTGTCATACAAGAGTTCATATCCGTTCACGTTTGTCCAGACGGAGTGATGCGGGGGATGTTGCCGCCGCCACCGCCTGATGCACCGGGATGGGTGTGATGGGCCCGTGCGTGAGAAGTAGGAGCTGCAACTTTTTGGACAATAGCCGACACTAGCTGATGGAGGATTTTGCATGATCGTCTTAGAGGGTCGAGTTGTCTCTTTTTGGGGTGTTATGGCCGAGTGTAGTGAAAAGTCTTGGCCTTTCTTTTGTTATACCGACCCGAGAAAATCCATCATGAAAATATGTAAATAAAAGTGTTTTGGCTTTATCTTTGCTTATGATGTTTAGTGGTGTGCTATTGTATGATGGTTGTTGGAGGGAGAATCGGTAGGACTTGATTATGCTTCCGCAAATAAGATGTGCTGGGACCGTTTTTTAAAAAAATGCTTAGGAACTAAGGTTCTTCTTTGGTATCTGTGGTGACCTTAGGCGCTTCGGGGTGCCACAGCCGCCGTTTTTGGTATCAGAGCAATGGTTATAGGTGGAGTGATAAGGAGCCTCATTTGAAAATTGAGGAACATGATGACAATGCACACCATAGGATATAAAACGGAATAATTGATTAACTTTGAAATAACGGGTGATGAGTAATCACTCGTAGATCCCTAGTGGTTTATTTTGAGTTGTCTTTAGGTACTAGTAACATGTATATGTTACTGATGTAGTAGTAGTAGTTGCTTTGAATGGAGATAGTGAGTCTCAGATTATTCCTGAGGCAATGCTTGGAAATTGCAGGAAAATCATGGTACGAGCTAGAAGTGCTCATCCATCGAGGGCTGAAGCCTCTGCTGCAAGGGCTGAACCCCGGATGGAAGATATCCTGCAGGCATTAGCCAATATTGGAAATCTGATGGAAAGACAAGCGCAGCAACAGCTCGGAGCAAAACGCCGGACTGGTGGAGCATTTTCTTAAGCCGAAGCCACCTAAGTTCAATGGAATGGGAAGTCCTGAGGAGGCGGAGCAATGGATTGATGGGATGGAACGAATTTTCCGGCTGTTGGACTGCAATGATGTTGAGAAAATAACTTTGGCAGAGTACCAGTTGGAGGGAAATGCAAAGTTTTGGTGGAGAGCTTCGAAGGACATAATCTTTCCACTAGGTACTGATGTTAACTGGGAAGAGTTTGTGAGAGCTTTCAATAGAAAGCATTTTTCTGACTGTGCTAAGGACAAAAAAATTTCAGAATTTGTTCAGTTAGAACAAAAGGAGCTAACAGTGGACCAATATGAGGCTAAATTTTCTGAACTGTCTAGATTTGCTCCTAGACTGATTGAGGATCAAGAGGAAAAGGCTAAGAGATTTCTCAAAGGGTTGAGAACTGACATTAGGAAGCAACTAGTGCCTTTGAACATAAGGGATTACCATGAGATTTATGAAAGTGCACAGTTAGTGGAGCAGGAACTGTTGAGAGAGCGATCGAAGTTTAAGAAACAGCTGAACTTTAATGATGTGAGAAGGGGTAAGAGACCCTATTCTGGTCAAGGTCAGACTTGGAATGTGAAGAAGAAGAGTAATTTTGGAAATTTTGGGGGAGCAAGAAGTGGCCTGAATGTAGGGAAAGCACCCTATCAGCCTGATGTTTGTCAAAGGTGTAATGGGCGACATGGCCCAGGACCTTGCAATGGACGACTGAAATGTTTTGGTTGTGGACAAGTGGGCCACCTTAGGAGAAGTTGCCCACAAGAAAGGTCGCAAATGAGTGTTGGCTCGGTGCAACAGGGATATCAGAGTGCTGTTAGATCAAACTTACAAAGGAATCCTCAGAGGCCACCAGCACAAGGAAGGGTGTATGCGGTCACCCAAGAGGAAGCGGAAGCTTCCAAAAATGTCATCTCGGGTATGATCCTTATCAATGGTAAAAAGGCATATGCATTGTTTGATACGGGTGCAACGCATTCATTTGTGTCTGAAAGATATAGACGTTTGAGTAAAATAGAAGTTATGCCTCTTGAGACACCTCTTTGTGTTTCCACGCCTTTAAAGAATAAGGTATTGTCTACGCTGGTGTGTGGAAATTGTAAGATATCAATGGGAGGAAAAGATATGGAAATAGACTTGGTTGTAATGGCTATGTATGATTTTGATGTTATTATAGGAATGGATTGGCTTCGTAAGTATCGGACCAAAATAGATTGTTATAGAAGAGTGATCCAATTTGTCTTACCTGATCAGTCTAGTTGTAAATTTTTAGGAGGTCAGACCCATCTACCTATAGCACTTATTTCGGCAGTAGAAGCATGTGCGTTACTTGACAAGGGATGTCAAGGATACCTGGCTATGGTTAAAGATTATGCTAGGGAAGAACCTAAACTTGAGGAAGTTCGAGTGGTTAATGAATTTCAAGATGTATTTCCTGAGGAGTTGCCTGGATTACCAATAGAGCGGGAAGTTGAGTTTGAAATTGAATTAATACCTGGAACAGGACCAATATCTAAAGCCCCATATAGGATGGCCTTAGTTGAGTTGAAGGAATTAAAGGTGCAACTACAGGAGTTGCTTGACAACGGATTCATTAGACCAAGTGCTTCACCTTGGGGTGCACCAGTCTTGTTTGTGAAAAAGAAAGATGGGTCGATGCGCTTGTGCATTGACTATAGGCAGGTGACCATTAAAAATAAATATCCTTTAAATAGAATTGATGACCTGTTTGACCAACTCCAGGGAAGTTCGGTCTTCTCTAAGATTGACTTAAGGTCGGGATACCATCAGCTAAGAATTAAGAAAGAGGACATTCCTAAGACTGCGTTTAGGACTCGTTATGGACATTATGAATTCCTGGTTATGCCATTTGGATTGACCAACGCGCCGGCTGCATTTATGGATCTAATGAATAGGGTATTTAAGCCTTATATGGACCAGTTTGTGATTGTTTTTATTGATGATATCCTGATATATTCAAGAGGGCCTAAAGAGCATGAACAACATTTAAGGATAGTTTTGCAAACCTTGAGAGATCATAAGCTATATGCCAAGTTTAGCAAGTGTGAATTTTGGCTGGACCAGATAATATTTTTAGGGCATGTGGTATCGGGAGAAGGAATTGCAGTAGACCCGGCAAAAGTTGAGATGGTAATAAATTGGCCGAGACCGACGACACCTACTGAAATACGGAGTTTCTTAGGATTGGTTGGTTATTATAGGAGGTTTATTGAAGGATTTTCACGACTGGCAGGTCCTTTAACTAAATTGACTCGAAAGAACGTTAAGTTTGGATGGAATGGGGAATGTGAAAGGAGTTTTCAGGAGCTTAAAAGAAGGTTGACCTTGGCTCCAATCTTGACTATACCGACAAGATCGGATGGTTTTACAATGTATAGTGATGCATCTCACAAGGGACTGGGATGTATTTTGATGCAACATGGCAAGGTCATAGCCTATGCGTCTAGACAATTGAAACCCCATGAACTGAATTACCCAACGCATGATTTAGAACTAGCAGCTATAGTTTTTGCCTTGAAGATATGGAGACACTATTTGTATGGGGAAAAGTTTGAGATTTATACGGATCATAAGAGCTTGAAGTATATGTTCTCACAAAAGGAGTTGAACATGAGACAAAGGAGGTGGATGAAGTTGTTAAAGGATTATGATTGTGAGATACGATACCATCCAGGGAAGGCAAATAAGGTAGCTGATGCTCTTAGTCGTAAGTCGGCTATGGAAATGGCTAGTTTAAGAATGACGGAATGGAGCTTATTAAAGTCTGTAGCAGACTCAGAGTTTAAATTGGAAATGGATTGTCTTACAAATATGCTTAGTGCATTAAGAATTGAACCCGAAATTATTCAGAAAGTTAAGACCTTACAAGAATCTGACCCAGAAATTTTGAAAGTGAAAGACGCTGTGTCTTTAGGAAAAAGACCGGAATTTCAAGTCTCTGAAGATGGAGTGGTAAGATGCCAAGGACGACTTTGTGTTCCTGACAACGAAGAAGTGAAGAAGGATATTTTGTCGGAGGCATATAGGAGTAACTACAGTATTCATCCAGGTAGTACAAAGATGTATAGGAATTTGCGTTAGCAGTTTTGGTGGAATGGTATGAAAGCAGATACGGCTAAGCACGTTTCTCAATGTTTGACGTGCCAGCAAGTAAAAGCGGAACATCGCAAACCCGCAGGACTCTTGAGACCGTTAGACATACCAGAATGGAAATGGGAACATATAACAATGGACTTGATACAAGGATTGCCAAAGACGTCAAGTAGTCATGACTCTATCTAGGTAATAGTGGACCGTTTGACTAAATCTGCTCATTTCCTAGCAGTTCGCATAGATTACCCAATGGACAAATATGCGGATATATATGTAAGTCAAGTAGTACGCTTACATGGTGTTCCAGTAACTATTACCTCAAATCGGGATTCAAGATTTACTTTGAACTTTTGGCGAAGTCTTCAAATTGCATTAGGAACTAAACTCTAGTTTAGTACTGCTTTTCACCCTCAGACAGATGGACAAACAGAAAGAGTAATCTAGACATTAGGGGATATGTTGAGGGCTTGTGTAATTGATTTCAAAGGAAATTGGGATGAAAGATTGCATTTGGTGGAATTTGCATATAATAATAGTTTTCAGAAAAGTGTAGACATGGCTCCCTATGAAGCATTATATGGAAGGAGATGTAGGACTCCTGTCTGTTGGAATGAAGTAGGTGCAAAGAAATTGACAGGACCTGAACTGGTACAAGTTACCACTGAGGCTGTTGAAATTATCAGAAAAAGGCTTAAAACAACTCAGAATAGGCAGAAAGACTACGCAGATAGGCGTAGAAGGCCTTAGGAGTTTAGCGTAGGAGACCATGTATTCCTTAAGGTATCTCCAATGAAAGGAATATCTCGATTTGGAATGAAGGGTAAGTTAAGCCCTAGATTTGTTGGACATTTTGAAATACTTGAAAGAATAGGAGATGTGGCTTATCGTTTGGCGTTGCCTCCTAAGTTGGGAAATTTGCATGATGTGTTTCATGTATCGATGCTGAGAAAGTACCAGCCGGATCCTGGTCACATACTTGATCATGAAGCCATCAAAGTGGATGAGAAAGTGAGGTACATTGAAGAACCTATGCAAGTACTGGATGGGAAGGAACAAATTCTTAGGACCAAGAGAATCCCATTGGTTAAGGTATTATGGCAACTTCATGATATGGAGGAAGCCACATGGGAAAGTGAAGATTAGATGAAGGAAAAGTACCCTTACTTGTTTCAAGAAGGGATGAGTGGTGTCTAATTTCGAGGATGAAATTCTCTAAGGAGGGGAGAATTGTGGCATTCTAAAATTCCTTGCCAGTCATTAGGGGTGCTCAAATTAATGTCTTGCATTAAGACTTTGGCCAAGCCTATGGTAAATAATTATTTGATAAAAATTTCTATTTTGGCCATGAAGGTTTATGGATTTGAAATTTACTAAGATAAGTCACAAAGTTTTGTGATTTATGAATTTCAATTAGGAGTTTATATAATTAAGGATTAGGTAAGTTAATAGGATGAGATGTGGGCCAAAATAATTGCTTAAAACCAGCCCATGACCTCACCTTATTTTCGGCCATTTGGGCCTAGCTGTGAAGCCAAAAAAGAGGAGCTGTCGCCGGCCCACTTGCTGGCCCAAGCCCAGCCGAGAGATGAGACCCATCTTGCATAAAGAAGACCCTGTGTCTCCTCCTAGCTGCCAAGTGTAGGCCATGCAATTAGTAATCATTGCTAATGATGGAAGGGAAGAACATTGGGGGGATGGAGGCCGGTTTAAACGAGAAAAGAGGGGGAGAGAGAGGGCTTCGTCCAAGGTGAGAAGAAAGAGAGAGAGAGAGAGAGAGAGAGAGAGAGCGAGGCGCCGAGAGAGTGAGGCACCGAGAGAAAGGGAGAGGAGATCGCGCGAGGAAGAGCTGCCCGTCGCCCGCCGTTCGTCCGTCCGTCACCGACCGTGTGCCTTGTTTGCTTGATTTTGGAGGCAAGTTGGGATCCATTTTCTGCTCTTGCATGTGTGTCTTGCATGTGTGTTTGGAATGGTGTTGAATCTTGGGTGTTTAGGGTCTAAGAAACCGAAGCTAGAATGTGTTGCTCTTGAAAATGTGTTCTGTTTTTGAGTGTGCCGCCTGACCCCGAACGTTGTAGAGGCTTTCATGCGTGTTTTGAGTTAGATTTTGACTTTGACTTCTTCATTAAAGTTGTAGAACAAATCTCAAAGTATAACATAATAAAATTTTAGACAAAATTGCTGAGTTTTAAGGGGTGAAACCCTTCCTCTACGAAAAGTCTAGATCTGAAACTGTTTAGTCGACCTCTGGGTGGTTTTTTGCGCTGCATATCACTCTTTACTACGATTTTCACTTCGACTTCTTCACAAAAGTTGTAGAGAACGTATGGTTTATTATCATACTCAAATTTGAGGTAAAAATAACAAGTGTAGCCTAGTGAAACGATTTTCTTTTGAAGACGGCAGATCTGGAAGTATGGTACTGGACTCCCGAGACTTCGTGGGCTAAATGGAGACTATCCTTTGAAAATCTCACCTAGATTCCTTAATAAAAGTTGTATTGGACCTCTTGAGGTAAAACATATCAAAATTTCAGAGGAAATGAAGATAAATAAGTAGGCAAAAATTCGATTTTTCGGAGACAGCTAAACTGGACCGTTTCGGTACTAGGAACAGTAGCTTCGTCCGGCTATAGTTGATTATCTAGAGCGAATATGGCCTAAATGTCTGCATAAAAAATATATCTTAGGGGCTTTACTATAACCTGGTAAATGTTCATAATTTTTTAAAGTCATTCGGATATTTTAATCGAAATATCTCAAGAACTGCGCAATATGACTTTTTCCGAATTTTGCATGTTGTAATGTGTGAGCTATATCTTTTTGTGTGAAGCTCTTTTGGGCATGTGTTCTCCATGAAATTGTTACCTTTACGTCTTGTATATTACATGCTCTAATTGTGTGATTTTTGAGGATCATATGGATATTTAATTTAAATGTTTTCCAAAATTGTGCAAGCTGGAATTTAGTAAATTTCAAAAAGGCATGATATATGGACTATTCTAAGTTGTATGGACCCCATGGATTGTATTGTCATTAGTAGTTGTATCTTTCTGCATGTATGATGATGATTAGAAATGCATATAAGAATTAAAATGATGAAAGTGATCTTGTTTGCCATTACATCATGTGTCATGCTGATTTTGAGACATAAATTGGTGAACATGAATTATGATAAATGAGGAAACTGTGGGAGGCGGTTGATAATGCCCTGGGAGTGTCAGGATGCCCGGGATGGGGGATGCCGGATGCCCGGTTGTATTGTGATACATGCCCGGATGTCCTCGGGAGTTTCGAGATGCCCGGAATGGTTGGGTGCCAGAAGCCTCGGAGGTTTGTGCCCGAGGGGATGCCTCGTGATGCCAGTTGGGATGTGAGATGCCCAGAATGTGGGGGTGTCGGATGCCTGGTGGTGTGTGCCGGAGGTTTTTCTCGCGATGCCAGGATGGGGTGCGAGTGATAAAGTGTGGGATGCAATTACTGATCCCGGGAAAGAGAGATGTGGTGATCAAATTGAAAGATAAAAGTGTAAATTGAATCATGCATATATGCGTATGATATGATGATGATCACGTATGGCATGATGACATGTGTGTGACATGATGATGATCACCTATGGCATGATGACATGTGTGTGACATGATGATGATCACCTATGGCATGATGACATGTGTGTGACATGATGATGATCACCTATGGCATGATGATATATGTATGACATGAATGTGATGAGTACATGAAGATGTGTGATCACATGGTATGATGGTATATGCATGGATTCAAGGTAAGTTATGCTTGGATCCATGAATGACATGTATTATGCTATGATTGTATTGTATGATGCATTGAGTGGTTTATTGGATCTTTTACCTGTTGAGTGGTTGTACTCACCCCTTTGGGTACCAACATTTTAGTTTAGAAAGATGCTGCTCCCCGCTGTCATGTAGGGCGTCTTTTACAGCCTTTCATCGGATGTGGAGGTTGAGAGTATGGAGATCGACTGTCTCACTATTCCTAGTCTGACATTCCTTCGGGTTTGCGCGATAGTGATGTATGATGTGGGCCTGGCTGGGGGCCCTGTCATACAAGAGTTCATATCCGTTCATGTTCGTCGAGACGGAGTGATGCGGGGGATGTTGCCGTTGCCACTGCCTGATGCACCGGGATGGGTGTGATGGGCCCGTGCATGAGAAGTAGGAGCTGCAACTTTTTGGACAATAGCCGACACTAGCTGATGGAGGATTTTGCATGATCGTCTTAGGGGGTCGAGTTGTCTCTTTTTGGGGTTATGGCCGAGTGTAGTGAAAAGTCTTGGCCTTTCTTTTGTTATACCGACCCGAGAAAATCCATCATGAAAATATGTAAATAAAAGTGTCTTGGCTTTATCTTTGCTTATGATGTTTAGTGGTGTGCTATTGTATCATGGTTGTTGGAGGGGGAATCGGTAGGACTTGATTATGCTTCCGCAAATAAGATGCGCTGTGACCATTTTAAGAAAAAAAAATGCTTAGGAACTAAGGTTCTTCTTTGGTATCTGTGGTGACCTTAGGCGCTTCGGGGTGCCACAGAGATTCTCAAAGGAAAGTCACTTTATAGTTCACGAAGTCGCTGGAGTTCAGTACATCATTTCCAGATCTATCATCTTCAAAGGAGAAATCGTTTCACTAGGCTATACTTGTTAGTTTTACCTTAAATTTGAATATGTTAGTCGTCAAGATGTTCTCTACAAATTTCGTGAAGGGGTCGAAGTGAAATTCTCAGTAAAAAGTTACATGCAACATACGAAATCACCAAGAGGTCAACAAAACAGTTTCAGATCTAACGTTTTCGTAGAGGGAGGGTTTAACCCCTCAAAACTCAGCCATTTTGTCTCAAATTTTAGTATGTTATACTTTAAGATATTTTCTACAACTTTCTTGAAGAAGTCGAAACCAAAATCCGACTCAAACCCCGCATGCAAGCCACTACAACATTCTGGGTCAGGCTGTTTACTCGAAAACAGATTGCTTTTTCAAAACAACACCCTCAGAACTTCGGTTTTTCACACCCTAGACATCCGAAATTCATCACCTTTCACTAGCACATCCTAGACACAACACGCAAGAGCAGATCAATGGATCTAACTTGCCTCCAAACTAAGCTACGGCGAGCACAACGGCGGCAAACGACGGACGCACGGGTGGCTGCGGGTGACGGACGAGCTGCTTCCTCCTTCGCGCGGCCTCTTCCTCCTCACTCTCGGTTCCCTCACTCTCTCGACAGCTCTCTCTCTCCCTCTCTCAAAACCGGTCACTCTCTCTCTCTCTCTATTTCCTTTTATTCCATCATTTGCAATCATTTGGAGCCGCCCAAAGTGGCCAATGGGTGTAACTCCCTTTTTGCCACTTGGCAAACCCCATGCATGATGGGCTTGAAGATGAGCCGGCTCCTCCCCCCTTGTGGTCGACGGCAGCCCCTTCATGGGCTTCAGGGCCAAGCCAATTTGGCCCACTTTAGGTCCAATACTCCTGGGCCTAAAGTCCAAACTTAATAAATTTCAATTTTACTTTTATTAGTTCATCTTAATTCCCTCTTTTATAAATTCCAAATTTACAATTTCATATGGCCATAAAACTTGTATCCTTAAACTATAAGAATCAAATCTATGAGGTGCATAGCTAAGAATAAATTCTTCTTATCAACTTATCCTATAATACTAATTTTAATAACCCATGAACACAAGGTACATTTCCATCCATATAACACTCGATCTTAAAAGTAAGTCAATAGCCAAGGCATAAACCAAAGGCAAATTTCATTACCTAATCATAGACTTTAATACATCTAGAGGTTGCCTTGAATTTTGGGATGCCACAATTCTCCCCTCCTTAGAGAATTTCGTCCTCGAAATTAGACTCCACTCATGCCCTTTTGAAACAAGTAGGGGTACTTTTCCTTCATCTGATCTTCATTTTCCCATGTGGCTTCCTCCATATCATGATGTCACTATAATACCTTAACCAGTGGAATTGTCTTGGTCCTAAGAATTTGTTCCTTCCGATCCAAAGATTTTGCACAATGGCTCTTCAATGTACCTCACTTTCTCATCCACTTCAATGGCTTCATGATCGAGTATGTGACCAGGATCCGGCTGGTACTTTCTCAGCATCGATACATGAAACACATCATGCAAATTTCCCAACTTAGGAGGCAGCGCCAAACGATAAGCTACATCTCCTATTCTTTCAAGTATCTCAAAAGGTCCGACAAATCTAGGGCTTAACTTACCCTTCATTCCAAATCGAGATATTCCTTTCATTGAAGATACCTTAAGGAATACATGGTCTCCTACACTAAACTCCAAAGGCCTTCTACGCCTATTTGCGTAGTCTTTCTGCCTACTTTGAGCTGTTTTAAGCCTTTTTTTGATAATTTCAATAGCTTGAGTGGTAACTTGTACCAATTCAGGTCCTGTCAATTTCCTTTCACCTACTTCATTCCAACAGATAGGAGTCCTACATCTCCTTCCATATAATGCTTCATAGGGAGCCATGCCTATACTTTGCTGAAAACTATTATTATAAGCAAACTCCACCAAATGCAATCTTTCATCCCAATTTCCTTTAAAGTAGATCACACAAGCCCTTAACATATCATCTAATGTCTGGATCACTCTTTCTGTTTGTCCATCCGTTTGGGGATGAAAAGCAGTACTAAACTGGAGTTTAGTTCCTAAGGCAATTTGAAGACTCCGCCAAAAGTTCGAAGTAAATCTCGAATCCTGATCTGAGGTAATAGTTACTGGAACACCATGTAAGCGTACTACTTGACTTACATATATATCCGCATATTTGTCCATTGGGTAGTCCATGCGAACCGCTAGGAAATGAGCAGACTTAGTTAAACGGTCCACTATAACCTAGATGGAGTCATGACCACTTGACGTCCTTGGTAATCCTTGTATAAAGTCCATTGTTATATGCTCCCATTTCCATTCTGGTATGTCTAATGGTCTCAAGAATCCTGTAGGTTTACGATGTTCTGCTTTTACCTGTTGGCATGTCAAACATTGGGAAACATGCTTAGCCGTATCTGCTTTCATACCATTCCACCAAAACTGCTGACGTAAGTTCCTGTACATCATTGTACTACCCGGATGAACACTATAATTACTCCTATGAGCCTCCGACAGAATTTCCTTCTTTAATTCTTCGTTGTCGGGGACATAGAGTCGTCCCTAGCATCTTACTACTAAAGACTTGAAATTCTGGTCTTTTTCCTAAAGACACTGCATCTTTCACTCTCATAATTTCCGGGTCAGACTCTTGTAAGATTTTAACTTTCTGAATAATTTCAGGCGCAATCCTTAATGCACTAAACATACCGGTAAGACAATCTACTTTTAATTTAAACTCTGAGTTCGTTACGGACTTTAACAAGCTCCATTCTGCCATTCTTAAACTGACCATCTCCATAGCCGACTTACGACTAAGAGCATCCGCTACCTTATTCGCCTTCCTTGGATGGTATCTTATCTCACAATCATAATCCTTTAATAATTCCATCCACCTCCTTTGTCGCATGTTCAACTCCTTTTGTGAGAGCAGATATTCCAAACTCTTATGGTCCGTATAAATCTCAAACTTTTCCTCATACAAATAGTGCATCCATATCTTCAAGGCGAACACTATAGCTACTAATTCTAAATCACACGTTGGGTAGTTTAGTTCATGGGGTTTCAATTGTCTAGATGCATAGGCTATGACCTTGCCATGCTGCATCAAAACACATCCCAGTCCTTTGTGAGATGCATCACTATACACTGTAAAGTCATCAGGTCCAATTGGTATAGTTAAGATTGGAGCCGAGGTCAATTTCCTTTTAAGCTCCTGGAAACTCCTCTCGCATTCCCCATCCCATTCAAATTTCACGTTCTTTCGAGTCAATTTAGTTAAAGGACCTGCCAGTCGTGAAAACCTTTCAATAAACCTTCTATAATAACCAGCCAGTCCTAAGAAACTCCGTATTTCAGTAGGTGTTGTCGGTCTCGGCCAATTTATTACCATCTCAACTTTCGCCGGGTCCACTGCAATTCCTCCTCCTGATACTACATGCCCTAAAAATATTATCTAGTCCAACCAGAATTCACATTTGCTAAATTTAGCGTACAACTTATGCTCTCTCAGAGTTTGCAAAACTATCCTCAAGTGTTGTTCATGCTCTTTAGGCCCTCTCGAATATATCAGGATGTCATCAATAAAAACAATCACAAACTGGTCTAAATAAGGCTTAAAATACCATATTCATTAGATCCATAAATGCAGCCGGTGCATTTGCCAATCCAAATGGCATGACAAGGAACTCATAGTGTCCATAACGAGTCCTAAATGCAGTCTTAGGGATGTCTTCTTTCTTAATTCTTAGCTGATGGTATCCCGACCTTAAGTCAATCTTAGAGAAGACCGAACTTCCCTGGAGTTTGTCAAAAAGATCATCAATTCTAGGCAAAGGATATTCATTTTTAATCGTTACTTGATTCAGTTGCCTATAATCAATGCACAAGCGCATCGATCCATCTTTATTTTTCACAAACAAGACTGGTGCACCCCAAGGTGAAGCACTTGGCCTAATGAATCCTTTGTCAAGCAACTCTTGTAGTTGCACTTTCAATTCCTTCAACTCGACTAAGGCCATCCTATATGGGGCTTTTGATATAGGTCATGTTCTAGGCATTAATTCAATTTCAAACTCAATTTCTCGTTCCGGCGGTAATCCAGGCAATTCCTCAGGAAATACATCTTGAAATTCATTAACTACCCGAATTTCATCAAGCTTAGGCTCTTCCTTAGTATAATCTCTACCCATGGCCAAGTACCCTTGACATCCTTTGTCAAGTAACGCACGAGCTTCTATTGCTGAAATAAGTGCTACAGATAGGTGAGTCTGACCTCCCAAAAATTCACAGCTAGACTGATCAAGTAAAGTAAATTGGATCACTTTCCTATAACAATCCATCTTGGCCCGATACTTATGAAGCCAATCCATTCCTATGATAACATCAAAATCATACATGGCCATTATGACTAAGTCTATTTCCATATCCTTTCCTCCCATTGTTATCTTACAATTTCCACACACCAACGTAGACAATAACATATCCTTTAAAGGCGTAGAAACACAAAGAGGCGTCTCAAGAGGCGTAGTTTCTATCTTATTCAACTGTTTATATTTTTCAGACACAAATGAATGTGTAGCACCCGTATCAAACAATGCATATGCCTTTTTATCATTTATAAGGATCGTACCTGAGATAACATTTTTGGAAGCTTCCGCTTCCTCTTGGGTGATCGCATACACCCTTCCTTGTGCTGGTGGCCTCTGAGGATTCCTTGGTAAGTTTGGTCTAACAGCACTCTGCTGTGGCTGTCGCACCGAGCCAATACTCACTTGCGACCTTTCCTGTGGACAATTTCTCTTAAGGTGACCTATTTGTCCACAACCATAACATCTCAGTTGCCCATTGCAAGGTCCTAGGCCATGTCGCTCATCACACCTTCGACACTCCTCATTTCGATAAGGTGCTCTTCCTAAATTCAAGCTACCCCTGCCCTTTCCAAAGTTCCCGAAATTGCCCTTCTTCTTAGACTCCCAAGTCTGACCTTGACCTGTATAGGGTCTCTTACCCTGTCTCACATCACCAAAAGACAATGGTCTCTTATTCTCCGAATGTTCCCTTACCAACTCCTGTTCCACTAACTGTGCCCTTTCATAGATCTCATTATAATCTCTTATGTTCAAAGGCACCAGTTGTTTCTTGATATCAGTCCTCAACCCTTTCAGAAATCTCTTAGCTTTCTCTTCTTGATCCTCAATTAGTCTAGGAGCATATCTAGAGAGTTCAAAAAATATTGCCTTATACTGGTCTACTGTCAGCTCCTTTTGTTCTAGTTGAACAAATTCTGTAATTTTCTTATCCTTAGCATAGTCAGAAAAATGCTTTCTGTTGAAAGCTCTCACAAACTCTTCCCAATTAACATCAGTACCTGTTGGGAAGATTGTGTCCCTCGAAGCTCTCCACCAAAACTTTGCATTTTCCTCCAGCTGGTACTCTGCCAAAGTTATTTTCTCAGCATCATTGCAGTCTAACAACCTGAAAATTTGTTCCATTCCATCAATCCAATGTTCCGCCTCCTCAGGACTTCCCATTCCACTGAACTTAGGTGGCATCAGCTTCAAAAACTGCTCCACCAGTCCTTGAGTACGGCGTTCTGCTCCAGGTTGTTGTTGCGCCTGTCTTTCCATCAGATTTCCAATATTGGCCAATGCCTGCAAGATGTCTTCCATTCGGGGTTCAGCCCTTGCAGCAGAGGCTTCAGCCCTCGATGGATGAGCACTTCCAGCTCGCACCATGACTTTCCTGCAATTTCCAAGCATTGCCTTAGGAATAATTTGAGACTCACTGTCTCCATTCAAAGCAACTACTCCTACTACATAAGTAACATATACATGTTACTGGTACCTAAAGACAACTGAAAATAAACTACTAGGGATCTACGAGCGAATACTCATCACCCGTTATTCAAAGTTTATCAATTATTCCGTTTTATATCCTATGGTGTGCATTGTCATCATGTTCCTCAGTTTCCAAGTGAGGCTCCTTATCACTCCAATCTATAACCATTGCTCTGATACCAATACAGTCTGTGGCACCCCGAAACACCTAAGGTCGCCACAGATACCAAAGAAGAACCTTAGTTCCTAGGCATATATTTTTTTTTATAACAGTCCCAGCGCATCTTATTTGCGGAAGCATAATCAAGTCTTACTAATTCTCCCTCCAACAATCATGATACACTGCACACCACTAAGTGCAATAAGAAAATAAAGCCGAGCCACTCTTTATTTACATATTTTCAAGATGGTTTCACGGGTCGGTACAACCAAAAGGAAAACCAAGACTCTTGGCTAGACTTGGCCACAACTCAAAAAAAGACAACTCGACCCTCTATGTCGATCATGCAAAATCCACCATCTACAAGTGTCGGCTATGTCCAAAAAGTAGCAGCTCCTACTCCTCACGCAGGCCGTCACACCCATCCCGGTGCGTTAGGCGGTGGCGGCAGCAACATCCCCCGCATCACTCCGTCACGACGAACGTGAACAAATATGAACTCCTGAATGACCAGGCTCCCAGCCAGGCCCACGTCATACATCACTAGTGCACGAACCCGAATGAACGTCAGACCAGGGATGGTGGGACAGTCGATCTCCATACACTCAACCTCCACGTCAGATGGAAGGCCGTAAAAGGCACCCCGCGTGACAGTAGGGCGCGGCATCTTTCTAATCTGAAATGTTACTCCCCAAAAGGGGTGAGTACAACCACTGAGCAGGTAAAAGATTCAGTAAACTACTCAATGCATCACACAGAACAATCAAGACATCATAGTATAGTTCATATCATTCATACATCCAAGCATTACTTACCTTGCAGCCATGCACATGTCATCATACCAGATATGCATATACATCCATGCACTCATCATCAAACATTCATGCATATACCATCATGCCATAGGTGCATATACATCCATGCACTCATCATCAAGCATTCACATTTACACTCCCTGGCCGGGCATCCCGACACTCCCGGGGCATCGTCGGCTCACACCTCCGACGGCATTCTCATTTATCATAGCTCACATTCACATTTATGATTCAATTTCAACATGGCATATGATATGATGGCAACAAGATCATTTTCAGCATTTTGATTCTTATATATAGTGCCAAATATCATCACATGTGCAGCAAGATCCAATCACTTATGACAACATAATCCATGGGGTCCATATCACTTAGAATAATCCATACATCATAACTTTTTGAAATCTACCAAAATGCAGGTTGCACAATTTCAGAAAAAATATTAATTAAATACCCACATGATCTTCAAAAATTATGAAATCTGAACATGTGTTAGTCAAGACATAAAGGCAGCAACTCCATGAAGAATACTTGCCCAAAAGAACTTGACACAAAAAGATATAGCTCACACATTACAGCTTGCAAAATTCGGACACATCAGATTGCGCGGTTCTTGAAATATTTTAACTTAAATACCCGAATGACCTTAAAAAATTATGAACTTTTTCCAGGTGATAGCCAAGACCCTAAGGTATATTTTTTATGAAGACATCAAGTCCAGATTCGTCCTAGATAATTAACTATGGACGGTCGAAGCCCCTGTTCCTAGTACCGAACATTCCAGGTTTAGCCGTCTTCGAAAAATCAAGATTTCACCTACTTATCTTCCTTCATTTCCTCTGAATTTTTTATATGTTTTGCCTCAAGAGGTCCACTACAAATTTAAGTAAGGGATCCAGGTGAGATTCTCAAAGGAAAGTCACTTTATAGTCCACGAAGTCGCTGGAGTTCAGTACAACATTTCCAGACCTATCGTCTTCAAAGGAGAAATCGTTTCACTAGGATATACTTGTTAGTTTTATCTCAAATTGTAATATGTTAGTATTCAAGATGTTCTCTACAACTTTCGTGAAGAGGTCGAAGTGAAATTCTCAGTAAAAAGTTACATGTAACACACAAAATCACCAAGAGGTCAACAAAACAGTTTCAGATCTAACGTTTTTGTAGAGGGAGGGTTTCACCCCTCAAAAATCAGCTATTTTATCTCAAATTTTATTATGTTACACTTTAAATTGTTGTCTACAACTTTCATGAAGAAGGTGAAACCAAAATCCGACTCAAACCCCGCATGTAAGCCACTATAACATTCTGGGTCAGGCTGTTTACTCGAAAACAGATTGCTATTTCAAAACAACACCCTCAAAACTTCGGTTTTTCACACCCTAGACATCCGAAATTCATCACCTTTCACTAGCACATCCTAAACACAACATGCAAGAGCAGATCAATGGATCTAACTTGCCTCCAAACGGAGCTACGGCGAGCACGACAGCGGCAAACGACGGACGCACGGGCGGCTGCGGGTGACGGACGAGCGGCTTCCTCCTTCGCGCGGCCTCTTCCTCCTCACTCTCTCGACAGCTCTCTATCTCCCTCTCTCAAAACCGGTCACTCTCTCTCTCTCTCTCTCTCTCTCTCTCTCTCTCTCTCTCTCTCTCTATTTCCTTTTATTCCATCATTTGCAATCATTTGGAGCCGCCCAAAGTGGCCAATGGGTGTACCTCCCTTTTTGCCACTTGACAAACCCCATGCATGATGGGCTTGAAGATGGGCCGGCTCCTCCCCCCTTGTGGTCGACGCCAGCCCCTTCATGGGCTTCATGGGCCAAGCCAATTTGGCCCACTTTAGGTCCAATACTCTTGGGCCTAAAGTCCAAACTTAATAAATTTCAATTTTACTTTTATTAGTTCATCTTAATTCCCTCTTTTATAAATTCCAAATTTACAATTTCACATGGCCATAAAACTTGTATCCTTAAACTATAAGAATCAAATCTATGAGGTGCATAGCCAAGAATAAATTCTCTGATCACTTATCCTATAATACTAATTTTAATAACCCATGAACACAAGGTACATTTCCATCCATATAACACTCGATCTTAAAAGTAAGTCAATAGCCAAGGCATAAACCAAAGGCAAATTTCATTACCTAATCATAGACTTTAATACATCTAGAGGTTGCCTTGAATTTTGGGATGCCACATTGGCAATTACCAAGTGTCACCTACATGCAAAGAAATGATTACAAGCTAATCATGAGGGGGAAGAAAGAAGGGGGGGCGGATTAAGCGAGGAAAGGGAGAGAAAGAGAGGGGGTCGCACGAGAGAAAGAGAAAGAGAGAGAGAGTGGTTGTCTGAGAGAAAGAAAGGAAGAGAGAAAGAGAGCGAGCGTGCGAGAGAAGAAGAGGAAGAAGGAGGAGTTCGTTCTCCGCCTAGTCGCCGCCGTTCGTTCACCGCCTTGCCCCGCCATCCTTGTCGCTGTGTTTGTGCTCGAATTTGAGGCAAGTGGAGTCCTAAAACCTACCATTTGCTACTGCGATATGTGTTGTGAGGGATGATAAACTTTGGTTGTGGTAGAAGTGAAGAAATTCGAAGCTCTAGGGAGAGATATGGTAGCCTTGCATTCTGTTTTCTAGGAAGGCAGTCCAACCATTGATGAAATTGTGAGCTGCATGCGTCTTTTTAGTTGGAATATTATTTTGACTCCTTGATGAAAGTTTTAGAGAACTTCTTGGAGAGTAACATATCAAAATTGCAGAAGAAATGAACAAGTATAGACCGGTGAAACTATTTTTCTTTGGAGTAGTCAGATCTGGAATCGAAATGCTGACCTAGTATGATTCTGTGAATTTTATAAAATTCTCCGGTTGAAATTTGATCTTGTGTTCTGAATGAAAGTTGAAGATGACATGTTGAGTAACATACTAAAATTTTAGAGGAAATGGATGATTTTAGGTTGGTGAAATGATTTTATTTGAAATGGTCAGATCTGGGAATTTTTGAGGAGGGTTAGAGACGGCTACGGTGATTATAGTTTTTAATCTATCACAAATATGATTTCAAGTTCTACATGAAATATTTACTTCTGGACCTTGTTTATAACATATAAAAATTTCAGAATTTTTGGAGCTTATTTAGGATTTTTACCGAATTTGTGAATGAAACTGTGTATGGCAATATTCCGAAATTTTAAGGACTGTGATGCGTGGATCGTACTGATTTGTGTGATGTTATTTTGATATGGTGTTACAGAATACTTTCCTCTAGACCTTGTATATAACATGTCAAATTTTTAGAATTTAATAAGGCTGTTTACTAATTTTTCAAGAATTATGACCAAAGGAGCGCAATCTGTTTTTATCCGAAATTTTGTTATATTTTCAAAAATAAATGAAATTGCTCCATGTGATATGATGTTTTGAGTGGTTGATTATGCTGCATATGTGGTGACATATGGCATGTTATATGACATCAAAAGCTGGTTGAGACTCTTGATATTGATGCATCAAATGCCATGTTGAAATTGAATTACATGTGTGAATAAATTGAGATAATAACGAGACCGTCGGAGGTGTGAGCCGACAATGCCCCGGGAGTGTTGGGATGCCCGGAGTGTGTGAGCCGGATGCCCCGGGAGTGTTGGGATGCACGGAGTGTGTGTGCCGGAAGCCCTGGAGGTGTGTGCTGGGGGCATTCCTCGTGATGCTAGTTGGGTACGAGATGCCCGGAGTGTGTTGCCGGATGCCCGGAGGTGTGTGCCGGAGGCCCTCGCGATGCCAAGTAGGGTGCGAGCGATAAATTGTGGGATGCAAACACTGGTCCCTCGAAAGATAAAAAAAAAATTGAAACTGTATCATGCGCATGAATGTGTACATATGGCATGGGATGAACCTCATGGGAATGCAAGCATGAAGTGCATGGTGGTATATGCACGTTGCATGGTGATATATACATGGCTGCTTGATGATAAGTGCATGGTGGTATATGCACGTTGCAGGATGATATATGCATGACTGCTTGATGATAAGTGCATGGTGGTATGTGCACGTTGCATAGTGATATATGCATGGATGTTCGATGATATAAGTGCAAGTGCATGGTGATATATGCACGTTGTATGGTGATATATGCATGGTTGTAAGGTGAGGTATGCTTGAATGCATGAATCATATGTGTTTTATTCATGATACCTTGATTGTTATGTTTGACGCATTGTGTAGTTTGATGGATCTTTATTGTTGAGTGGTTGTACTCACCCCTGTTGGGGATTAACATTTCAGATTAGAAAGATGTCGTTGCTACTAGTTGCACGTGGTACCTATTATGGATTGCCATTTGATGTTGAGGTGGAGTGCACAGAGCATTCCTGTGTTAGTTTGCCTGGTCCGGTGTATGTTCGAGTCCATGTCTTAGTGATGTACGATGTGGGTCTTGCTGATGGCCCAGTTATCCAGGAGCTTTTTTCTGTTCATGTCTGGCGTGGTGGAGTAATGCTAGGGATGCCACTGCTGCCGCCCGATGCACCGAGTTGGGTGTGATGGCACGTATAGCTGGTGGGAGCTGACACTTTTTGGGGATAGCCGACGCTTGTTGTGGTATCCCAAAAATAACTCACGGCCATGTGTTTTATAAGTAGGAGTTTATTGAATTATGATTTCAAGATTTATGGCCAAGTGAATAAGAATGATCTGGTATTTATATAAATGGATAATTATTGTTGTTGGAAACGCATCCTATGTCCATGTGAGACCAAGGATTTTATTTGATGAGGAAATTATGTATTTGGCCATGAATTTTATAGGTTGGATTTTATTAAACTATGTTGCAAAGTCTTTTGGCCTTTTTATTATGCAATTAGGTATTTATTTAAATAAGGATTAAGATGTATTATTAAATATAAACTTGGGCTATTTAAGTTTGGCTTTAGGCCCAAGTGTGTGGGCCTAAAGTGGGCCATAAGCCTGGCCCATGAAGCCCATTGGGCCGTCGGTGCATGAAGGGGGAGGAGGAGCAGCTGCATGGCCTCCAAGTGTCTTCAACCAAGGAGACACTTGTCTCCTTCTTAGGGACAAGTGTCCCCCATGCAAAGAGGGGGTGCATGCAAAATATAAGCATCCAAAAGAGAGAGAGAGAGTGGCTGGTGGAGGATTCGGCCAAAGGGAGAGAGTTGCCGAGAGAGAGAGTGAGGAACCGAGAGAGAAAGGGAGAAGCCGCACGGGGGAGGAGGTCCGTTCGTCCGTCGCCGGTGTGCCGCCGTTCGTGTGGTCTAGAGGCAAGTGGGAGTCCTCTAGCTTCTCTTGCATGTGTGTATGATGCTTGCATGTTAAATTCTTGGGTGTTAGGTGAGAAAAACCGAAGCATGGTCGATTTATGTGTGAATGGTGTGGCTGTTCTTGCTCGTACCCTGTGAGTCAGAATGTTGTTTGAGCTTGCATGTGTGTTTAGAGTCAGATTTTGGCTTCGATTTATTCATGAAAGTTGTAGCTAACATCTTGTACTACAACATAATAAAATTGGGTGGAAAATTATGGAGATTTAAGGGGTTAAACTCTCATCTTACGGAGACCTCAGATCTGGGAAGATTTTACTGACCTCTTGTTGGATGTGTGGTTGCATGTTGGTTTGTGTTAAGAATCTCTCTTCGATCTCTTCATGAAAGTTGTAGGGGACATCTTAAACTACAATATAATCAAATTTTAAGTGAAATTAACAAGTATAACCTAGTAAATCGACTAGATCTTGAAGACGGTAATTCTGGAGATGTATTACAGGACACCCGAGACTTCATGGACTTAAAAGACGACTATAATCTGCTTATTTGACTTAGATCTCTTCATAAAACCTGTAGAGGACATCTTGATGTACAACATATTCAAATTTCAGAGGAAACGAAGAAGAATAGGTAGGTGAAAACTCTGCATTTCGGAGAAGCATGTACTGGACGATTCGGTGATGGATCCAGAAGATTCGGGAGTGTCGGGATGCCCGGTGGTATACGGTACGTAATTCCAGGGGAGGCCTGGTGGTATGTCGGTACATAATTCCAGAAGCCCTGTCGGAGGTTTCTGCCCGAAGGGAATGCCTCGCGATGCTAGGATTGGGGTGTGGGATGCCCGACCAGGGAGTGTAAATGCTGGAAGCCCTGTCGGAGGTTTCTGCCCGAAGGGAATGCCTCGTTATGCTAATTGGGATTCGAGATGCCCGGAATGTGGGGGGCCGGATGCCCGGTGGCCTGGGATGGCTGAATGCCGGAAGCCTCGGAGGTCTTTGCCCGAGGGGATGATGAAATTGATGATTTGAGGAATGGGTGATGTGGTGATCAAATTGAAAGCTAAAAGTGGAAATTAAACCATGGCATGATATGCATGATGATATGCATGATGATGATGGTGATGATGATGATATGTGACATGATATAAAGATGATCACCCATGGCATGACATGCATGATATGCATGATGATGATGATGATGATATATGATATGCATGATGATGACGATGATGACGATGATATGTGATGTGAAATAATGATGATCACCCATGGCATGACATGCTTGATGATATACATGATGATGATAATGATGATGATATATGATATGGCATGATGACATGTGTAATGTGATGATGTCATGATGATGATGACATGTATGATATGATGATGCCATGATGATGATGACATGTGTGTGATATAGTAATGTCATGATGATGATGATATGAGTATGACATGATGATACACATGTATGTGTTATGATTGTGGTGATGATGCGTGATAGTATACGCCTGGCTTCAAGGTAAGTAATGCCTGAGATGCATGTATGACTTGTATGATGCATTGAGTGGTTATTGGATTCCTTTACCTGCTGAGTGGTTGTACTCACCCCTTTTGGGGAATAACATTTCAGACTAGTAGACGGATCGAGTGATGGGATATGATCGTGAGGAGGAGGATAGCAAAGGAAGGAGCTTTTAGACGCCGACACTGATCGATGGACTTTAAGTGTACGACTGTTGGAGGGGATGTCGGTCATCTTTTGAAGTATAGCCATGTATAGGAAACTATGGCATTTCGATGTACCGACTAAAGATGTCCATCTCGCTTTATGTAAATAAAAGTGTACGGCTTTAACTTATATAAGATGTTTAGTAGGTGTGCATCGTTTTCTGAATATAGGGAAGGGAGTTTGTTGGATGTGCTTCCGTATTTAAATTGCGCAAGGGACCGATCTAAAAGATGTAAACCCCCAGGTTGTATGGACCCGCTGCAATTGTAATGGTATCATAGTGATATGTTAATAAGGAAAGTGAATGGTAAGCGAACTGTGGCGACCCTAATCGGATCGGGGGCTGTCGAGGGGTGCCACACTTGTTGATGGAGAGGTGTACATGTTGATGTAGGGTCGAGTTCTCTTTTGAGTTATAGCCAAGTATAGTTAAAAATCTTGGCCTTTTGCTGTACTGACCTGAAATATCCATCGTAAAAATATAAATAAAAGTGACTCGGCTTTGTCTTTTCATTTGAAGTGTAGGTGGTGTGCATTGCTTTATGGTTATTGAAATGAGAAATGGTGAGATACGTTTATGCTTCCGCTAATGAACTGCGCTGGGACCTTTACAAAAAAAAAAATGGAAAAGTATTCTATTGATCAACCCCTATGAACTATGGTTTCACTTTAATTAAAAAGTTACCTTACTGGTATGTAGTAGGATGAGTGACAAGTACCTATGGTGACCCTTATGGATCGAGGGCCGTCGACGGGTGCCACAGGAAAATAAATAAATAAATAATTAATTAATTACGAAAAATAATAAATAAATGCCAATAAATAGATTTAGGCCTGGAAAAACCTAATTGGAAGCCGAGAAGGGCCTGGAAAATTATTGAACCACTCTAGTTAAATAGTAGAGCTTGTCTAGGCTTTAATTACACTAATTATCCACCTAACATGCATCGGTAAATAATTAAATTCACCAATCAAATCTAACTAACCACCCAATTCTGGCTTAGTCT
The DNA here is from genome assembly GCF_016545825.1 of Eucalyptus grandis. Lineage (NCBI taxonomy): Eukaryota > Viridiplantae > Streptophyta > Magnoliopsida > Myrtales > Myrtaceae > Eucalyptus > Eucalyptus grandis. The sequence continues at coordinate 33,188,654 of NC_052621.1, forward strand.
AAGTTAATCAACCCTTAAGCATCATTAACCTACTAAGCAAGGATTAGTGAGTTAAACTCACTTGTTCGACAAACAGCTCGGATCAAACTGACGAGGACAAGGCGAGTAACAATCCACTCCAAAGCGGGCCTAGCTTTCAGGGCCGGGAAGCAAGCCAAAATGGCCAAAACAGCAGCCATGAGACCCACTTCTTCGATGCTGATCAAAGCTGAGAACAACGGAGCTGGGGTTTGGCTGAAACGGAAATGGACTAAGCTAAGCTGAGGAGGCCGAATCGGGTCGTGGTCCGGCAGTGGTCCACAATGGTGGAGACGAGCTGGACAGCTCTGGCGTGGGCTGGAGTAGCAAGCTAGACGGCGGAACAGGCGAGACAGGGCAGAGACGCGGTTGAGGCGGACGATGGCGCGAACGGGGCGAGGACGGCGCTGCTCGGGCTTCGGCAGGTCTTGGTGGCTTCGACGATGTCTCTTGGCTTGTCGAGGCGTCAAACGGCCAGAAAAGGAGGGGGAAATGCTCGACGGAGGCAGGGGAAAGGGAGAGGGGCTGGTTTGGCCAGTGGGACCTCTTGGTCTCCTCCTATCCACTCTTGTCCCCTTGACCAGCCTTCCCCTTGCTCAACTGGCCTACACAACCAAAATTCCAGACTATTAGGCCCCTTCTAGAAGCTTAAAGTAGTCCAAAATGTTGGGTCCAAGAGGGTGTTACGAATTTTGGATGATTTTGCCTCAATTGGTCACTAATTGGCTCTTGAATCCACTCAATTTGGCCTATATAAATTCAACAAACATCCCATCAATCCGATTGGTATTTTTCCTCACCAATTGATCCCTCTCGCATCCCAACTGCATGATCAAAAATGGTCCATGACATTTTCTTGACAGAAACAACCCTACCTCAACTATTTTCCAAAAAGTCTCGATTTGCAGAAAAATCTTCTGAGACTGAATGGACGTTCCTAAAATGACCTGTGACATGACAAAACTTTCAATTTTTGAAATCGGATTCAAATTCGCGATTAATTTCAATCTGGGACGTTTTAGGCATGACCTAGGCGACCCGGTAGCTTTCAGAAATTTTAAGTGCAAATGATCCGTGGTCAATTTTCTTCGAGCCACAATGAACCTATTCGACACATTGGCGACTCTCGATTGTCGTGAAAATCTCGAGGATTCAAATACGGACATAGGGTACCAAACGATAGAAAAATCAGTCTATTGCCGGCCGAGAAAAATTTTCTAACTTAGTGGAGTCACCCACATTTAGCCACACATCTCCGTCGAACCGACCTATCTTTGATCTCTAATCAATTTTTAACAGTGCCGTCATAACCTCTAAAGATGAACACAGTCGAGTAGCCGATTCCTGGTTGAATCCTCAAGTCTATTGCATTACAATTCCTTAATAACTCCCCTAGATTGTCTAGTTATCTCGAGAGTGATCAGCTCCGAGAACAGCCCTATAGGCTCGTCGATGAAATGCCTGATTTATTTAATTGAAAACAAAATTGAAAATCTGGGATGTCACAACTCTTCCCCTCTTATAAAAATTTCGCCCTCGAAATTTAAACCATTATAATACTTAAGAAAAAAGGTAGGGGTATAAACGTCTCATCGACTCTTTAGTCTCCCAAGTTGCTCATTCGGTGCCGTGGTGTTGCCAGACCACTTTGACCAATGGGATGGTCTTTGTACGCAAAACTTACTCTTTTATGTCCACAATCTAAATCGGGCTTTCAACGTACGTCACACAGTCGTCCACGTCCAATTTCTTGAAATTAAGCACATGGGTCGAGTCAGGCTCGTACTTCCTCAACATCGACACGTGAAAGACGTCATGCACTTGGGCCAACCTTGGCGGTAATACAAGACGATATGCCAGGATCCCGATTATCTCAAGAATCTCAAACGGACCTACATACCTCGGACTCAGCTTTCCTTTCTTACCAAAGTGCGAAGTTCCCCTCATTAGTGACACTTTCAGAAAAACGTGATCACCAACTTGGAATTCCAACGGTCTCTGGCGCTTATCTGCATAACTCTTCTATCTGCTCTGAGCGGTCTTTAGTCTGTCTCTGATGATTGCAACGTCATCTACTGATTGGTGAACCAACTCTAGGCCTGTAATCTTTCTTTCCCCAACTTCATCCCAACAAACTGGTATTCTGCACATTCTGCCATACAACGCTTCAAAAGGAGCCATTTGAATGCTCTGCTAATAACGGTTGTTGTAGGCAAACTCAACCAGATGAAGATGTTCTTCCCAACTTCCCTTGAAATCCAATACACAAGCTCGCAGCATATCTTCGAGGGTTTGAATTGTCTTTTCAAACTAGCCATCCGTCTGAGGATGATATGCCGTACTATACTGGAGCTTGGTACCTAAAGTACTCTGTAAGCTCTTCCAAAAAGCGGCCGTAAATCTCAGGTCTCGATGTGAAGTTATCATAACCGGGACCCCATGCAGTCGAACTATTTGGCGCACATACAACTCCGCGTGCCTATCCAAGTCAAGATCCTTTCGCATTGCAATGAAGTGAGTCAACTTGGTCAACCTGTCGACAATTACCCAAATCGAATCGTTACCTCTTTGACTCCTTGGTAACCCGGTCACGAAATCCATCGTAATGTGCTCCCACTTTCACTCTAGGATCTCGAGAGGTTTCAGAAGTCCTCCCGGCTTGCAATGCTGGGCTTTAACCTGCTGACACGTCAAACACTTAGCGACATACTTGGCGATGTCCGCCTTCATTCTGGACCACCGATAGTGTTGGTGCAGATTCTGATACATCTTGGTACTACCAGGATGAATGCTATAACTACTACGATGGACTTCTAATAAAATATCTTCTCTAACCTCCACATCGTCAGGTACAACCAATTCCCCTCGGAACCTCAATGTTCCATCATCAGAAACCTGAAAGTCAGCTTTTCTTTCTTCGATATCCTCTTGCAAATTTTTTTGAACATTTGGATCTATCAGATGAAGTAACTTGATTCTAATTTGCACATCTGGCTTAATTCTGAGGGTAACCATGAGGTGAGAAAGGTGACCCACCTCAAATTTGAAAATCGAATCTCAAGCTCTTTCGATCAAATTCCACTCCTTAAGTACCAAATGCGCTACAAAAGATTTCCGGCTCAAAGCATCAGCGACTTTGTTCGCCTTTCCTGGAAGATATAGTATATCGCAATCATAATCCTTTAAAAGCTCCATCCATCGGCGATGTCTCATATTCAACTCTTTTTGAGAGAATAAATACTTCAAACTCTGATGATCAGTGAAGATCTGAAATCTTTCTCCACACAAGTAATGTCTCCAAATCTTCAGAGCAAATATGATGGCTCCCAGTTCCAAGTCATATGTCGGATAATTCTGCTCATGGGGCCTCAACTAACGGGAGGTGTATGCAACATCCCTACCATGTTGCATCGGCACGCAACACAATCCTCTAAACGATGCATCACTATAAATTTCAAATCCTCCATGGCCAGATGGAATGGTCTACACTGGTGCGGTAGTCAACTTTTTCTCGAGCTCTTGAAAACTATTCTCACACTTGTCTGTCCAAACAAACTTTTCCTCTTTCTTTAGGAGTCGGGTCAAAGGCAATGCCAAGGCTGAAAATCCTTCCACGAACTATCTGTAGTAACCTGCCAAACCCACAAAACTTCTAATCTCTGTCACGGTAGTCAGTCTTGGCCAGCTGATAACTACTTCGATCTTGGACGGGTCCATGGAGATTCCTTCTCCTGAAATTACATGACCTAGGAATGCAACACAAGTCAGCTAAAACTTGCCTTTGCTAAACTTAGCATACAACTGATGAATCCTCAAGGTCTGAAGTACCAATCTCATATGATCCTCATGTTCCTCAATACTCCTTGAATACACCAGAATATCATCGATGAATACAATTACAAACTCATCCAGATATTCTTTAAACACATGGTTCATCAAATCCATGAAATCAGCTGGAGCATTCTTCAATCTGAACGGCATTACAGTGAACTTGTAATGACCATACCAAGTACGAAATGCTGACTTCGGTACATCCTCTTTCCTTATTATGAGCTGATGATACCCTGTCCTCAAGTCGATTTTCAAAAAGATCGACGCTCATTGCAACTGATCAAATAAATCATCAATCTTCGGTAGTGGATACTTGTTCTTAATCGTTACCTGATTGAGTTAGCGATAGTCGATGCACAGATGCAATGACCCATCTTTCTTCTTTACAAAAAGAACCGGTGCTCCTCATGGTGATGCACTGGGACGTATGAATCATGTCACGACCCGAACCTCGAACACGCGCATATCCCTCTGTGGTCGTTAGAATTTGCCGATGTTCCCAGGACTTATCGCCGACCCATTTCATTTTATTGCACATGCCGAAGCGAATTAACTAATCCCTTGACAACAACAAACATGGGATAGAAAAGTAGGACAACCAATTTCAAATCAAATACACTTTTATAAACACTTCAAGCTTATACAGAAGGTCTATGTCATAAAGAACTACCGCGCCACCTATGCTCCTAACCCTTCCGCTTCAAGCTCCGGGTTCTTCACATTAGGGACCTGAAAATGGTTATACAATAACCAGTAAGATAAAAATCTCAGTGAGTCCTCCCCTAAGCCCCGGTTAGTACACTAACTCAACTCGGGTATCTCTTCATAACCACTTGTGGCATCCCAAAAATTCATGGCGACCTCCAGATACATTAAGGTCTATGAATATGTGATGGAAGTACCATCAAGTTATATTGTAGCCATTTGATCCATAATTTGCAATGAGATTTATGGCCAAGCTTTTAATGGATAATTATTTGATAGGAAAGAAAATTGTATCATGGGCCATGTGTTTTCTAAATTGGAATTTATGAATTTGTGATTACAAGTTTTATGGCCTTGTGAATTTATAATTTGATATTTATATAAGAGAGAATTAAGGTAAATTATTAAAAGTAAACATGGACTCAATTAGGAAAATTTTGGGCCATTTAAGTTTGGACTTTAGGCCCAAGAGTGTTGAGCCTAAAGTGGGCCAAAAGGCTGGCCCATGAAGCCTCATTGGGCCGTCAATCAAGCTGGCCCCCAGCCCAGCTGGATACAAGCCCATCTTGCATGGCAATTGCCAAGTGGCACCGGCATGCAAGATCAATGATTGTTAATCATGTGGGGGAAGAAATTAGAGAGGATGAGGGGGGTGGATTAAGCGAGAAAGGGAGAGAGAGAGAGAGGGGTTCGCACGAGAGAAAGAGAAAGAGAGGGAGTCGTCCGAGAGAAAGAGGAGAGAAAGAGAGAAAGGAAAGGAACAAAGGAAGAGAGAAAGTGACCGTGCGTACGAGAGAGAAGAGGGAGGTCTGTTCGCCAATCGTCCGCCTAGTTCGCCGCCATTCGTTCGCCGCCCTGGCCGCCATCTTTGTTGCTATTTGTGCTCGGATTAGAGGCAAGTAGATTCATAAAACCTACCTTTTGCTTGCTGTGATGTGTGTGTAGAAAATGGTGAATTTTGGTTGTGGTGGATGTGATGAAAGGTCGAAGCTTCGGGGAGAAATTCGTTGGCCTAGCATGCTGTTTTCTGGAAAAATCAGTCCGACCCTTCAATAGTTTGTGAGCTGCATGCGACTTTTTAGTTGTAATATTGCTTTGATCTCTTCATGAAAGTTGTAGAGAACACCTTGAGAGATAACATACTAAAATTTGAGACAAAACGGACAAGGATTTCCTGGTGAAACGATTTTTCTTTGGAGAAATTAGATCTGGAATTTGTTGTGCTGACCTTTAGTGATTTCGTGGACTGTAAAGTAGCTTTCTTGCGAAAATCTCACTTTGAGTTCTCAATAAAAGATGTATAGAACTTCTTGAGGTAAAAAATATCAAAAATTTGGAGAAAATGAACAAAAATAGGTCGGTAAAATCGTTGCCCTTTGAAGAAACTGGATCTGGGAAAATGCCACTTCGACCTAGTATGATTCTGTGATTTTTATAAAATCATCCAGTTAAAATTCAGTCGTGTGTTCTTAATGAAAGTTGTAGGTAATGTTCATAAGTATAACATACTGAAAATTTAGAAGGAAATGATATATTTAGGTCGGTAAAACGGGTTTCCTTTCAAAGAAGATAATCTGGAAAAACGACACCGAGAAAAGGGGGAATTAATCGTCTATATCTGTTAATCTAGAACGATTTGGGGTTCAATTTCTTCACGAGATATATACCCTTAGGAATTGTCTCTAACATAACAAAATTTCATAATTTCTAGAGTTCAATTGGATATTTAATTTAAATTTCTTCCGAAACTGTGCAAGCTGAAGTGTTGAAATTTTGAATACTGTGATGCATGGACCGTACTGTTTGGTGTGAGATTCTTTTGGTATGGTGTCTTTCATGAGATATCTGCCTTTAGGTCTCGTCTATAATGTATCAAGTTTTCAGAATTTATTTATACCATTCACTAATTTTCCTAGAGTTTTAACCAAAGGAGTGTATTCTGTTTTATCTAAAAATTGATGTGTTTTCAAAAATAAATGAATTTTTCCATGTGATGCAATGCTTTGAGCGGTTGATTTTCACTGCATATGTGATGACATATGGCATGTTATATGGCATCAAAATCTGGTTGAGACTCTTGATATTGATGCATCAAATGCCATGTTGAAATTAAGATACACGTGTGAATATAAATTGAGATAATAACAAGACCGTCGGAGGTGTGAGCCGACGATGCCTCGGGAGTTTCAAGATGCCCGAAGTGTGCGTGCCGGATGTCCTCGGGAGTTTCGGGATGCCCGGAGGTGTGTGCCGGAAGCCTCGGAGGTGTGTGCCGGGGGGATACCTCGTGATGCTAGTTGGGGTACGAAATGCCCGGAGTGTGTGTGCCAAATGCCCGGAGGTGTGTGCCGGAGGTTCCTCGCGATGCCAGGTTGGATGCGAGCGATAAAGTGTGGGATGCAAACACTGGTCCCTGGAAAGATAAAAATTGAGATTGTATCATGCGCATGGATGTGTACATATGGCATGGTGATATATGTATGACTGCGTGATGATAAGTGTATGGTGGTATATGCACGTTGCATGGTAATATATGCATGGCTGCAAGGTAAGGTATGCTTGAATGCATGAATGATATGTGTTTTATTCATGATACCTTGATTGTTCTGTTTGATGTACTGTGTAGTTTGGCGAAGCTTTACTGCTGAGTGGTTGTACTCACCCTTTTTGGGGATTAACATTTCAGATTAGAAAGATGCCTCTTTCACCAGTTGTGCGTGGTACCTTCTATGGCATACCTACTGACGTCGAGGTGGACTGCATCGAGCATTCCTGTATTAGTATACCTGGTTTGGAGTACGTCCAAGTTCGAGTATTGGTAATGTACGACGTGGGTTCAGCTGATGGCCCTATCATCCAAGAGTTTTTGTCCGTTCACGTTCGACGCAATGGGGTGATGCTAGGGATGTCACCGCCACCGCTGCCCGATGTGGCATCCCAAAATTCAAGACAACTTCTAGAGGAATTAAAACCCGTAATTAGGTAATGAAATTACCTATGGTTTATGTTTTAGCCATTAGTTCTCTCCTAAGACTAAGTGATATATGCTTGTGTTCATGAGTTTTTAAATTAGTATTATAGGATAAATTAATGAGAATAATCTATTCTTGGCTATGCACCTCATAGACTAAATTCCTATAGATAAGATGTTACAAGATTTTGGCCATGTGAAATTGAAAACTTGAAACCTATAAAAGAAAGAATTAAAAGTGTTTAAAGGTAAAATTTGGAGTTTAATTAGGTTTGGGCCTTAGGCCCAATAGCTTGGACTCTTGGTGGGCCAAATGGCCGGCCCATTGAAGCCCATGGAGAGGTGGCCGTCGACCAAGGACGGGAGGAGTGGCCAGCCCACTTCTTCCAAGCCCAAGCCCAAGCCCATCTTGCATGCTTTGCCAAGTGGCAAAAAGAGGGTTTCATGCATTGGCTTGTGATGAGGCACATCATGATTGCTAATGATGGAGTTTAGGGAAAACAAAAGGGGGAGAGAGAGTGGCCGGTTGAGGGTTTCGGCCAAGCCAAAGAGAGAGAGAGAGAGAGAGAGAGAGTTGCGAGAGAGAGAGGGTCGCCGAGAGGGAGAGAGGAACCGAGAAAGAAGGAGCCGTCCGCCCGTCGCTGCCCGTTCGCCATCCGTGTGCCGTCCGTGTGCCGTCGTTCACTTGATCTTAGAGGCAAGTTAGGATCCACTTTCTACTCTTGCATGTGTGTCTTGCATGTGTGGTTGAAATAGTGTTGAATCTTGGGTGTTTAGAGGTAAGGAACCGAAGCTAGTGTGGTTTGTTCTTGAAAAAGCTTGCTGATTTCGTGTATACCGCCTGACCCAGAAACTTGTGGAGGCTTGCATGCGTGTTTTGAGTAGGATTTTGACTTCGACTTCTTCATGAAAGTTGTAGACAACATCGCCAATTATAACATACCAAAATTTGGGACAAAATGGTTGAGTTTTAAGGGGCAAAACCCTCCTCCTACGAAGACACTAGATCTGGAACTGCTTTGCTGACCTTTTGGTAGTTATGTGTATGACATGATGATGATCACCTATGGCATGATGATATGTGTATGATATGATGATGATCACCTATGGCATGGTGATATATGTATGACATGAATGTGATGAGTACATGAAGATGTGTGATCACATGGTATGATGGTATATGCATGGCTTCAAGGTAAGTTATGCTTGGATGCATGAATGACATGTATTATGCTATGATTGTATTGTGTGATGCATTGAGTGGTTATTGGATCCTTTACCTACTGAGTGGCTGTACTCACCCCTTCAGGGACCAACATTTCAGACTAGATAAGATACCTCTGCTGCCACTGCCACCAGTAGATGGATCAAGTGATTGGATATGACCGCGAGGAGGAGGATAGCAAAGGAACGAACTTTTGGACGCCGACACTGATCGATGGACTTTATGTATACGACTGTTGGAGGAGATGTCGGTCATTTTTTGAAGTATAGCCGAGTATAGAAGACTACAGCATTTTGATGTACCGATGAATGACTTCCATCTGGTTTAAGTAAATAAAAGTGTTCGGCTTTTACCTATAAATGTTTAGTTGGTGTGTATCATTTTCTGAATATAGGGAATGGAGTTGATGGATGTGCTTCCGCTATATGAACTGCACAAGGGACCGATAATAAAAGATGTAAACCCCATGGTTGTATGGACCTGCTGCAAAATTTAATGGTATCAGAGTGACATGTTATTAGGTCAAGCGAATGGTAATCGAACTGTGGCGACCCTAACGGTTCGGGGGCCGTCGAGGGGTGCCACAGCCTTTGTTGGTATTAGAGCTATGGTCTATTTGGAGTGATAAGGTGCCTCAAATGGAAATAAGGATAGAATGATGCACACCATAGGATACTAACTGGAATGGTTGACTAACTTTGAACAACGGGTGATGGATATTCACTCGTAGATTCCTGGTAACTAGTGTGATATTGCTTTTGTGTGTCAGTAACATTCTATATGTAACTTTAGTGATAACCTTAATTAATGATCTGACTAGTGACACCGAGTTGCAAATTATTCTTGAGGCAAATGCTTGGAAAACTGCAGGGAAATCATGGTGCGAGCTGGAAGTGCTCATCCATCGAGGGCTGAAGCCTCTGTTGCAATGGCTGAACCCCGAATGGAAGATATCCTGCAGGCATTGGCCAATATAGGAAATCTGATGGATAGGCAAGCGCAGCAACAACCTGGAATGGAACGTCACCCTCAAGGACTAGTGGAACAATTTCTGAAGTTGAAACCACTTAAATTTAGTGGAATGGGAAGTCCTGAGGAGGCGGAACATTGGATTGATGGGATAGAACAGATTTTCTGATTGTTGGACTACAGTGAGGCTGAGAAAATAGTTTTAGCATTGTACCAATTGGAGAGAAATGCAAATTTTTGGTGGAGAGCTTCGAAGGATACAATCTTTCCACCAGGTACTGATGTGAACTGGGAAGAGTTTGTTAGAGCTTTTAATAGGAAGCATTTCTCTGATTGTGCCAAGGATAGGAAGATCACTGAATTTGTTTAGTTGGAACAAAGGGAGCTGACAGTGGATCCGTATGAGGCAATTTTTTTCTAAACTGTCTAGGTATGCTCCTAGGTTGGTTGAGGATCGAGAGGAAAAGGCTAAGAGATTCTTGAAAGGGCTAAGGACTGATATTAGGAAACAACTGGTGCCTTTGAATATAAGGGATTACCATGAGATTTATGAGAGGGCACAGTTGGTGGAGCAAGAGTTAGTGAGAGAGCAATCAGAACCTAAGAGGCAGATGACCTTTAATGATGTTCGAAGGGGTAAGAGACCTTATCCTGGACAAGGCCAGCCCTGGGAATCTAAGAAAAAGAGTAACTTCGGAAATTTTAGAAGAGCCTGGAATGGCCCGACTTTTGGGAGAGTACCCTACCAGGGTAATTTTTGCCAGAGATGTGGTAGACAACATGGGCCAGGACCTTGTAGTAGCCAACTGAGGTGTAATGGATGTGGGCAAATAGGACACTTTAAGAGAAGTTGTCCACGAAATGGGTCGCAACCGAATGTCAGCTCGGTGCGACAAGTGCAACAAAGTACTGGTGGATCAAACCTACCAAGGAATCCACAGAGGCCACCAAAGACAAGGAAGGGTGTATGCGGTCACTCAAGAGGAAGCGAGAGCTTCCGAAAGTGTTATCTCAGGTATGATTTCGATAGAGGGATAAGAAGGTATATGCATTATTTGATATGAGTGGCACACATTCATTTGGTCTGCAAAATATAGATGATTGTGAGAAATAAGAGCAAATCTCTAGATATGCCTCGTCATATTTTTACATCACTGAAAGATATGTTGTTATCTACGTTAGTATGTGAGATGTGTGACATAACCCTAGTGGAATGAGATCTGGAAATGGACTTGATAGTGATAGTTATGTATGACTTTGATGTCATCGTAGGAATGGACTAGCTCCGTAAGCAATGGACTAGGATGAATGATCTCCTGAGATAATACTTACTCGTGCGCTAAGGATAAAACCGTGAGGCTAAGAATGGGATAGGCCAAAGCGGATAGTATCTCTGTAAGTTAGTCCCTATCGAAACGAGACCCTCCAATGGATGTATAGTTGGGTTTGAACCAGGCGAAAGCTGGTGTACCTGTAATGACCCGATATGATGAGAGCGAGGAGTGGACGTCGAGGTCAGAGGACTTGAACAAGGAGCGGCTCCTGGCAGGCTTCTAGGATGGCAAAAGGGGCAAGAATGAACCGAACTATGAACTGAACTGGGAAGGCAATGTTTCTTGGATAATTTTATCAGAGTGGCGCAGCGGAAGCATGGTTAAGCTTGTGGAACTTTTGTTTGTGAAAAAAAAAAAAGACAGGTCGATGCGTCTGTGCATTGATAATAGGCAATTGAATCATGTAATTATTAAGAGTAAGTACTCATTACCTAGAATTGATAATTTACTTGATTAGTTGCAAGGAAGTTTAGTCTTTTCTAAAAGTTGATTTGAGATCAGGATATCAGTTAAGGATTAAGAAACAAGACATTCCTAAGACCACATTTAGGACTTGCTATGGAAACTATGAGTTCCTAGTTATGCTATTTGGATTGACGAATGCCTTAGCTGCATTCATGGATTTAATGAATAGAATATTTAAGCCTTATTTGGATCAAATTGTGATTGTCTTCATTTGATGATATCTGATATATTCTGAAGGACCTGAAGAACATGCGTAGCATCTAAGCGTAGTGCTTAAAGCAAGGCTTAAGAAGTGAATTATGGAGAGTGAGTTATGAATTTGAGGATTAAGTTATGATCGTTTGAGCTAAGTAGTGACTTCCTATTAGAGGATTTCATTGGAAGTCTTGATGCATTACATGGAAGCTTTTAGTATGTATAAATTGATCTTGGAAGTCATGAGTTTGAGTGGCCATATGAGACATGAAATTATTTGTGGTTTATATGTCGGAATAATAGGCTTAATTGATGATGGTCAACTTTTAATTTTAGGTGATGATCTCAGTTTGAAAAGGTTTGGTGGAATTAGTGGATATGATCAATTGTGGTTATAGTCTTTCCAAGGTGAAAAGGTGAAAGTTCAAGTAGTGGATTTGATGAGTGATTAGTCCAAGTGATGATCTTTAGGATGAGACATGAGATATACTCGATGGAAACTAGACAAGTTTCATTTTGGTGGATTGTTGATCTTTGAATTGAATAAGTCTTGGGGGACTATCGATATTTGAATCAAATGAATGATGTTATATTTTAGGCTTGAATCTATGTTGCAGTGAAAGCGTAGTGAATGTCTTTGTTGGACTGAACCAGATGAGTTGTTAATGGTGTCGATTTTGATGGTTCTAGGCTTGAATTGATGGTGACTAAGGTATAGGAATGATTCGGCTAAATGGTGTGTTAGATTGAGACCGTTAGATATACTAGAGTGGAAATGAGATCATGTGACGATGGATTTTGTGCAAGGATTACCAAGGACATTAAGTGGTCACGACTCTATCTAGGTGATAGTAGACCGCTTAACTAAGTCTGCCCATTTCCTAGTAGTTCGCGTAGATTATCCGATGGATAAAATTGCCGATATACGTGTAAGCCAAGTGGTACGCTTACATGGTGTTCCTGTAACTATCACGTCTGATCGAGACTCAAGATTTACTTCCAACCTTTGGCGAAGTCTTCAAACCGCCTTAGGGACGAAGTTCCCATTTAGTACTGCTTTTCATCTATAGATGGATGGACAAACGAAAAGAGTGATCCAAGCATTATAGGACATGTTAAGAGCTTGCATCCTTGATTTAAAGGAAGTTGGGATGAAAAGTTATACCTGGTAGAATTTGTGTATAACAATAGCTTTCAGAAAAATACAGGCATGGCTGAGGAAGTATCAGCCAGACCCTGGTCACATACTCGATCATGAAGCCATCAAAGTGGATGAGAAAGTGAGGTACATTAAATAACCTGTCCAGATATTAGATCGAAGGAACAAATTCTTAGGACTAAGAAGATTCCTCTGGTTAAGGTATTATGGCGACATCATGATATGGAAGAAGCCACATGGGAAAGTGAAGATTAGATGAAGGAAAAGTACCCCTACATGTTTCAAGAAGGCACAAGTGGTGTCTAATTTCGAGGACGAAATTCTCTAAGGAGGGGAGAATTGTGGCATTCCAAAATTCAAGACAACCTCTAGAGGAATTAAAGCCCGTAATTAGGTAATGAAATTACCTATGGTTTATGTTTTAGCCATTAGTTCTCTCCTAAGACTAAGTGATATATGCTTGTGTTCATGAGTTTTTAAATTAGTATTATAGGATAAATTAATGAGAATAATCTATTCTTGGCTATGCACCTCATATACTAAATTCCTATAGATAAGATGTTACAAGATTTTGGCTATGTGAAATTGAAAACTTGAAACCTATCAAAGAAAGAATTAAAAGCGTTTAAAGGTAAAATTTGGAGTTTAATTAGGTTTGGGCCTTAGGCCCAATAGCTTGGACTCTTGGTGGGCCAAATGGCCGGCCCATTGAAGCCCATGGAGAGGTGGCCGTTGACCAAGGAAGGGAGGAGTGGCCGGCCCACTTCTTCCAAGCCCAAGCCCATCTTGCATGCTTTGCCAAGTGGCAAAAAGAGGGTTCCATGCATTGGCTTGTGAGGAGGCACATCAAGATTGCTAATGATGGAGTTTAGGGGAAACAAAAGGGGGAGAGAGAGTGGCCGGTTGAGGGTTTCGGCCAAGCCAAAGAGAGAGAGAGAGAGAGAGAGAGAGAGAGTTGCGAGAGAGAGAGGGTCGCCGAGAGGGAGAGAGGAACCGAGGAAGAAGGAGTCGTCCGCCCGTTGCCGCCCGTTCGCCGTCCGTGTGCCGTCCGTGTGCCGTCATTCACTTGATCTTAGAGGCAAGTTAGGATCCACTTTCTACTCTTGCATGTGTGTCTTCCATGTGTGGTTGAAATAGTGTTGAATCTTGGGTATTTAGAGGTAAAGAACCGAAGCTAGTGTGGTTTGTTCTTGAAAAAGCTTGCTGATTTCGTGTATACCGCCTGACCCAGAAACTTGTGGAGGCTTGCATGCATGTTTCGAGTTGTATTCTGACTTCGACTTCTCATGAAAGTTATAGACAACATCTCAAAGTATAACATACCAAAATTTGGGACAAAATGGTTGAGTTTTAAGGGGAAAAACCCTCCTCCTACGAAGACACTAGATCTGGAACTGCTTTGCTGACCTTTTGGTAGTTTTGTGGGTTGAATGTTACTTTTTACCGAGAATTTCCCTTCAAATTCTTCATGAAACTTGTAGAGAACATCCTAAAGGATAACATACTCAAATTTGAGGTAAAATGAGCAAGTGTAGCCTAGTGAATCGACTTTCTCTTGAAGACGGTAAATCTGGAAACACGGTACTGGACACCCGAGACTTCTTGGACCTATATGGTGACCATTCTTTGAAAATTTCACTTATATCCCCGAATGAAAGTTGTAGGGGACCTCTTGAGGCACAACATATCAAAATTTCATAGGAAACGAAGAAGGATAAGTAGGTGAAAACTTGATATTTCGGAGATAGCTAAACCGTACGTTTCGGTGCTAGAAACAGGAGCTTCGAACGTCTATATAAAATTATCTAGAACGAATCTGGCCTAGATGCCTCATTAGAAATCTACTTTAGGTTCTTTAATATGACCTGGTAAAATTTCATAATTTTTGGAGGTCATTCGGGTATTTTAATCGAAATATTTCAAAAACTGCGCAATCTGTTTCTATCCGAAATTACACGCTGTAATTGTGTGAATTATATCTTCTTGTGCGAAACTCTTTTGGGCATGTGTTCTTCATGAAATCGTTACCTTATTGTCTTGTCTATCACATGTCCTGATTTCATGATTTTTGCGAATCATATGGATTTTTAATTTAAATGTTTTCTAAAATGGTACAAGCTGGAATTTAGTAAACTTCAAAAGGGCATGATATATGGACTATTCTAAATTTTATGGACTCCATGAATCGTATTGTTATGAATGATTGTGTTTTGCTGCATGTATGATGATGATGGAAATGCATTAAAATGATGAAAGTGATCTTGTTTGCCATTACATCATGTGCCATGCTGAGTTGAAACATAAATTGGTGAACATGAACAATGATAAATGAGGAAACTGTTGGAGGCGGTTGATAATGCCCTGGGAGTGTCAGGATGCCCGGGATGGGGGGTGCCGGATGCCCATATTGTATTGAGATACATGGCCAGATGTCCTCGGGAGTTTCGAGATGCCCGGAATGGTTGGGTGCCGGAAGCCTCGAAGGTTTGTGCCCGAGGGGATGCCTCGTGATGCCAGTTGGGATGCGAGATACCCAGAATGTGGGGGTGCCGGATGCCCGGTGGCCTTAAATGGTTGAATGCCAGAGGTTTTTCTCGCGATGCTAGGTTGGGGTGCAAGTGATAAAGTGTGGGATGAAATTTCTGATCCCGGGAAAAAGAGAGATGTGGTGATCAAATTGAAAGATAAAAGTGGAAATTGAATCATGCATATATGAGATGATGATGATCACCTATGGCATGATGATATGTGAGTGACATGATGATGATCAGCTATGGCATGATGATATGTGTATGACATCACCTATGGCATGATGATATGTGTGTGACATGATGATGATCACCTATGGCATGATGATATGTGTGTGACATGATGATGATCACCTATGGCATGATGATATGTGTGTGACATCATGATGATCACCTATGGCATGATGATATGTGAGTGACATGATGATGATCACCTATGGCATGATGATATGTGTGTGACATGATGATGATCACCTATGGCATGATGATATGTGTATGATATTATGATGATCACCTATGGCATGGCGATATATGTATGACATGAATGTGATGAGTACAAGAAGATGTGTGATCACATGGTATGATGGTATATGCATGGCGATGAGTACAAGAAGATGTGTGATCACATGGTATGATGGTATATGCATGGCTTCAAGGTAAGTTATGCTTGGATGCATGAATGACATGTATTATGCTATGATTGTATTGTGTGATGCATTGAGTGGTTATTGGATCATGTACCTGTTGAGTGGATGTACTCACCCCTTCGGGGACCAACATTTCAGACTAGATAAGATACCTCTGCTACCACTGCGACCAGTAGATGTATCAAGTGATTGGATATGACCGCGAGGAGGAGGATAGCAAAGGAAGGAACTTTTGGACGCCGACACTGATCGATGGACTTTAAGTATACGACTATTGGAGGAGATGTTGGTCATCTTTTGAAGTATAGCCGAGTATAGAAGACTACGGCATTTTGATGTACCGATGAATGACTTCCATCTGGTTTAAGTAAATAAAAGTGTTCGGCTTTTACCTATAAATGTTTAGTTGGTGTGTATCGTTTTCTGAATATAGGGAAGGGAGTTGATGGATGTGCTTCCACTAAATGAACTGCACAAGGGACCGATAATAAAAGATGTAAACCCCATGGTTGTATAGACCCGCTGCAAAATTTAATGGTATCAGAGTGACATGTTATCAGGTCAAGCGAATGGTAATCGAACTGTGGCGACCCTAACGGTTCGGGGGCCGTCGAGGGGTGCCACACCCGATGCACCAGGTTGGGTGTGATGGCACGTAGGACTGGTGGGAGCTGACGTTTTCTTTTTGGGAATAGCTGACACTTGTCAATGGAGGGATGTACATGTTTCATATAGGGTTGAGTTCTATTTTGGGTATAGCCAAGTATAGTTTAAAAAAAAAAAAATCTTGGCCTTTTTGTATCGACCCGAAATGTCAATTATGAAAATATAAATAAAGGTGAATCGGCTTTATCTTTTCTTCTGGTGCATAGTTGGTGTGCATTACATTATTGTTATTGGAGGGAAAGATGGTGAGACTTGTTTATGCTTCCGTTGATGAACTGCGCTGGGACCTTTACAAAAAAAAAATGGTAAGGAATTCCATTGATCAACCCCTATGAACTGTGGTTTCATTTTAATCATAAAAGTCATTAGACTGGCATGTAATAGGATGATTGGCAAGTAATCTATGGCGACCCTAACGGATTGGGGGCCGTCGAGGGGTGCCACAGCGGTTTTGGTATCAGAGCAAATGGTTGTAGGTGGAGTGATAAGGAGCCTCATTTGGAGACCGAGGAATATGATGACAATGCACACCATAGGGTATTAAATGGAATAATTGGTTAACCTTGAATAACGGATGATAGGTATTCTCTCGTAGATCCTTAGTAGTTTATTAAGAGTTGTCTTTAGGTACCAGTAACATGTTTATGTTACTTATATAGTGGTAGTTGCTTTGAATGGAGACAGTGAGTCTCAGATTTTCCTGAGGCAAATGCTTGGAAACTGCAGGAAAGTCATGGTGCGAGCTGAAAGTGCTCATCCATCGAGGGCTGAAGCCTGTGCTGCAGGGGCTGAACCCCGAATGGAAGATATCCTACAGGCTTTGGCCAATATTGGAAATCTGATGGATAGGCAAGTGCAACAACAACCTGGAGTGGAACGTTGCCCTCAAGGACTAGTGGAGCAATTTCTGAAGTTGAAGACACCTAAGTTTGGTGGAATGGGAAGTCCTGAGGAGGCGGAACATTGGATTGATGAGATAGAACATATTTTCCGGTTGTTGGACTGTAGTGATGCTAAGAAGATAGTTTTGGCAGAGTACCTGCTGGAGGGAAATGTGAAGTTTTGGTTGAGAACTTTGACGGATACAATCTTTCCACCAGGTATTGATGTGAACTGGGATGAGTTTGTTAGAGCTTTTAATAGGAAGCACTTCTCTGATTGTGCTAAGGATAAGAAGATCACTGAATTTGTTCAGTTGGAACAAAGGGAGCTGACAGTGGATCAGTATGAGGCAAAATTTTCTGAATTGTCTAGGTATGCTCCCAAATTGATTGAGGATCGTGAGGAAAAAGCTAAAAGATTTCTGAAAGGATTGAGGACTGATATTAGGAAACAACTGGTGCCTTTGAATATAAGGGATTATCATGAGATTTATGAAATGGCACAGTTAGTGGAGCAAGAGCTACTGAGAGAGCAATCAGAGTTTAAGAGACAGCTGAACTTTAGTGATGTGAGAAGGGGTAAGAGACCTTATCCTGGTCAAGGTTAGACTTGGGATGCGAAGAAAAAGAGTAATTTTGGAAATTTTGGAAGAGTTAGGGATGGCCTGAATATAGGGAAAGCACCCTATCAGCCTGATGTTTGTCGAAGGTGTGATGGGCGGCATGGCCCACAACTGAGATGTTATGATTGTGGACGAGTAGGTCACCTTAAGAGAGACTGCCCGCAAGAGAGGTCGCAAATGAGTGTTGGCTTAAGGCGACAGGCACAGCAGAGTGCTATTAGACTAAACCTACCAAGGAATCCTCAGAGGCCACTAGCACAAGGAAGGGTGTATGCGGTCACCCAAGAGGAAGCAGAAGCTTCCAGAAATGTTATATCAGGTACGATTTTCATAAATGGCAAGAAGGCATATGCATTGTTTGACACGGGTACTACGCATTTATTTATATCTGAAAGATATAGGCAATTGAGTGAAATAGAAGCTACGCCTCTTGAGACGCCTCTTTGTGTTTCCACGCCTTTAAAGAATATGGTGTATCTACGATGATGTGTGCAAAATGTAAGATAACAATAGGAGGAAGGGATATGGAAATAGACCTAGTCGTAATGGCTATGTATTTTGATATTATCATAGGAACGGATTGGCTTCGTGAGTATCGGGCCAAAATGGATTGTTATAGGAAAGTGATCCAATTTGTTTTACCGAACCAATCTAGTTGTGAATTTTTCGGAGGTCAGATCAATCTATCTATAGCACTCATTTCAACAATAGAGGCTCATGCATTATTTGACGAAGGATGTTAAGGATACCTAGCAGTGGTAAGAGACCTTACTAAGAAAGAGGCTAAAATCAGTGAGATTCAAGTAGTCAGGGAATTTCAGGATGTGTTTCCTGAGGAGTTGCCTGGTTTACCACCAGAGCGAGAAATTGAGTTTGAAATAAAACTAATGCCTGGAACAGGACCAATATCGAAAGCCCCGTACAGGATGGCCCTAGTGGAACTGAAGGAATCGAAGGTGCAACTACAAGAGTTGCTTGATAAAGGATTCATTAGGCCAAGTGCTTCACCTTGGGGTGCACCAGTCTTGTTTGTGAAAAAGAAAGACGGGCCGATGCGTCTATGTATTGATTACAGACAGCTGACTCAAGTGACCATTAAGAATAAACATCTCTACCTAGAATTGATGATCTATTCGACCAACTACAAGGAAGTTTGGTCTTTTCTAAGATTGACTTGAGATCGAGATACCATCAATTAAGGATGAAGAAAGAAGACATTCCTAAGACTGCATTTAGGACTCGTTATGGGCATTATGAGTTCTTAGTTATGCCTTTTGGATTGACGAATGCACCAGCCGCATTCATGGATTTAATGAATCGAATATATAAGCCTTATTTGGATCAGTTTGTGATTGTTTTCATTGATGATATCCTGATATATTCTAGAGGACCTGAAGAGCACGAGCAACACTTGAGCATAGTTTTGCAAACTTTGAGAGATCATGAATTGTATGCCAAGTTTAGCAAGTGTGAATTTTGGCTGGACAGGATAATATTCTTGGGACACATGGTGTTAGGAAATGGAATTGCAGTGGACCCGGCGAAAGTTGAGATGGTGATAAATTGGCCAAGACCGACAATACCCACTGAGATCCGAAGTTTCTTAGGATTGGCTGGTTATTATAGAAGATTTATTGAAGGATTTTCACGATTAGCAGGCCCCTTAATGAAATTAACGAGGAAGAATGTAAAGTTTGAATGGAGTGGAGAATGTGAAAAGAGCTTTCAAAAACTCAAAAGAAAATTGACCACGGCTCCAATCCTGACTATACCATCTAGGTCTGATGGTTTTACAGTATATAGTGATGCATCTCATAAAGGACTGGGATGTGTTTTGATGCAACATGGCAAGATCATAGCCTATGCATCGAGGCAATTGAAACCCCATGAACTGAATTACCCAACGCATGATTTGGAATTGGCTGCTATAGTGTTTGCTTTGAAAATATGGAGACATTATCTGTATGGAGAAAAGTTTGAAATCTATACAGATCATAAGAGCTTAAAGTATTTGTTTTCGCAAAAAGAGTTGAACATGAGACAGAGAAGGTGGATGGAGTTATTGAAAGATTATGACCGTGAGATATGATACCATCCAGGAAAGGCAAATAAGGTGGCAGATGCCCTTAGTCGAAAGTCGGCTATGGACATGGCTAGTCTAAGAATTACATAGTGGAATATGTTAAAGTCTATTGTGGATTCAGACTTCAAGTTGGAAATGGACCACCTTACTGGTATGCTTACTGCATTAAGGACTTAGCCTAAAATCATTCAGAAAGTTAAGATTTTACAAAAATCTGACCCGGAAATTTTGAAGATACAAGACGCCGGTCTTTAGGAAAAAGACCAGAATTTCAAGTTTCTGAAGATGGAGTGGTAAGATGCCAAGGACGACTTTGTGTTCCCGACAATGAAGAAGTGAAAAAGGAAATTGTATCGGAGGCACATAGGAGTAATTATAGTATTCATCCGAGTAGTACAAAGATGTACAGAAATTTGCGTCAGCAATTTTGGTGGAATGGCATGAAAGTAGATACGGCTAAACATGTTTCTCAATGTTTAACGTGCCAATAAGTGAAGGCGGAACATCGCAAACCTGCAGGACTATTGAGACCGTTAGACATACCAGAGTGGAAATTGGAACATGTAACGATGGACTTTGTGCAAGGACTGCCAAGGACATCAAATGGTCGCGATTCGATTTGGGTGATAGTGGATCGTTTGACTAAGTCTACTCATTTCCTAGCTGTCCGCATGAACTATTCAATGAATAAACTTGCTGAGATGTATGTAAGCCAAGTAATACACTTACATGGTATTCCTGTAACGATCACCTCTAATCAAGACTCTGGGTTTACTTCAAATTTTTGGCGAAGTCTCCAAAATGCCTTAGGGACAAAGCTTCAATTTAGTACTGCTTTTTATCCTCAAACAGATGGACAAATAGAAAGAGTGATCCAGACTCTAGAAGATATGCTGAGAGCTTGTGTTATTGACTTTAGAGGAAGTTGGAATGAAAATTTGTTCCTGATAGAGTTCGCCTATAACAATAGTTTTCATAAAAGTATAGGCATGGCTCCATATGAAGCATTATATGGAAGAAGGTGTAGGACTCCTATTTGTTGGGATGAAGTAGGTGAAGGAAAATTGACAGGACCCGAGCTAGTGCAAGTTACTACAGAAGAGGTTGAGATAATCAGGAAAAGACTTAAGACAGCCAAGAATAGACAAAGAGACTATGCTGATAAGCGTAGAAGGCCTTTGGAGTTTAGCGTGGGAGATAATGTATTCCTTAAAGTATCCCCTATGAAAGGAATATCTCGATTTGGAATGAAGGGTAAGTTAAGCCCGAGATTTGTTGGACCTTTTGAGATACTTGAAAGAATAGGAGATGTAGCTTATCATTTGGCGCTACCTCCAAAATTGGGAAATTTGCATAATGTGTTTCATGTGTCGATGCTGAGAAAGTACCGGCCGGATCTTGGTCACATACTCGATCATGAAGCCATCAAAGTGGATGAGAAAGTGAGATACATTGAAGAGCCTATGCAAGTATTGGATCGAAAGGAGCAAATTCTTAGGACCAAGAAAATCCCATTGGTAAAGATATTATGGCGACATCATGGTGTGGAAGAAGCCACATGGGAGAGTGAGGAATCGATGAGGGAAAGGTACCCTCACCAGTTTCAAAAAGCATAAATAATGTCTAATTTCGAGGACAAAATTCTCTAAGGAGGGGAGAATTATGGCATCCCAAAAATTCATGGCAACCTCCAGATACATTAAGGTCTATGAATAGGTGATGTAAGTACCATCAACTTATATTGTAGCCATTTGATCCATAATTTTCAATGAGATTTATAGCCATGCTTTTAATGGATAATTATTTGATAGGAAAGAAAATTGTATCATGGGCCATGTTTTTTATAAATTGGAATATATGGATTTGTGATTACAAATTTTATGGCCTTATGAATTTATAATTTGATATTTATATAAGAGAGAATTAAGGTAAATTATCAAAAGTAAACATGGACTCAATTAAGAAAATTTTGGGCCATTTAAGTTTGGACTTTAGGCCCAAGAGTGTTGAGCCTAAAGTGGGCCAAAAGGCCGGCCCATGAAGCCCCATTGGGCCGTCGATCAAGCTGGCCCCAAGCCTAGCTGGATACAAGCCCATCTTGCATGGCAATTGCCAAGTGGCACCAGCATGCAAGATCAATGATTGTTAATCATGAGGGGGAAGAAATTAGAGAGGATGAGGGGGCGGATTAAGCGAGAAAGGGAGAGAGAGAGAGGGGTTCGCACGAGAGAAAGAGAAAGAGAAAGAGAGGGAGTCATCCGAGAGAAAGAGGAGAGAAAGAGAGAAAGGAAAGGAAGAAAGGAAGAGAGAAAGAGACCATGCGTGCGAGAGAGAAGAGGGAGGTCCGTTCGCCGATCGTCCGCCTAGCTCGCCGCCGTTCGTTCGCTGCCCTGCCCGCCATCTTTGTTGCTGTTGGTGCTCGGATTAGAGGCAAGTAGAGTCCTAAAACCTACCCTTTGCTTGCTGTGATGTGTGTGTAGAAAATGTTGAATTTATAAAATGGTGAATTTTGGTTGTGGTGGATGTGATGAAAGGTCAAAGCTTCGGGGAGAAATTCGTTGGCCTAGCATGCTGTTTTCTGGAAAAATCAGTCCGACCCTTCAATAGTTTGTGAACTGCATGTGACTTTTTGGTTGGAATCTCGCTTTTATCTCTTCATGGAAGTTGTAGAAAACATCTTGAGGGATAACATACTAAAATTTGAGACAAAACGCACAAGGATTTCCTGGTGAAACGATTTTCCTTTGGAGAAATTAGATCTGGAATTTGTTGTGCTGACCTTTAGTGATTTCGTGGACTGTAAAGTAGCTTTCTTGCGAAAATCTCACTTTGAGTTCTCAATCAAAGATGTAGAGAACTTCTTGAGGTAAAAAATAGCAAAAATTTAGAGAAAATGAACAAAAATAGGTCGGTGAAATCGTTGCCCTTTGAAGAAACTGGATCTGGGAAAATGCTACTTCCACCTAGTATGATTCTGTGATTTTTATAAAATCATCCATTTAAAATTTGGTCGTGTGTTCTTAATGAATGTTTTAGGTAATATCGTGAAGTATAACATACTGAAAATTTAGAAGGAACGGATATATGTAGGTAGGTAAAACGGGTTTCCTTTGAAAGAAGATAATCTGGAAAAATGACACCGAGAACAGGGGGAATTAATCGTCTATATCTGTTAATCTAGAACGATTTGGGGTTCAATTTCTTCACGAGATATTTACCCTTACGACTTTTATATAACATATCAAAATTTCATAATTTTTAGAGTTCAATTGAATATTTAATTTAAATTTATTCCAAAACTGTGCAAGCTGAAGTGTTGAAATTTTGAATACTGTGATGCATGGACCATACTGTTTGGTGTGAGATTATTTTGGTATGGTGTTTTTCATGAGATATCTACCTTTAGGTCTCTTCTATAATGTGTCAAGTTTTCAGAATTTATTTATACCATTCACTAATTTTCCTAGAGTTTTAACCAAAGGAGTGTATTCTGTTTTATCTAAAAATTGATGTGTTTTAAAAAATAAATGATTTTTTCCATGTGATGCAATGCTTTGAGCGGTTGATTTTCGCTGCATATGTGATGACATATGGTATGTTATATGGCATCAAAAGCTGGTTGAGACTCTTGATATTGATGCATCAAATGCCATGTTGAAATTGAGATACACGTGTGAATATAAATTGAGATAATAACAAGACCGTCGGAGGTGTGAGCCGACGATGCCTCGGAAGTTTTGAGATGCCTGGAGTGTGTGTGTCAGATATCCTCGGGAGTTTCGGGATGCCCGGAGGTGTGTGCTGGAAGCGTCAGAGGTGTGTGCCGAGGGGATACCTGGTGATGCTAGTTGGGGTACGAGATGCCCGGAGTGTGTGTGCCGGATGCCCGGAGGTGTGTGTAGGAGGTTCCTCGCGATGCCAGGTTGGATGCAAGTGATAAATTGTGTGATGCAAACACTGGTCCCTGGAAAGATAAAAATTGAGACTGTATCATGCGCATGGATGTGTACATACGACATAGTGATATATGCATGACTGCGTGATGATAAGTGTATGGTGTGATGGCATGTAGGACTGGTGGGAGCTGACGTTTTCTTTTTGGGAATAGGCGACACTTGTCGATGAAGGGATGTACATGTTTCATATAGGGTCGAGTTCTATTTTGGGTATAGCCAAATATAGTTAAAAAAAATCTTGGCCTTTTTGTATCGACCCAAAATGTCCATCATGAAAATATAAATAAAGGTGAATCGGCTTTATCTTTTCTTCTGGTGCGTAGTTGGTGTGCATTGCATTATTGTTATTGGAGGGAGAGATGGTGAGACTTGTTTATGCTTCGATGAACTGCACTGGGACCTTTACAAAAAAAAAAATGGTAAGGAATTCCATTGATCAACCCCTATGAATTGTGGTTTCATTTTAATCATAAAAGTCAGTGGCGACCCTAATGGATCGGATCGGGGGCCGTCGAGGGGTGCCACACCACCCCACAAACAAGTCCACGACTAACAAAACAATAGTCGGTTCACATGCAACCTTACCCGGTATGCCATACCTTGCACGATATAACTCCAGCACAATACACGTAATGCACATTGCCATTAAATGATGTTGTTCATCAATCACATATGAGTCGCGTCACAAGTGATCTCACCTAGCCATTGCCACACCCTGCGCGTTATCGATTCATGCGTGCGTGCCATAAACAATGTACTCAACTCATGCACAACTGGAACCAATGATGCCATGATTCTCATGCGTTCTTGCACATTAGTGCGCCACTCATCACGCATCAATTCATCACACGCGTCCCGTAAGGTAAAACCGTTATGACACGTCCCATACCATGCCACACAATTTTACCCCATAATAAGGCCCAACGATCTCAATCAATCATGCGTTCCAATTGTTAATTAAGCCCTTTAAAGGCACCGCCTACTCCAACTTTGGCGTCTTCTGGCATAGCCAGGCTTCATCTTCCACCATGAGCATGTCAACGTCTCTTAATTAGACGGCTTCCCCGAAGAGGCGTAGGTCCAGAATCTACTGCAACCCGAGTCACATACTCATAAGTTTGGTGTCCTTTTAGTGTAGCCAAGCGTTTTCTCACCTCCATTGAGCACGGCGACGTCCATATCTTAATAGACGGCTTCCTCGAAGGGGCGTAGGTCCATAATCTACTGCGACTCGAGATCCAAATGAATGGGTATCTCATATAGGGTAACATCTGGCTTAAAAGCTCGAGATAGGTTCTCTTTAACCAACACATGATCAATCAATCTCGGCCCAGGACACCGTGTATTACACTCAAATACCTCAATTAAAATAGTGATCCTAGCCTATTTTCTTCGTATTAAAAACATCCCAAAAATAGTCGTGTGTGGGTACACAGTCAATTTAAACCAGAAAAATTGATACATTTCCTTTCGAAACCCCACTATTTGGTATAGTACTTAAAAACCCTTTTCAATGTCAAAACCCGACACCCGGGATTTTCTAAATAAGTACCAAAATTTTCAATCACTACACAATTGCACAATTCATCACTCAATTCATACGGATGCCCATGCATTTTCACACCCATTTACTTCATAAAATCCATAAACATGAATTTCAGATATTTTTCGCATTCTGGATGAATAGTGCACGTGAACAATAATTTGTGAATAGTGTCGCATGAACAGTGAATTTCTAGAATTCAATAAATAACAAATTATATTCAGAAATCATTAAAACAATGATTAAATTAAGGAAACCAATCAATTAAGATAAACATGCTTGATTAACCACATAAGCATCATTAAGCTAATAAACCAAGATTAAGCTAAACTCATCTAATCCATCCCTCTAACCACCTATCTTAGGGCTAATACAACATAATTAAATCACCTAAACTAGAATTAAATCTAACTAAACCAACCCTAAGGAAGTTTAGGCACTAATCGAAGAATTAGGAGCTAAACTCACCCGTTAAGTGGGCCGAAGACACCAATGCAGCGGTGACGATGGTGGCTATGCACCGGGACCTCTACCACGATGTTCCAAGGCGGTCCCAGGCTTTGAACAGCAGCCACAACTCGGACTCCCACTGAAACTCTGAAAAACAGCCCTGCCGGAGGAGAAAACAAGTTGAACGGCTTGGCCGGAGCGCCGGCGAGGGGGTTGTGTCACGCCCCGAACCTTGAGCGCACGCACATCCCTTGGTAGTCGATAGAAATTTGTGACGTTCCTAGGACTTGTCGCCGACCCTTTCATTTTATTGCACATGCGGAAGCGAATTAACTAATCCATCGACAACCACATACATGGGATAGAAAACCAAGACAACCAGTTTCAAAACAAATACATTTTCATAAACACCCCAAGCTTATACAGAAGGTCTATCTCATAAAGAACTACTGAGTCTCCTATGCTCCTGACCCTTACGCTTCAAGCTCTAGGTTCTTCACACTAGGGACCTGAAAATGGTTATATAATAACTAGTGAGATATAAATCTCAGCGAGTCCTCCCCATAGTCCCCCGATTAGAACACCAACTCAACTCGGGGTATCTCTTCAGAATCACCCCACAAACAAGCAACAACTAACAAACAACAGTGGATTCACATACAACCTTACCTGGTATGCCATACTCTGCACATCATAACTTAGCACGATACACGCTATTGCATCATCCATTAGATGATGCAGTTCATCAATCACACACGAGTCGCGTCACAAGCAATCTCACATCGCCATTGCCACATCCTGCACGTTATCGATTCACACGTGCGTGCTATAAATAACGTAATTCACTCATGCATGATCAGAACCAACGATACCATGATTCTCATGTGTTCATGCACATTACTGCGCCACTTATCCCACCTCAATCAATTACACGGGTCCCAATTATAAGGTAAAATTATTATGACACGTCCCATACTGCACCACATAATTTTACCCCATAATAAGGCCCAACCATCTCAACACTCATGCGTTCCAATTGATCACCGCCATACAGGCATGATTATCACTACACAGGCATGTTCCAATTGATCACCACCACACAGGCACGTTCTACGCCACACAAGCACGATCTTATTACCGCCACACAGGCATTTCACAAAGAAGTATCGCCCACCCGACACACAGGGAGGAATGGATTCAACTTAATGATCACCCATCACACCAACACAACTCCCTTTTCATCTTTGGGCACTTAGCCACGGCACACACGCTTGCATTTACACTTTCAAATCATCTTCTCCTCAAAACAACCCATTTCGGTGTCCCTCAGACAAACCATTTTCCCCTTTTTGTGAAAAACATACATTTCATGCGGATGTTTATGCAATAACACATCCAATCACTTCATAGAATCAACACACATGAATTTTAGACACTTTTCACATTCTGGATGAACAGTGCACGTGAACAGTGCCTGTGAACAGTATTTTGTGAATAGTGTCGCATGAACAGTGAATTTCTAGACTTTAGTAAACCATAAATTAAATTTAGAAATCATTAAAAAAATAATTAACTTAAGGAAATCAATCAATTAAACTAAACATGCTTAATTAACCACATAAGCATCATTAAGCTAATAAAGTAAAATTAAGCTAAACTAATCTTAACCTTCTAACCACCTATCTTAGGACTAATATACTTAATTAAATCACCTAAAATAGAATTAACACTAATTAAATTAACCCTAAGCAAGTTTAGGCTCTAATCAAAGGATTATGAGCTAAACTCACTTGTTAAGTGGGTCGGAGACACAGGCGCATCGGCGACAACGGTGGCTATGCACCAGGACCTCTACCACGACAATACAAGGCAGTCCCAAGCTCAACACAACAACTACAGCTCGAACTCCCTCTGAAATTCAGAAAAATAGCCCTACCGGAGAAGAAAACAAGTTGAACGGCTTGGCCAGAGCTCCGGCAAGGGGGTTGGCCGGCAACTAGCAACTCCCGGGGGTCTTGGGGGTCTTATAGGTGGATGAAACAAGCAAAGAAATGGTCGAAATGGGAGAAAAATGAAGAAAAACGTGAAACAGTGCAGGCTGCAGGCGGACCGACGGACCGGCGACCGGCAGCTTATGGCAGTTGTACAGGGTGACCAGCAGCTCTATTCAGAGCGAGGTTGGGCTCGTTGGAACCGTCTGGATGTGCTGGTTACAAGGATCGGTGGATCGTTGGATGCTTCATCCGAGAAGTCGACTTTTCACTCGGATCTTTGGCAAAAGGTCAGCTGGAGTAAAAACTAGAAGGAAGGGAAAACGAGGAGAGAGAGAGCTCTGTCGAGGGAGAGCTCAAGGAGGAGAGAGAGAGGGTGAAGTGAGAGCTGTCAAGGCCCCCATCAAGCCCTTCAATGCTTGCTTCAAGTCCCTATGCCATGACATCATATTCTCTCTCTTCTCTAGCCTTTTTCTCCCTACAACTAGGGGCAATTTGGTCATTTCACCTTGCACAATTCCCATTATGTCCTTGGGCTGAAATTGGTGGATGGGCCTAAGAAATGGGTTAGGCCATGAATAGGAGTGGGCTTCAAAATTGATTAGGCTCAAATGGGCTTAAGGTTGGACCATGGGCCTGAAAGATGAATAGTTGGTTTGGGCCCAATGGGCTCATTTGCTTGCTTTGGGCCCACTATGGTGGCTGTCCCACCTTGGGCTAAGGCCCACACTGACTTGGTCCGGCCCACGTCCTCACGGGCTCGTTTCCTCGGTCCAAAAATCCCTTTTCCAATTGCTCGGTTTAACTGGCTCTGCCGACTGTTGAAGTAGCTTCATCCAAAGTCCGTCCCGGACGTTTCCCATAATTCGAAGCCCAATTTTTAGTTCTCATGCCATGTCAATTTCGCCCAATGTCATTTCGGGTACAACTTAGACTGACGGGTGGCCCGAGGATTCTCGCGTAACCGACTCGTGTCAAACCACGTTCAAGACATCTCGACACATGGACGTCCTTGACTACATGAAATTACGGAGGATAGATTCTTATTTCAAAGTACATGATTATTCGCCAAAATATTTTCTCTCTTTGGCGCAATCTCTCCACCGACCCTATATCCGCTCACTCATTCTCTTTCTAGCAGAATTTTCCCACAAATTCTCTTTGCAATTCTCTTCACTCAGGCTTTCTCTTCTCTCTCATTTTTTCTTCATTCAAGCGAGCATTTCAAGAAGAGTTCCGCTTATTATCTCTCTGGCGCAAGAACTCCACTGACTTTCTCTGGCCGAAAGACAATGGAGATAACCGATTTTGCATTTTGTGGAGGGCATTGATCAAGTTCTTCAACAATCTTCTATCCATGAGCTTCGTTGTTTATTCGAAGGAGAAGATCAATAGCAGAAAAGAAGCTGACAAAACACTTCTAGACTGTAGCTCCAAAGAAGCATACACGATTTTCAAATCGGCTGTTGAGGCGTTCAATCGATGAGCTCGAGGATTACGAACTTCATTACTCGGATCTCCTCTGCGATCGTAGCAAATCGAGGACCAGCGTTCATCATTTTCCAGAAGCTCCAATAACTGAATCGAAGCTAAATGTTTGATTTCCTTTTTTCTGTTTAGTTATGGAGTGTTATTAGATTCAGATTCTCCGCTGATTTCGGTGCATTTTTGTTAAATGGTAGCATCATCGTTTTTGAATGGCGGACACCTTTGAAGACAAGTTCTTCGCCGATTTGAACCAAATTAGGTGCGTTAAAACTCCTTTTAATACATACGATGAGGCGAGAGTTTCTCATGTCAAACACATTATCAACTATGAAGGTTTGCGGCCAGGATGCATTGCAAATCTAATTCGAATCAATGTTTGAGTGATCAGAAATCGATTGTGGTTAGATTCAGTGATTCAGTGATTTACGAGTTTGGATGAACATGTTCCTGTTTGGCCTGTTTTGAGCTCTTAAATGTCATTATCTTGCAAATTGATGAACTAAAACTTCAACGTACACATTCTGAGCTTCGATTTGATATATTATGGACCCCAAGCGGACATCGTTTGCTAGCTCGAATCCACTTCGAAAGAGTGTGCACTGTTCTGAAAAATGACTTGTGTTCTGCTGTTGTTGTGATTTTTGTATGTGCTTGCTCCCTACCGATTTTTTACCGAATTTTGTACATAGAGTCATAGGTCGATATCCTCATGAAAGTTCCTCGCAATGACCTTGTCTATGACATATAATTTTTTCATATTTTTTGAAGTTGATTTGGCTAGGAAAATCTTCAATAAATCGTCCTTGCTGTGGTTTGTCCTGTCTGCGATCTGATTGTTGTTTGTAGGGGTGTTAGTAACCGAACCGAAAACCGAACCGAACCGAAGCAAACCGAAAAATTCGGTTTTTTTGGTTCGGTTCGGTTTTCGATTCGGTTCTCATTAAAAACCGGTATTTTTTATCGGTTTGGTTTTTATTGGTTAACCGAACTGAATCGAACCAAACCGCACAACAACAACAAAGAGATATCGATTTCAGCAAAGACTCGTTTATTGGGCATCCTCCATCTCCATCTCCACCGGCTGTGACCGCCGCTGAATCCGCTGCCGCTTCCGCCATGTGCTACGACCACCACCACCACCCCCATCGGAGGCCCTTCTCTGACGACCACTTCTCCCCCGCGCGCGGTGGCGCCGTCACCCTCCTAAACGCTGACACCGCGGTGGCGGCGGAGGACCTGCAGAGCTACCTCACCGAACGAAGCCGGAGATTCTCCTTCGGGGTCTACACCGATCTCGAGCCCTAGATTCCAGAGCTGGACAATGTTCGTCCGGTCGCAGAAGCCCAATAAGTGGTCGCAGAAGAAGCTCCGCCAGCGCCGGAGATTCGAGCTCACGCCTTTGCGTTACGGACACGCCAAGCCCCTGACGACGAAAACTTCGTGGTCTCGCGATGGGTCTTCGAGAGGCGACCTCGTAAGCTCGATTTCGTCTTCCTCTGTTTCCGAAGAAGGAGTAGAGCAGGACGACGAGGAGCAGCCATTGTCTTCTTCGCTACTGTCTAGGAAGCAACTGAGAAAAGGCTAGGACTGAGACGGCGACACCAAGACGAGGTTGTTCTGGTACTTGATGGTGAGGAATCTGATTCGGTTGATTAGGGTGCCGAAAGAAGCGACGAGGGAGAGGATCAGAGCACCCCATATCCAGAAACTGTAGGCCTGCGAAATCGTCCCGACGGAGAATGAGAGAAAATGAGAGAGAAAGACGGGTCTTGGAGAGAGCTTTTGCCCGTTTCGGAATCGCCTATTCTGTTTAGGACTGGCATCTCTCATTCGGTTCGGTTCGAAAACCGAAAAGTAAAAGCTAAAAACCGAAAAACCGAACCGAACCGAACAGAAATTTCGGTTCGGTTTGTATTCGAATCGGGTATCATTTGGTTCGGTTCGAAAGATTTTTTTAACGGTTCGGTTTTTCAAAAAAACCAAACCGAACCGAACCGTTTACACCCCTAGTTGTTTGTCTTGAAACGAACTAGTAAACGTACTCAATTGGACTCGAGTTCTTCATGAAAGTTGTAGTGTGTCTCATCAGCTTTTCAAAGAAATAAGGATCGCACCAATGAACCTCTGTTTGCCATTTGCCATGTTTAATCCTTTTTACTAAATTAAGCTAGAATCTGGCCATTAGGTTTAAAATGGTATTTATGTTCTGTTTTTGTGACCTGATCTGATTGATAATGTCGTGACCTAATTTTTTGGTGCACCTCCTAAAACTAGGTTAATGGATAGCTAAGCTTAGACTTAGCTCGGGCTCTCCCAGGCCCATACTAATTCGCGACTTAAGTTCAATTTTTTTAATATGCAAATGGATTTTATCTAAGAGTCGCCACTAATCGATTTACGGTAGGTCGATTAGACACCTAAGTAAAATAATGGGATAATTATTTTACTCTTACGAACCAAAGACTATGTGTACGGGGACTTGGTTACACTAGATTTCTCTAATGCCCTTTCAGTACTATTTTTTTTTATTTTTCAAAAATGTTTTTGCAGGCACCCAAGAGTTATTTTAACATAAGTTACTATCATGCAAATATGATGACCACACGAGTGCTCCTTCACTATTAAACATCCAAATAAATAAATAAATTGCATCACACAAAGCAAGCAATCACTTTTTTGGAGTTTTTCTTGAAATTAGAATTTTTTAATTATCATGCATCTTAACTATATGACCTAACTTTATTAATAAACAAATTCTAATTAAATGATCCTATTATGCAAACTAGTTAACATGCACCTAGTATTTTTGTATTTTTATTGAAATTCAGAATTAATAAAAACCCTAATTAAACTATCTAAAAAAAGAATAATTTTCTAATTTATTTTAGGGATTAATTTGACTTAAACCCTATCCTATCTTAGAAAACTATTTTTAGAAAAAAGAGATTATTAAAATGTGCAAACATTATCTAAAACCCTATTTATATAATATACATTATCTAAGTCCAACCCTAACCTATTTCATAAATTATCTAAAAATGCAATCCTAAAAATGCAATCCTAAAAAAATTCTAATTTACTAAACCTACATGTCTAATTTACTAAACCGACATGCTTTGATGCAAAATTTGATTTTTTTATTTTTTTTATTTTTATATTTTTAGTGTTTTTTCGAGACAATCAAATATCAAATAAACTAATCAAAATATTTAACAAATAAATGATTAAAATAGTCGAAAAAATAACCTGTTGTCTCACAGGTCAAATTAACGATTACTCTAACCCTAAACATCACGACAAAGTTCAAAATAATTAAAAATCTAATCCAAAATATTACGGATCAAATTAATAATTATAATGATTTAACAATTAAAATTCTACCAAAATGCCCAAAAATTAATATAATTAAAAAAATGATCCGACGTCTTACAAATCAAATTAATAATTACAATAATTTGGACAAAATCCCTACGAGATAATGATAGAATATGCATAAAATGAACACTGACCCAATGTTACAACTTAAGCAATAATAACAAAACTTAAAAAAATAAACAAATAAATAAAAATAGAATAAAATAAAAAAAAAAACACTTAAGATGGGGACTCAAGAGAGGACAACGATGACGCGTTGATGGGCGATCGGACCGGCAGTAGCAACGGGTGACGT
Organism: Eucalyptus grandis; assembly: GCF_016545825.1. NCBI lineage: Eukaryota > Viridiplantae > Streptophyta > Magnoliopsida > Myrtales > Myrtaceae > Eucalyptus > Eucalyptus grandis. The sequence goes on from NC_052621.1 coordinate 33,222,052, forward strand.
TCGCGGCGTTGATGAAGCGGGCTGGCACAGAGGTGTGGCACGGCGACCAGCGGGCATCGGGCTAAGGCAGACCGGCGGGTGTTGGGTGGATCGGCACCAGCTGAGGTGCGGCGGAGGCGCCGATCACCGAAGGGGGAACGCCGAGTAAGGGTGAGTGGTGCGGCATTGCTGGTTCAGAAGTGCTGCCGGCGTGGTGGCGGGTGAAGGCGTCAGGAATGGTGGCGAGCAGGCAGAGGGGAGTCGGAGGTGAGCTGCTGTGGGCGGATGCGCAAGCGGTGGTGCTGCTATGCGCTGGCGGAGCGGTGTTGGCTAAGGGACCGCTTACTACTGGCGTCTGGTTAGAAGATCACGAACAGAACAAGGGCAGCAGCAACTTCGTCGGGATCTCGCGGGTTACAGGTGAGGCGCGGAACGCAATGGTGGCTGGCGGAACGGCGTCGCGGCATCTGGTGTGGCAGTAGAGCAGCGGTGCGAGTTCCTGTGGCGTCGGGCAGAGGTCGCAAGCGAGGCGGAGCAAGCTTGCGGGTGAGGGGAGCTCCGGCAGTGGTGCAAGCAGAGGCGGGCGTTGGCGCTAGGTCATGGCTGCCGGCGTCGGCGACAGAGGCAGCAGAAGGCCAGCGGTTCAGGCAGCAAGGGCGTCATGTAAGCAGGGGCGGCCGGAGGCGGGTCAGCAGCGGCTTCTAGAGTCACTGAACGGTGCGGGCGCGGCAGTAAGAGTGCAGCGGCGCAGATGGAGGCCGACGATCGGCGCAGGTAGTCGCGGATGGAGGCCGGCGGTGGGGAGAACACCCGCGCGAACAAGATGACTCTTGGGCTTCTTTTTTTTCTCTCTCTCTCTCTCCCTCTTTCTCTCTGCTCACGTCCACTCCACGTCTCTCACACTATGCCCACCCTCTGTCCTTTCTTCAGCAGTAGATTGACTTTGACAATAGAGCAAAAAAAAATGATTTTTCCTTTTTCTACTTTCTCTTGCATTTGTTCTTGCACGACTCTTCTCTCGATTTTTCGAATTCGCTCCCCTTGGTCACGAAAATTGTGACTCTTTTTATAGTGATTTCCAGACAGCCTTTTTAATAGCAACTTTCGAATTTCCATCTTCTGTTGCATTAAATCAAGCCTACAAATCGAAGCATGATTTCGCAATCAGCTCGATTTTGCTTTATTCCTTCCATTTTATCGAAATCCTTGCCTTTTAATCACCTGATTTTTGAACTGTTTCTGCATTTATCAAAATCCGATTGCTCGTCAAAATTTCAAACTTCCATACATAGTCAATCAAATCATTTTTCCCCTTTTCTTTTCCATTTTTCATTTTATTTGTTCTGATGCATTTTTTTTAGGGGTTAAAATTAATCCCTAATTTTTATGCAAAAAATCAAAATTTAGGTGTCAACAGATAATTTTGAGTGATTTTCTGTGGATTGATTTTGGGATCTAGTCCTTGATGGGATTTGTGCATAACATTTAGGTCTATCACATGTTAAAATTTGAGAATTTTTATGTATCATTTGGTGTGGTACCTTACCTTGGCCATGGAATGTCCGTTACTACTGCCCTGTTTCATTCTTGATTGACTAACTTCCAATCTTGAATTTTTAGAAAATCATGTGAGCTGAATTAAGACTCGATGTCTCTTAAGAATTGGTTGTGATGTGCCGTACTTTGTACTGTAAATTTTCACAAAATAAAAATGTGATTTAGTATTTTTATTGTCCATCCAAAAGTTGCGAGATATTTTGAAATTCTAATTTCTCATCACAATCTAAAGCTATTCAAAGTTTTGATAGTTCATGCGATGCCTGTAGGAAAAGTCCTTCGGCATTTTTCGAACTATAATTTGACATGATCTTATTAAATTCTTGATTCATGTTTAGGACTTTTGTGATGTTTGATCAATTGTGTCCTCGACACACCCGAGCTCACCATAATGATTAAACATGATTCTTGATTTGACAAAGTCATGTCCTTATTTGACATTTTTTTTTTCAAATTACAATTTGACATGATCTTCATTGAAGAAATGGTTCATGTTTAGAATGTCTACAAAGCTTGATCAGTTATGCCCTCGATGCACCCGAGCTTGCCTTGATGGCTATGCATGTCCCAAATTTGATGAAGTTATGTTCCCTTTTTATCAAATCTTTTTGAAACAATGTCTTCTCCTGTCAATTGCTTGAGAAATATCTTTGGGCACACTCAAATTACATATCAACTACCTCGCTTGTCATGAACCCATATTGTTGTATGAACACTCTTGATGGCACACGTGTTTGATCACGTGACCTTTCATTGGTTCACTCATTTATTTTAACTGACTGAGAAACAAGGTCGTATGACCTACACGCATGTGTTATAGTCCGTGAATACTCCTGTACTCGTGACACTTGTCAGTGGTGAGTGGTGCATGGGGTTATCGAGTGAAGAGTGAAGAGGCAGAGGGGACGGACACAACTGGTCCGCGGGAGCGGTGTTAGGATGGTTGGTGCTAGGAATTCAAGGAAAAAAGAATTATATTACTTAGGAGCTCTAAAGGCGGGGTTGGCGTCCCGTACACAAACTGGTCGAGCGCTGATACCTCTCTCTTGATGAGGCCAGGGTAGGCCGAAACCAGCTATTGAGCTAAAAAAGGACTGCTATCTCACTCGATGGACTAGACGCCCGAGCGAAGCTGGGCGTGGTATGATCTCGTACAAAAAAGCTATTCACTGGATTGTTCACTAGAACAACTATAGAACGAGGGCTGGCCCGGCGAATTCCACTTGCTAGGTGCCGCATGGGTTGATCCGAGGCCAAGGAAATTGTTGGCCCGTGACACATAGTATCAAAGCAGGAATCCCTCCAGTAAGTGGGTGAGTCAAAGAATCAGACTCCTCGCTCCAGTGTGGGTTGAGCTAGGTAGTACTAGTGGTCTACCCGTCCTACAAGGGTGGAGAGTGAATCGTCGGGGCAAAAAGTGCTCGGACAAAGCGTAGCTCTCAACTAAGCTTCTAGGATGACAATGGGGGCACCGGGAAGAGTCAGTTCCTCGCCGAGCAGATAGAGAGTTAGAGAAGAATCGAATCCTCACTGAATGAGGATAACATTCTTAGATCGATCGATGAATTTAAAGAAGAGGTCTACTGCCACGTTTTCAACAAGGAAAGAACCTCCATTTGGTTTGATGGGGTTAAGATGCTTAGTAGGCAAAAATGGTGCTGCCAAAAGATGCGGTTGACGAAAAATGTCACACTTGCCAAAGAAAATGCAAGTGACTGAGAATGGCCTGAATAGCTGAGATCAAAAGAGGCTACTAATGGAGCAAAACCTGTTTTGTTGGGCGAACGTGACCATTTGATGTGAAATCCCAAAAGTGGCGCATCGATGATTGAGGGACACAAGGAAGCAACAAAACAGATCGCAATGAGGGCGTTGCGAAATTGAGTGAGGGAGAATGTCATGGTCCATGAATCCTCCCATACTTGTGACACTTGGGAGTGGTGCTTAGGGTTATCAAGTGAAGAGTGAAGAGGCAGAGCGGACAAACACAATCAAGACGGTTGGTGCTAAGAGTTCTATGATAGAATGATTGTATTACTTAGGAGATCTGAAGGCGGGGTTGGCCTCCCGTGTACAAACTAGTCAGGAGCTGATGTTGCTCTCTTGATGAGGCCAAGGCAGGTCGAAACTAGTTGTTGAGCCTAAAGAGAACTGTTATCTCACTCAATGGACTAGGCGCCCGAGCGAAGCAAGATGTGGTATGATCTCGTACAAAGAAGCTATTCACTAGATTGTTCACTGGAACAACTATAGAACGAACGTTGGCCTAGCAAATTTCGCTCGCCAGGTGCCCACGGGTCAATCCGAGGCCAAGGAAACTATCAGCCCGTGAGACATGTTTACATATATGCTTCACATGTGATTTTTAGATGTATAGTTTAGGTGTGATGCATGATCACGTGGGATTACCTTGGGATGACACTTAGAACCCATGTTAGGGACTTTATAGCATTAGTCACCATTTGTGAATGCAAACGATGGCCAATAGCTATAAGTCATATCAAATAATGAATTGAGTAGGCACTTTAGGATGGCCGCCGCATGAACTTCAAAGGCGGACTCCAAGGCCAATGCTTGATTTGCTAAACACATTGATTTGAGTTCTTGATTATGATTGTTCTTGTTTATTTGCTACCTTTGCATCAAGCTTGTTTACATCGTTAGTATTTTAGTTTTAGACATAGTCTAGAATTAGAATAGGTCTATGGAAATGGTGATCCCAAAGACATAAAGATGATGAATGGTCAATGTCCAATCCGACCTTACTTTTGTAAGATTCATTCCCCGATATATGTCTCTGATTTCTCATGTGTTGTATGAATTCCCGACGAGTTGTGGATATATTATCTTAAACTTAGAATCACATAGTTAGACTTTTAATTGCTTTCCTTAAACTGTTTTAGTTTACTTTTACGCATTGTCTTTCAATGAATTGTTTTTTTTTGTTTTTGCTTTTGTTAGCTTAGAGTAGAATGGTATGAAACGAACCATCCACACATGATCACCTTTTCATCTAAATTTGCATGAAAATGTGAAAAAGAAATGCATGGCCACGTTTAGGTAACAAAACACACCAATTAGGTACTCAAAGGGCGCTAATAGTAATATTAGCATAATCAAATCCCCAAATCCTAGATATTTGATTGCGTTGGTATCAAGGGACCACTCCTAACCTTTGATTGGACACTCTAGTTAGCCCCCAAAAACAAGGCTAGTGATGACTCCTAAACGTTACATGGGTTGCTCTAACAACTTGGAAATTAATGAACCCGTTGTGTGGGGTTCACAATCATGGTTTAGTAGACTCAAGGTGGGGTCGTCAAAAGATGAAGTGATACTATCTTTTGGCTGATGTACCTTTGAGAGGACTATCATAATTGTGTATCCCTAAACTCATTCTTTCAAGATTGAGTCATGACTAATCCCGTGTCACACAAGGTATGAGTTTGGGAGAACTCACGACTGTAATCAAACGAACTCATGTGGTTGATCCCAAAAGATGAGGTGATAACATCTTTTTGAGTAATGCATTGTGAGGAAGTTCTTATAGTCAAGCACCTCTAAACCATTCCTCCTGCAATACCATGCGTAAGTTTGGGTCGCGACAGGGAATAAGACAAAAACAGAAAAAGACAAAAGAGGAATAACAGAATAAAAAAAGGAGAAAAAGAAAAGAGAAAAATCGAAAAAGTAAACAATAGAATAGAGGGGAAATGAGCTTCGCGTTGGCTTGCATGGTGGACTGGGATGAGTGGTTTAGAATCACAGTGGGCTTTGAGGTCAGCCCAGCTTTAGTTCAACCCAAACCAATAGGTTGGGGTCTTTTTGATTCGGGCCGGTTTCTTGACCTAGTCTCAATTCATTTATAAAAAATACCAAAAGATCTTTTTCTTTTATCCAACAAGGGTCGAATTTGGTTAGATGGGTCTGGTCAATTGGTTAGATTGGGTAAACCCGGTCCAAACCCATTCCCCGAATATAATAATAGTAAAATTTATTAAAACCTCTAAAAAATCATAAAATTATTATAATTTATTTTTTAAAAATTGAAAATATTTAAAAAGTCTGAAAATTTATAAAAAATTTAAAAAACTCAAAAAATCTTTAAAAAATTAATAAAACATTCGCCATGCTACTGCGATTCTAATGGTTGAACTAAAGCTTTAAAAAATTAATAAAACATTCACCATTAAAAAAATTTTAAGGCTTTATCATAGGGCTCTTTGTTTTGCATTATCTTCTTCTCTTTTTAGATACCATCATGACGCTTGTGTGTGTGTATGTTTTTTTTTTTTGTGTGATTATACTTGGTTACACTTTTTAATACCTTGGATGTTATTTTCTTTGTTTTAGAATGGTTAGGATGAGACCTAGATTTTTAATAGGCTGCTATGGTGTTAGCTGGCATTTAATTGAATTAGGTATCGAAATGGCATTAGTCTTGGGACTAATGTAATCAAGTCCTTGGGTCTAGAATCTCTGACTGCACAAATAGTGAGATATCCTCCCATATGTTACTCAATTTATGGCAGACCAAAAAGGGTGGCGGTCCTTAGTCAAAATTTGCATAGGATTAATTGATTAAAATTTTGAAGGTCCAATGTCACGTAAGGTATGGTCTTGAGAGAGCCCACGTTTATGATGAAATAAGTTGTTTGCGGTGTTAGCAAATGATGGCCCCTCCATGATCATCGGTTGTATGGACCATTCGTTTCATCTCATAAACAAATATCCATAAACCTAATTTCACCCTCCCCTAGTCGAAGGAGTTAGGTTGTGATAACACATTGCATGCCGATATAAAGCGTGGGCTAAGTAACTAGTAAATAGTACACCTTGAAGAAGAAGAAAACGCACCTAGAATAGACAATGTCTTTTTTCCCGTTTTGCTTTTTCGGGCAATCTAAAAAGAATTAGTTATTCCATTGTGAAGGCTCCATATAAATGTTGTGTGGCTTCTCTATCAAAGAATCTGATCTTTCGGTGGGCAAAATAATAATTTTCATCATTTACTTTACTTGTATGTCGCAATTCATCGTGAGATGACATCTTTGGAATAATTCCTTCCTTGTTTTGGCTATTGATAATCTGAACCTTATTAGAAACAAGCAACTTATATTTACATTTATTTTTCTTGTTTTGAGTCCTAAAAGAAAAATGTTTTCCTAAAAACGTATTTTAGTTCAATTTTTTGTTACACCAATGGAATCAATTCCTCAGCTTTGTCTGGATGTTTGGTAAAGTAGACCACTTCAATTATTGAATAAATAAAAAAAATTATCGAATAAAGCCGCATTGGAAACAAATGTTCTTTCGTACATTAAATGTTGCTCTTATAACATTTATTTCTAAGAATCAATCACGACATTTTCAAGAAAACAAAAAATCTAAAAGAACGAGATTATTTTTTGTTCATATTTTCAACGAAAACAAAAACTGAAACACTTTCATGAAATGAGCCTTTATTGCCACTTCCACACCATTTGCACGGTCAAATGGCATCAAATCGGAATGTTCCGTGCGTGATTTCTTTTATAAAACAATTGAAAATTTTCCTTTTTCCTCATGTTGTAATTTGGATAGCGAAGCATAACATTTGCATTGTACATTGACCGTGGAAAATCTCATTTCCATTATCATCATGGGAACATCATATCGCATGACTGAGTTCTCTATTGGATGGATCAAATTACATTTAACACATCTTAATAAGCTACACCAGTCTAGTAAAAGTAACTCTTTCAGAGACGGTGTGAATTTGCTGACAGCACCAATGGCCGATTAAATATGCAATTTCAATGAGTCCTAAATAATGATCAAAAAAAAAAATGAGTCCTAAATACATGTTATTCTTCTCCACACATAGCAATTTCAGCTTTTGCATAAGATATTCCTTAACATGGGTTCAGAGTATTGAGCCATTTTCTCTTTACTCCAATTGCCAATCAATCATTCTGTATGTGGACCTCACCAATTTAATATGCACATTGTCTTGTTTTCACCGTCTAACTATGGAGTTTGGATTCTCCTCCACATTATTATTTTTCTTACAAGAAATAGACAATCATGAGAGATTTATAATCACTTGTACTGAACAGCACTAATAGAGAATCTGATACTTATCTCATGCGACCCTCTTCTTCCACCATTAGGTTTGGAATATTGAACCTTATTCTTTTACTTTTGAAAGGAGACACACTTTAAATTATTAAAAAAAAAGGCTCGCGTACAACTGGTGTGTGGTTCTTGGCACAATATTCCTCTAGCAAAGTAGACAAGATCAAATTGGACAAGTAGGTATATCAAATTGGTAATTCGAATCCTGCTTGACCTTGTCGCACTTAATCAATGAACTTTTCTGGATGATTTGGACTTAGACGAATATGAAACTATTAAAGTATCGTCATTTGGGAAGAGATAGAGAGAAGAGAGGGTTCGTGGGGTGGGGTAGGTCGGCATACACAAGAAGTATTCCCGTCGTGAGAAAAGAAGGAAGGAAGGAATAAAGGCAGTTAATTGCACCCGTCGTGGACAGAGGAAAAGACGGAACTAACCCTGATGAGTGCATGTTATTCAGTATATATATATATATACCTTTCTCTAGATGGATTGATCGGCATCAAACATTACTGAATAAAAAAACAACACCAAAGTCTTGGGCGATGAGCTGGTTCGCGTCATTCTTATCCGGGCCTAGATCTTCTCGAAAAAAGCCTAGACGTTCTGAAGATTTTCAGAGCAAGAGCACTATCCCCCAGCCGATGATTAAAATCCTTCTTCCGACTAGTTTATCTGGCCAAGCTGAAAGCCCTTCGCCTAGTTTATCTAACCAACCTCCGGTGATGGAAAGCCCTTCGCCTAGTTTATCTGACCAACCTCCGGTGATGGAAAGCCCTTCTCCGGTGGCGAGGAAGTACAGGAAAATCGCCTTGTTGAAGGCAGCTGGCGTACAAGTGGATCTTAATGAGTACAAAAACTTAGATAAGATCGACAAGCTTCTCCAAAACGGCGCTGTTTACAACGATCAGAAGATGGCAAGCCCTCCCCCCCCCTCTCTCTCTCTCTCTCCGTGTGGATCGGAAAACGGGTTTATATGAAAGATATACATGTATGTCGTTAGAGTTGAGTACTGTAGGTGTACGTTCATTTTCGCGAAAAGCACAGAGAAGACTATCGGAGAAATGAACAAATTCTTCTCTGTATCTGAAGGTCCATACGTGTATATACTTTCGCGTCCCTTTTTCCTCATTTGTCATGGAAGAGTAATTTACGTGCCAAAGAGAGGTGGTTGTCGATTAATTCAAACTCGATGGCATCGGCTTCTCTTCCTCTTCCTGTTCAACTAATTTCCTATACCGACGAGATAAGATCATACATGAATAGTGACATATTATACAATCAATCGAAAATGTCATTTCAAAGGGGTCGATAGCAATTGTGTGGGAAAAGGACATCACAAGTGCTATTACTCTCGTATGGCTTTCGTTTGAGTGGTATAACTTTTTTTTTATTCGATCACTTAAGTGCCATAAATTAAGCACAATGTTCACTTAAGTATTGCAACTTCTTTCCTGATTACTTGAGTATCATATAACTTTTCAATTGATCATTTGAATATTATAATTTTTTCGAAAACATTAACCACAAATGCCATGCCACCTTAACTTTCTGACACTTAGGTGAATTGTTGTAAAAAATTATGGCATTGAAGTGATCAATTGAAATTTATGACAATCAAATGAATTTCTTTTAGAAGTTATAGCACTTAAATAGTTAAAAAACAAATTACGGTATTGAAGTGAGTGCCTATAAAAGTTATGACAGTTATTCTGTATTTATCCCAGTTGTGCTAATAAGGTTCCTCCATCTACTTTTACCTACACGCACGTACTTATTGATGTTTCTCTGCTCATATTTCAAAACGCTGTTTGTGGCAGAGGTATTGGGTTGATCTTGGAGAACGGGACTGCTTCGCAATCTATGCTAGGGGGCTCAACATCGACAGCGGTCATATAAGTAAATATTGGCAGTGGCCGACAGACAGGTACTTACGAATCTTTAGAACAGCATATATCCGCATCTTTTATCATATGGGCCACCCAGCCTTACACCATGAGTCTAATTTGGGTTGTTCATATTTTAGTAAAGCATGAATGACATCGGATAAGGGGATACCAAAAAGAGCTAAAAAGGAAGGCATTTCATGGGATTTCTTTAGGGAAAATCTAAAAGGGAAACCATAGAAATAGACAGAAATTTGTCTGAGAGTATTAATGCAAGTCTACATAATATTGATCTTTCTCTTCTCTCTTATAATTGATAATTCTTGGAATTATTCTTTTGGTATAATGTTGTTGATGTTTCACCCTCTTGTGCTATATAGATGAATGGCTAGGGGATAAAATTTGTTCTACTCGAACCCATTTAATGTCCACGTGATTTCACCTACCGAACCTGCGATATGGATTTTGACGTGTGTAGCACCAGTCTAATCTTATCTATTTGCATAAATATTTCGATGTTTTGAATGAATCGAGAATTAATCATTGAAAAAAAAAATTAATAGTAAACTCAAAAGTCATAAACTTAGGTTCGCATGTACTCCATATGCTTAAGTAATGCGTCTATTATAATCCCGAATCATTTAGTTATTACTTTATTCAAACCCATTATGCTGTGATTAGACAATTTCAAACTCAAGCAAACTATGGCGTTGAAGTCTCCCTATTGGGTTGTATATAGACTTTCAAGGTAGAGGTATATTCATAACTCTTGGATTAATTCCCACCATCTAGGGAAAACTGTATCAATATCCCTAGCAAAGAAGGAGCCGTTCTTCGGTCTTGGTATATGAATTTTCATTTTTGCCTTCAAAAGGCGCAATTAACCAATTAAATTAAGAGCGCAAGATAACATTGATGAATAAAAGTTTAGTTTCATGTCAAATATTGCTATCAAAGTTCGCAAGTTCATCATATACTAAGAATACTATGACCAATTTGACTTGTTTAAATATCTGAAAATCCAAATATTTTAAACTCTTTAATTTTATTAAATTTAAATGGTACTATTTTCTTCAATTATGATCATAATATTGTAGTTGTAGTTTTCTCTTTTATCCTTTTCACTCAATTGGTCAAACCTATATCAAATTGGAATCTACTTGAGCTTTTCCCATATTTTCGGCTTTTCATTTAATCTTTTAATTTTTATTTTTTGAGTTGATTAAAAATAAGGAGAGACTATGATGATATCTAGGGCAATGGGCTTTACGGTGGTTGGTAAATATACGGAGAGAGTAGAGATGTAATTTCATCTTCGGTGAATAAATAAATGCATACATACATACTTATATATCTATTCATTTATGGATAGTTGGCCATATGAAGAATGTTGAGAAGCAAGTGATTATACAAGTAGAATAATCACTCCTTTATAAAGATTATTTCAACTCTATGCACTATCACACTCTCACACCCACTCACTTTACTTGCTTGTCACACGTCACTCACTCACTCACTCTACAAACAACACACGCAGAGTAAAGCACTCCTCTTGTCGCTCCTAGCACTCTCTGCACACTACACACGCCTCACACACCTCACACTTCACATTGGAAGACCCACTCACTACACAAGACCCTTGTTCTTCTGCTTGAGGCGTGAACTTAAGTAGATGAGGCTACGCTATTTATAGCCTTCATCCATCGACTCTTAACAATTTTTCCCTGACACAAGGAGATTTTTGCTTCTATCTTTCATGTTGGACAATTTACAGCCACAAACTCCACATAACACAAATTGCCTAGAGTCTTGTAGCCTTCACTAGAAAATTATAGGGAGAGAGATCTGGAGAACTCTAGAGAGAGAGGTGTTGGCCTTCTCAACACTCCCTCTCACCGACTAATCTCTCGATTAGGATATAGCACCATGTCAAGTTGCTATTTGGCATCTGTATTATTGTCTTCTTCCTTTAACCTCTCGTACTCCTCCTTAGCTTTGCCCTCTTCCAATGCCAGTTGTTGTGCTAATTTAACGCTATTTGCCATAACTTCAGCTAGCTCTTCAGCTGTGACTTTCAACCAAGTTTTGTGAAGCTTGGATTTTTGCAATGCCTGTTCATTCTACCCCTCAGTCTCCCTTTCCTTCATTTCACTCAATTCAGTCTTCATATTCGCCATATCTCTTATAAGAATATTGAGATTGAAATTCATTTGATCAACCCTCTCATTCGTGACATTTATTTCATGCTTCAATCGATTTAGTCCCGTCTGAAGCACTTTAATGTAGACGTTTTGATCCTTTTTCTCATAGAATTTCTTCTTTTTGATCTTATTCCACTGACCCTTGCACAACGGGATGTAAGGTGGAGGTGGCCTGCTTAAAGAAACCTTGCATTTTCTCCTTCAAGTGTTCCTTGTCTCTTCCAGTATGACCAATTGGGAACATCATAGTAGGTTTGATTTCCTTAAGCTTCTGCAACTTTTTTTAACTCACATCAGAACTTCTCTAGCTCGCTTTATTTTGCCTTGAGCTCTCAATCCTTTTGCCTTAGCATTTTATCTCTCATTTTCAACACGTTCTCCATTTTCACATTTTCAATTCTTAGCTTCTTCATCATCTCCTACATCTTTGCAATTCTTTCTCACAACTGCTTATTGATGTCATTAGTTGCTTCTTCAAGTTCTCCCTTGGCTAGCTCTTCTTAGGGGACGTGACAAGAGTTGTTGAATCATTTGACTCAACTATACAAGCATTTGTCAACTCTTCTTGGTCCTTCAATGCAACAAGCACTTGAAAGTCTCATTCTTCCTTGCTTTCAATCTCCTCACAGGAAGTGACGAGATTTCCTTCTTCCCGCCTATACCAACAGACTCTGGCAAGATATCCTACCTTGCTGCAAACGTAGCACCGTTTGCTACGCCTTTTGTTGCTCTCATCTTCATCCTCATGATCTTGCCATCTTGACGAGCTCCCTCATATTGATAGCTCTTCCCTTCTAGTTGCCTCCACCAATCTTTATGACTTTTCCATGGTTTGCCATCTCTTGTGCTCGTTCCATTTCTACTCTAACCCTTGAACCCTCTATTATTACTTAAGAGGGCACTTTCGTCATCCTTAATTGAGACCTTAGAAATTTGTTTATCTAAGGCTTCTTGATTGGCCAATATATTTTCCAACTTAGTTAGAGTTGGCTCACTTGCCCATCCAAAGGTGGCCGTAACAATACCGTCATACTCCAGCCTTAATCTGTGAATTATTATTCTTCTCATTCTTATCTCAGCGATGGCATTCTGAAGGTCTAGTTTCGAAATTTCTTCACAAATACATTTAACTTTAGAAAAGTATTGACTCACCGTCATACTTTGTTGTGAGATTGAGAGGAGCTCGTTCTCCAATCATTGTAACTTGGCATCATTCGTCCTTGCGAACAGTATTGCCAAGTTATCCAGGTCTCTTTCGTGGTCTTTACACTCTTTATGTGCTACAATAACTCATCTTCAACAGTTATAGCAAGGATGTAAAGAACCTTACCTGCTTTGATGTTTCATTTTCTTAATTCATTGTCATTTGTTGGTGGTGTGCTGTTTCTGCCGCTAACAATATCACACAAATCTTGACCTAACAAGAAATATTGCATGCACGTACTCCAATAATTATAATTTGAGTTGTTGAACTTCTCGATGCCGTTCACCGAACTCGAAAAATCTGCCATCATAACTTGGTTGTAATGCCTAGTACTATACCAAGTAAGTTTGGACCTAGATCAACTGACTTCACAATTTGGGATTGTGCACTAGCAAAATTGTGACATTCTCCACTCCTTGGCTCGACAATCCCTGACCGCCTGCTCTGATATCACTTGTTGAAAAGCAAGTGATTATACAAGTAAAATAATTACTCCTTTATGGACAACATTACAAGTCTATGCACTATCACACTCTCACACCCCTTCACTTTACTTGCTTCTCCCACATCACTCACCCACTCACTCTACAAACAACACACATACACAATACAGCACTTCTCACATCACTCTTAGCACTCTTTGCACCCTACACACGCCTCACACGCCTCACACACCTCACACTTCACACTTGGAGACCCACTCACAACACATGACCCTTATTCTTCTGTTTGAGGCATGAACTCAAGCGGATGAGGCTAGGCTATTTGTAGCCTTCATCCACCGACTCTCAACAAATATCTCCGACACGGGAGATTTTTGCTTCTATCTTTCATGTCGGACAATTTACAGCCACAAGCTCTACCTACCACAAACTACCTAGATTCTTGTAGCCTTCACTAGAAAATTCTAGGGAGAGAGAGATCTGGAGAACTCTAGAGAGAGAGGCGGTCACCTTCTCAACAAAGAATAATGATAAGAGAGTAAGGGGAGATTGAGGGGTAAATAGGAAGAAAAGCCCGTTGAGCTTCTCTTGAAATGCGCATTATTCTATGAGATATCCTTGTATTATTACGGAATGCTAGATAGTAACCTAGCTGTTATTCATATTTATCATTTTAAGTAAATTTATTTATTTTGTTGTTCCAGTAATTCTTAATTTCGAAATAAATATACCTCATTAATGTGGCATCCAAGTTGTCCTTTTTTTTTCTAAGTTTTTTTGTGTAACTAAAATTAATAAACAGGTTTTGGTAATGAGTATCCTGAGGCACTTGCTAGACATAGTTAATATGGATTTCTTTGATTTTTCAAAGTGTTGATTAAATATAACAGAGAAAAAAAGTGCGTGGATGATTGCAAACTTACCTTCTTACTAAGTTCCAACTAAATTCCGTCAATTAGGAAGAGTCGCATTTTTTAAAAATTTAAAAATTTTTGGTTTAACTTATATGGATAATTAATTAATGAGGGAACGGTCAATTTTATATATTTAATTTTTAAAATGCTTTTTACTTTTGTTCCCCGCTTACCCTTGACCTATAGAGTTTGTCCAATATTGATCTCTATATAGTTATAATAAAAGATTTTATCAGGTCTATTGTCAATGCAAGGAACTTGCTACACATTCGTAAGTGCGTGACCGAATTGATCTACCCGTCTATTGATGGATGTGTGATTTTTTATTTTTTTTACACTGACAGTCATCGTAATAATTATTCTGATCAATAACGTTTAAATAAAAATAATTCAGCGATGGCATCGAAATGGCGGAAGCAATGAACATAAAGTGGCTAGGAGTCAGTGGTTCGTTTAGGACAGTATACCTGGAGCAAATGGTTCGATACAAAGTCTCGTTTCGGCTGAAGACGACGCCATCGAGCACCATGGCAGGAAAGGTGGTGAACCTGGCACTGACTCTCCCGGACGGGACCAAACAAGAGACGCGGGCGATGTTGCCTGCAGTCCCATCGTCAGGCAACAGCTCGTGGACCGAACTGGAGGTCGGACAGTTCTGCATGACGGCGCGGAATTTGGGCGAGATAAAATTTGCCATGGAGAAAGCGTTTGAAAGTTGGGAGACGGGGCTCGTCATCAAGGGCGTTGAGATCAAGGCCGTGTGATCACAAGCAGTTATTTATACAATAAGAGCAATTGCGGAGGATTTGCCTTCACGGAAATGACTATAGTGATAAGTGTGTATGGTCGCACGTGCCTGTTTCCTGTGCGTTTGTCTTAGTTAGTAATAGTAAATGTGTACAAATATTTTTTATTTCCAGACCCGTTCTCTTATTAGAAAATGTCTCATACATGAAAGCATTCGGTGATAATTGTCAGAATAAGTGATTGTCTTATTTGCTGAACTTTTGTTGTTGCTAAGTCAACTATTGGTGTTTGTTGGATAAAAGTCGGCGAAAGATGACTTACCTCTTTCTGATGCACGATGAACAATTTACCCCGGGAACGAATGTTGAATTGCGGATGAATCACGAACAAAAATACTTTACGTTGGTTTGAATGCATTCACAAGGAAAGCATATGATTTCCATAGCATAAATGCCAATTGTTCTCGTAAAGGAGAAACATAACGCCTTCTTTTTCTTTGATGGAAAAGGGACAAGGAAAGAAGAACCTCCTTTCTTAGCGTACGTTCTACCAACTGTTCTTACGGTTGTCTTCAGGAGTCTTTTATATGACTTCCTCATGCCCTTTCAAATGGTGTCTTTCCATCGTAGCATATCAAGACGAAACAGTGTGTTCCAATTGCACCCCATCATGGACGTGCTAATTAAGTACAACATTTCCCACTCGGACATGATGGGCTTGATAGCGCTCTATCAAGAATATAAGGTATTTAACATTCATCAACTTTACAAAACAATTCATACTAGCAAGTAAGCCGTGCGACCAGTGAGTACACCTACACTTGGGAGCTCAAATTATGCACCTGTTAGGGATGACATAATGGCTACAACCCTAAAAAGAAATAAACAATTGATGTCTCACAGTGCCCCAGACATATTTTGTTACATCGATCCAAGTATACCTATCCCTTAATGGCTATACTTGACTATTCTCATAAAATCATGTATTTACAATTATATCCAAATCCACATAAGTTGATATAATTAGTCGACCAGTAAATATATGTTATCGATGTAAAACAACAATAGTCTTCCTTCACACTTATGTCTCTCTCCATTTCAGAACAACTGCTTTCCTAGACACGTTCCATAAAGCCATATCTATTCATGACCGCCGGTAACATGCTAAAGTAGCAACATTGATCTTTCACTTCGAGAACATAGTCAGAAGTAATATAGGGCACAGAATGAGGTAAATTATAAATTACCTCAAGGGCTCACACGATGAGTAAATAGGGATAATTTCACTCACCTTCCCTTACCGGTTGTACAATGCACATGTAGTATGAATTACATGCTATAGTGGATTTCTCTTTCTTTAAGAGCGTATGTCATTTATTAAATATATCCATTATACAGATCTTAGCCTAAGCATAGTCACATGCTCCTCACATACTTATGTTTAGCTCGAATGCTATATCAGCTCAATTTCTATTGCACCCACTTAAGTACTTGCATCCGACATCTTTTAGGTATACATGATTGTGGGTCTATCATGATTGATCTTATTATAAACAAATCACAGACCTTATCTTAACTCCAATCAAGGCAACGTATTATTTTATGTACTAAACTTGTTTTTCAGCATTTATTTGTACATAACGTCTCATCTCAATATGCTAACTATAGCATTTGAGGAGCCAATCATTGCCTGCTCAAGTGAGTGAGCTAATCATTGCCTGCTGACATACTTTCCAATAATATATGTATGTTTGTGCTAGTTTCATAATAGATTTGTACTTATTGATAAAATATCATCATTAATAAACAAACAAGTACAATACATATGTCCAGATATACATAAACCAATTGTCACGCCCCGATCCTCCGAGCACGCGAACATCCCACTCTGGTCGATACAAATGCGACTTCCCAGGACACGTCGCCGACCCATTCATTTTTATTGCACATGCGGAAGCGAAACAAATCCCCTGACAACATCTAACTTGGGATAGAAAAGCAGGCAATCAATCACAACCAAACAAGCTTTCTTATAAACACATAGGTTTATATACAACACTGGATGGTCTAAAAAATAGATAGGCTTAACAACTAGGGAACTGTCCTATGACCAACTTGTCAGACACGTTCGTCGATTCTTCAGCCTCCACCTTCCGAACTCCAGGACTTCCGGTCCTCCACGACCGTCATCTAGGGACCTGAAATATTATCCCACAACCGGGATGAGACTACGTCTCAGCGAGTCCTACCATCTAAAACTCAATTAGGAAGAAAATACGCCTCAGGGCGCTCTAGCCACACAAATAGGATAGAGGGCTTACCTCGCCTCAGTCCCTTTCCTGCACGTCAGTACAATTCATATTCAAACAATGCTCGCACAAGCTGAAACTACCGACACACCCATCGGTCTATCAATTCAATCAATCCAATGGATATCATACGATCCACACATCTATCAATTCATACCATCTATTAAACCATACCATCTATTCATCCATCAATACAATCATGGCTCACACAAGCTGAAATGGATGCAATGCTCTCACAAGCTGATATAGATGGTAGCTCGCACAAGCTGATATATACATAGATGGTAGCTCACACAAGCTGATAAAACGATCTTAGCTCACCAGAAGCTGCCACAATATTCAATATAGTATACTATAGCTCACCAGAAGCTGCCGCAATATATATATATATATGTATGTATATGTCATAATTGCTCGCCCAAGCTGATACATATATATATAAACCAATGCTCGCCAAAGCTTATCATTCAATAATAAACCAACTCATATCTCAATTCAATCAATCAATCAATCAAATCGATTTAAACTGGTCATACAAACCAATTACGGTGCTAAAAGCCAACACCGGGTATTTTCAAGTTAAATACCACAACTTCATCAAATTTCACACAATTCCACATTTTTGGAATTATTAACCATAATCATCAATCACTCAATTTCTCAATTTAAACATACAATTAACACAAACCGACCGCACTGCTGTGATCAGCGCGAAATTCTAACAATCGGCCATCCCGGCATAATTTTCGAAATTATTAAATAATTAAATTTAATTCCGAAAATTAAATAATTAAATATTATATTATAATAATATAAAATAATAAAATAATATTTAAAAATTCGAAATAATTATTTAATTAAAAATAATCAATTAAGGCTTAAATTAGATTACACTAATTTAAACATACAATAGCCATAATTAAACATCCATTAAGCTAATCATACAACTAATCTAATTTACATTAAAATAATCTAATTTAATCACCTCAACCTAATTAAACTAATCTAAACACCCCTTAAGCGTCATTAACTCACTAAGCAAGAATTAGAGGATAAACTCACCGGATTAACGATCCGAACGGCTCAAAACGACAAGGACGACGCGAGGGTCGATAGTCTCCAAGGCGGGCCTAGCTTCCGGGGTCGGGAAGCCGACCAAAACGGGCCAAATAGCCGCTGCCATACCCATTTTCCAACTCTCTGTCCTCTGCTGGTTGAGGGCGGATCCGGCACCGGTTGAGGCGCACAAGGGCCAAGATGGACAGAGGAGACCAAACCGGACCTAGGCGGGGCTTCACGGTGGCCGGAGGTGAGCTGGACGGCTCCGACTGAGCTTCCCCAGATCTGGAATGGCTGCTGGAATAGAGGAGCCGGCGAGATGGAGACTGAGACGGACGGAGTAGCGGTGAGGCGACGGCGTGCAACGGTGGCAACTCCAGCTGCGGTGCATGGCGGTGAGGCCTCAACGGCGAGCTGGCTTCATCGGTCTTCAACTTGCAGGGCGTCGAACAGCAAGGGGACGGAGGAGAGAGGCGGAGATGCGCGCGGGTAGGGCGACGGCGTCGCGGTGGCGCGCGAAGCCGAGCGGTGCTGCCGTCTGCTGTTCCGGCTGCTGGCTACGACGGAAGAGGGAGCTGCTGAGGTCTTCTTCGACTTGCTGGGTTCTTCGCACAGCAAGAACATGAGGGGGAGAGAGGCAGCGACGGGAGAGGGTGAGGGAAGAAGAAAACCGATTCTTTCTTTCTCTCTCTCTCTCTCTCTTTTTCTCTTTCTCTTTCTCTTTCTCTTTCTCTTTCTCTCTTTGGCCCCACCATGACCTCATGGATGATGTCACCTTCCACTATCTCCCACAACCTCATTCCAATGGTTGCAATTTCATTTTCCGCCGGGGTCCAATTCTTGTACACTTAATTTAATCAATTCTCAATCAATTCCATTCAATTGAAGCTCAATTAAATTAACCCATGTGTCCTCGGCCTTCTCATGACATTTCCCCATCAAATGATCCAACTTGCATCTCGAAGATTCGATTAAAAACGGCCCTCTGACAATCCCGAACATAAACGGCCTTACTTTGCTTTTCTTCCAAAAATCTCGGTTTTTAGAAAAATCTTCTGGAGATGAGTCGACATTCCTAAAATGAATTGTGACTTGACAGAACTTCCAATTTCTGTAATCGGGTTCAATTTCACGGTTAAATTCAATCTGGCGCGACTTTAACGCGTCCTAATCTACCGGGTAGCTTTTAGGAATTTTCTGTGCAATTGACCTGTGGTTGATTATTTTCAAGCCACAAAGTGCATCTTCGACACATTGGCGACTCTTGATTGTCGTAGAAATCTCGAGGTTTCAAATACGGACACAGGGTACCAAAACGATAGAGAAATCGGTCTAGTGCCGATCAACAAGAATTGTGCAATTAGATGGAATCACCCATACTGAATTACATGGTTTCGTTGAATCGACCTATCTCCGGTCTCTAATCGGTCCGTGCCGTAATGACCCTTGCAGATTAGTACGGTCGAGCGATCGTTTCTGGTCGAATTCTCAAGTCTATTGCGTTTAGATTCCTTAACGGCTTCACCTGATAGACTAGTTATCTCGTGAGTGATCAGCTCAGAGAAGAAAGCTATAGACGCGAAGATGAAATGCCTGACTTATTTAATTGAAACCAGAATTGGAAAATCGGGATGTCACACCAATGATCCTTTACAATAACACATATCATATTCTACACAATCCTAATGATATCTTGTGGGTCAAAAATATGTCTCTAGGAACAACCTTCATAAATGGATCAACAACCATTCTATTGGTTGAAATGTATTGTAAGATCACTTCTTTCTATGCTATAATATCTCTGATGAAATTGTTTTTTATGTCAATGTGCTTCGTCTTTCCATAATACTTTGGATCTTTCACATAGGCAATGGCTACTTCATTATTGCAATAAACTGTCATCGGTTTTGGAACCTCAGTGACAGTGGCTAAATTTTCCAAGAAACGTTTTAGCCATATTGTTTCTTACACTGCAGCAGAGCATACAATAAATTAGGTCTCCATCGTAGACAAGGCCGTGTATGTCTGTTTCTTGCTAAACAAGAAATTGCACCTCCATTGAGCAAAAACGTATATCCAAAAGTCGATTTATGCTCATTTAGGTCTCCACCCCAATCAGCATCTGAATAGCCTAATAGGCGTAAATCATTCCCTTGGTAACAAAGTCGATAGTCCATGATGCCTTTTAAGTATCTCAGAATTCTCTTCACTGCTTTCTAGTGTGCTTGACTGGGATTTGATTGATATTGGCTCACCAATCCCATTGCATAACATATGTCGGGTCAAGTATACATCATAGTATACATCACACTTTCGACCGTACTAGTGTAAGGAACAGTTTCCATTACTTTATTTTCTTCTGGAGTATTAGGACACATCTTAGTACTTAGGCCTTCACCTTGCATGACAGGGGTATCAATGGGTTTACAGTGCTGCATATTGCAACGTTCAAGAATCTTCATATAAGACTCTTGTGATAAAGTAAGGAGTTTCCTTGACCGATCTCTTTCAATCTTAACTCCTAATATATAAGCAGCTTCTCCCATGTTCTTCATTTCAAAATTGGAGGACAACCATTCTTTTATGGTGATAACTAAAACCTTGTCATTTCCAACCAATAGAATATCGTCCACATAAAATGATAAAATCACAAAATTATCTTCCGACCGCTTGACATATACATAGTGATCTTCTTCGATTATCGTGAAACCAAAAGTGGTTATGGCTCGATGAAAACGAAGATATCACTGTCTAGATGATTGCTTAAGGCCATATATTGAACGATGAAGCTTGCAAACTTTATGCTTTTGACCTTTAGCTATGAAACATATTTGCTGTTTCATATAGATTTCCTCATCTAGTTCTCCATTGAGAAATGTCGTCTTTACATCAATTTGATGTAATTCAAGGTCCAAATGTGCAACGATAGCTAGGATAAGGCATATTGAGGCAAACTTATAACTAGTGGAAAGGTTTCCTCATAGTCTATACCCTCTTGTTAAGTATAACCTTTCGCCACAAGACGAGCCTTATACTCTTCAATGGATCCATCTGCCATTCGCTTAATCTTAAAGACCCATTTGTTTCCAATGGCCTTGCGGTTGGGTGGTAGGTCAACCAAGTCCTAGACGTGATTTGCCCTCATTGACTCCATTTCATCTTCCAAAGCTTTTTTTTCCATTCTTCCTTATTAGAGGATGAGAGAGCCTCTTGAACAGTCTTAGGCTCCGCATCGTCTTTCTGAGCAATCATAAATGCTTCCCCTTCAATCTCAAAACGATGACGATAAATACTTTCACAATTACTTTTACGTAATTGAATTTCTCTTGAATTCAATTCGCCAAGCGATGCAACACTCCCACTAGGTCTTGTATGTTGAGGTAAATCTTCATTTCCCTCTACAATATTAGTGGGTGTGTTATTAGGATCTTCCATCTCATATAATTGGAAGTCCTTATTAATCTCTCATCTACTAGGATAATCGTTCTCCAAGAACGTGACATCTTGTGACTCAATTTCAGTCATGCTTCCATCAACTTGTTCACCTATGAACACGCACCATTTGAAGTGTTCAGAATATCTTATAAAGATATATTTCTTCCCTCCAGGACCTAATTTGCCATATTTATGGGAAGAATAATGAACATAAGCTGCACATCCCCATGGGCGTAGAATACTTAAGTCTAGTTTCCTACTAGTCCACAATTCATAAGGAGTGAAAGTGACCGATTTTAAGTGCACTCGGTTAAGTACATAGCCAACAATCAACAACGCATCTCCCCAATAGGAGATAGGTAAATTTTCTTACGCCATCATAGACCTAACCATTTCCAATAGGGTTCTATTTCTTCTCTCAGCCACTCCATTTTGTTGTGGAGTATCAGGAATAGTCAATTGTCGTACAATTCCCTTTTCATCATAAAGAGTCTTGAATTGCTTCGATAGATACTCACGTCCACAATCGGTTCTCAATGCCTTTATTGTTTTGTTCAATTGATTCTTGACCAACGTTATATATCGTCTAAAGCAGTCTAATGCTTATGACTTATGGGAGATCAGAAAGACATAACCGAAACACATGAAGTCATCTATGAAAGTGATGAAATATGAGGCTCCATGCCTCACCCTCACATTCAAAGGACCACAAATGTTTGAATGTATGAGTTGTAATGGAAATTCGGCTCTAATTCATTTACTGAATGGTTTTCTAGTTGCCTTTCCCGTTAGACAATATTCACATACGGGTAGATTAACATTAATGAGTGACCCAAAAAGGCATTCTCTAACTAATTTTTGCATTCTTTGTAACTCGATGTGACCTAATCTAGCATGCCAAGTATTTGCATCAATCTCAACATTACTATAAGATGAGATTAAAGAAAAACAACCATCGACATTAATATTGTACTGATCATAATCAATGTCTAACACCATAAAACCATTCAATATATGACCTGAACCATAATAAATTGTTCCAAACAAATGTCAACACAATCACCATGAAAAAATTCAATACATAACCTAGGCTAAGAAGAACAATTATGAAGACCAAGTTTCGTCAAATATCCGGAGCATATAGGACATCATGTAGGAATAGGTTTCGACCACCACGTAAAATTAATTTACATGTGTTGATACCCTTCACTTCAATTCTTGAGTTATTCCCAACATATATTCATCTTCTTCCAGGTTGTATCCGACAATACTCTACAAATGCTTCTCAGTCTCTAGCTACATGGTTTGTTGCTCCTAAGTCTACAGTTCACATTAAATGAGATTCAGTAAGCATTACAGTGCTAGAAACAAAAGCATTACTTAAAGTAATTGACTAATAGGGTACCTCTTTCGACTCAAAGCATTCACGAGCAAAGTGACCCATCTTGCCACAATTGTAGTACTTCATCTTGGCCTTGTCATTCTTCCCATCATGCTTCTTATATCAGAAGGTCTTAGCCCTTTTAGGTGCCTGATCAGTCTTCTTCCATTTGGGTGCTTTCAATATGTGTCAAACTTGATGGTAAGCCTCCTCAACTTAGTGGTAGATGTACCCCCAAACTTATCTTTCAAGGCAACCCACATTGCTTGAACTTTATCATAACTTTCAAACTCACACATGAGATCATCTTGCATATATCTCAGCAACGTGATGCGAGCAATGCTATTTTTCTTCTTCCAGGCTTGATAAGCTTCTAGATTTCTCCTGTGTTAAGCTGAAGTTCCATGCTCAGGTTTATCCATGGTGTGGTTGAGGGTTTTCCAAAAACCTTTTGCTCCTCAAGGATGTACTGACCCTTTCGGTGCCAAATATCATAATTGTCACCGTTCAGCTTCTCACCCTTATTGAGGTCAGCCACAATGGTCTTAAATGCCAAGGCCATAATTAATTGCTATAACACATTGACATAATAAACGCATAATCAATAGGAGCACACTTTTTAGAGTAACACACATATTTAATTTGTTGCAAAGACAAACTAAATTAACGATAGTTCAACAAAAGACACATAAACGAAAGTTCACTATGTTCCCAATCAGCTCCTATGTACGATTGTTATATTATCATTAATTAGTTTAATTTGCGCAAATTTTAAGTTCTAGGTGTGAACTCCTTCTAATTCTACCAACCTACAAACTCCCACTAGGAAAAATAATTACACGACCTCATGTAATTTCTACATTTTTCCATTGACACAAAAGCATAGCGTGATTTGAACCAACACAGAAAAAAAAAACAATCATGCCACAACTACAATAAAAACTGCAATTCAACATTTAATGGAAAAATAAGGATTTCCTACCATTGTTCGAATTTTCTTGGAACTAGAAAATTGCAAGTATATTAAACTATATACATGCTACCATCGAAACAAGCTCTACACAGCATATATGACATCATTTTCATATAGGCTAGCTACTGTATTTCCTAAAACATAAGAAAATACAAGCTACAAATGAATAAATTTTGCATTTATACCATAAAAATACGCATACTTAGGGTTCCGTACACAATTGTATACATTTAGAAAACTCAAATATATAAAATAATTATACCACAGTGTAGAGAACATTCATATGAACTAAATGCCGCCGACCACGCTCCAATCGAAGCTCTCATGCGCCCACAAGCATTGCTTGAGTGTGCGGTGCGTGTGGTGCACACGCCGGCGAGCCAAACTATAAAACTCAAATATATAAAATAATTATACCATAGTGTAGAGAACATTCATACGAACCAAACGCCACCGACCACGCTCCAATCGAAGCTCTCACATGTCCACACGCGCCGCTTGAGTGTGTGGCGTGTGTGGTGCACACGCCAGCGAGCTAAATGGCTCCTGGCTAGTTCGACTGGTCCGACCGGTGACTAGTCTGACTGGTTTGACTTCCGAATCGATTGATCGGTCAACAGTCGGGTCGGGTCGAGTCTCGTGTCGGTCTTCGAGTCGGGTCGGGTCCCAGATTAGATCACCGGCTGGTGATCGGCCAGCCAATTGTGGCTAGCGGTGACGTCATCGATGACGTCATCTAATGGTTACTGACGTTGGATGACATCATGGATGATGTCAGCACGCGTTGTTTCACCGCCTTGCATGTGATGGTCACGCTCTGGGCTTGCCCAGCGTGTCTGGTGCGGCGCCCACACGTAGTAGCTTTTGGCCGAGCGTGTGGGCGCATCCGGCATCCTTCACCGACGCTCGACCCACCGTTGGACTCGTCTCGATGAGTACTTTCACCCTTTATATTTGAAAATTTATTTTGGCCGAAAAAATATTTCAAAAAATGGCCAAAACCGTACGGTTGTACCCGGCCCCAAACAACGTAATGTTCTTCACTTCGGTTCATTTTCGACGATTTATATTGCAATTTTGAGCAGTAATGATCCAGACAATGTAGAATTCAATCTCTTGATCTTGATATCAAGTTGTAAACCAGAAAATTCGATGAAAACAAGGCAGAAACCACGACGAGTCTTTGATACCAATGTTGGATGAAAGTCGGCTAAAGATTACTTACCTCTTTCTGAGGCGCGATGTACAATTTACTCCGAGAACGAATGTTGAATTGCGGATGAATCACAAACAAAAATACTTCACATTGGTCTGAATGCAATCACGAGGAAAGCATCTGATTTCCACAGCGTAAATGCCAATTGTTCTCATAAAAAAGAAATGGAACGCCTTCTTTTTATTTGTTGGAAAGGAGACAAGGAAATGAGAACTTTCTTTCTTAGCATATGTTCTGCCAACCTTTCTAATGGTTGTCTTCAGGAGTCTTTTATATGACTCCCTCATGCCCTTTCAAATGGTGTCTTTCCATCGCAGCATATCAAGACGAAACGGTGCTTTTCAATCGCACCCCATCATGGACATACTAATTAAGTACAATAGTGTATAAGTAATTGTAGGGGTGTGGACACCACACACTTTAGTGCCAAAAGTTCCTAAAGATATAATTAAGGAGTAGTTTATTTTGATATGTATGCTCTTGTTACACGTTTAACTTCTATTTGAATTCTTTTTGTCCTAGCTTCTATTTATGATCTTTGTGTTCATCAAATGAATGTCAAGACTGCTTTCTTAAATTGAGACTTAAATAAGGATATTTACATGGAACAACAAGAGGGTTTCGTTCTCATTGGAAATGAAAGGAAAGTATGTAAATTGATTAAGTTTCTTTATGGACTTAAGCAAGCTCCTAAGCAGTGGCATGAAAATTTTGATTAGGTCATATTATCTAATGGTTTATTCACAGTAGTGTCGATAAGTATATACACTCTAAATTCACTAAAGACTATGGTGTCTTAGTGTGCTTGTACGTTGATGATATTCTTATCTTTAGAGCGAACATGACTAGAATTGTTGAAACTAAGAAGTATCTAACTTCTATGTTCAAAATGAATGATTTGAGTGAAGTAGATATTATTTAGGTATTAAAGTTTAGAAACATAGTTGGGGTTACTCTTTGAGCCAATGTAATTATGTTGAAAAAATGTCAAATAAATTTCAATATTTTGGTTTCAAGGACATAAGTACTCTATTTGATTCTAGTATTAAATTAAATTATAATACTAGTATAATAGTAACACAATTTAAAGGCAAAAGAACACCCCAAGTGCCAAAACTTGGCACAATGGGATACTTAAGTGCCAAAAGTTACAAAAGTGACACTTAAGTGTCATATTTTTTGAAAAGTGGGACACTTGAGTGCCACCCCCACCCGGAAATCCTACGTGGCAATTAAATATTAATATTGCTCACCTATGTGGCTTGCCGGAGAGCCGACTCACCTCTGATTCACCCAAAACAACGTTGTTTCTATAGTTGGTCAAAATAAAGCCCTTAAAACGACCAAAACGACGTCGTCTCCCCAATTGCCCTAAATCTAAAATCCTAAATCGGGCAATATCCCATTGATGCGCTCGAGCCCTAATCCCGAACCCTAATTCAATTTGCCTCAAATTCTACAGTTGAATTTTGAAAATAGAGAGCATGACTTTTAGTGGCGGCTAATATTCCTCTCGCTAAAGCGAAGGAAAAGGTGAGTGTTTATGTTTTTGTGGGTTACCAAGTCCAAGAAGAACATCGTGGACTCGAAAGGTAGAAGGAGCTTTGGCCATTTCTTCTTTCTCGCTATACTATTCATCGGGTTCTCTCTAGAGTGCGCCCGAGACACTGTTCTTTCTGATTTGGATTTTTGCTGCTGCTAGGAGTTTCAGACGATCGTTAGGGCTTAGACTTGGAGTTTTGGCTCGTTTGACCACCCTCCACTTCCTCTCCAAAGCGATTGCCTGGGTATGCCCTATAAGTCCTCCTATGTTCGATTCGTGTTTATGTTTGTTGGTTTCTTTGTGGGTTTCGGCTGCATTTATGGCCTCCTCGTCTGCTGAGGTGGTCGGCCAGTTGGGTAAGGCCCATCTAGGTGTGGATGGTATGAGTGGGCAAAACTCCACTTCCCGCCCCCAAAACCCCCCGTCTACAGTGGTCGCAAGACATTCGGGCTCGCTCAAGGCAGGTTTCATTGCTTCGATGGAAGGCCAACGGGGTTCTCTCAAGGGCCCTCAAGGCTCGGATAGGGCTCGCAGTCATAGCCAAGCCAGGTCCTCCTCCAAATGACCCCAGCCTAGTGACCAACAAGCTAGGAGCTCAAAACCCCCTCCTGCCCATTCCTAGGTCAACCTCGCTAGAGCGGCAACAAAGGGGTATGACTTAACTTTCGTTCCCCCAACCTTCATTAACAATAAGCCTGTTGTCAATCTCTCTGAGGAAGTTCTTGAGGCCACTGATCAAAATGGCACAAGTGCCTAGTCAAATACTAAGTCGGGAAGAAACTCCCATTCAAGCTCACGGAAATAGCCTTGAAGCACGCCTGGGGATTAAAGCTGACTGAAGTGTTGGCAAACGATCAGGGTTTTTACTTCTTCCACATCCCTGACTCGAAGTTTCGCATGAAGATTCTTGATGATGGTCCGCTAACGGTTGCCAGGGTTCCTCTTATCCTGCAACAATAGCAGATTCTACTGGAATTAAAAAAAGACAATCATTGCTCTGTCCCGGTTTGGATATGATTGTAGAACTTCCCCTATGATCTTTGGTCTGTGCTAGGGATAAGTGCTGTTGCAAGTGCCATTGGGAAACCATCATATGTCGATCAGCGCACTGAACAAATGAAGATGATCTCCTATGCTAGAGTGTACGTGGAGATTTCTACAAAGCAACCTCGGTGTGATTCGGTTGATGTAGTCCTCAATGGGGTATCTCGAACTGTGGTTGTCGAATACGAATGGAGACCAGTGTCGTGCTCTACATGTGGCACCTTTGGCCACAAGTGTGCAACTCCTCCGCCTCCATCTAATCCTAAGGAAGTTCTTCAGTAAGTCCCGGCCAATGATATCACTACTGCTCATGACCAGCTTCCTGCTCTGGCTCCATAGTCCCTTACAATTCAAGACCAGATTCCTCCCCCTACTCCAGTAGAGGCTGTGGTACCAGGAAGTCCTGAGCCGGGTTGGAAACAGGTAGGGGGTAGAAAGAAAAAACAAACCTTGGCTCCGAATGAAGGATTGCCTTCTCTTCCGGTTATTCTAAGTGAAGCAAGCCAGATCCTGAAGTTGAAGGATACTAGTCCAAGGATTAGTATTCCTTCCATATCAACCTGAAAAGGTCTAAAGGGGACATAAAGTCCAGTCGAAGTCTGGTGATTCCATCGCCATCTCATCTTCTACTATTAAACCCATCCCAGCGGGTGCTACCTCTACAGCACTGTCGTTCAGATTTGGAGAAGACTCGAAAGACTCGGCTAACATGGTCAGCAGCTTGAGTGAGGAGGACTAGGTCTTACGATGCCCACTCTCTTCGAAAGCTACATGTGCTAGTAGGAAGCCTAATTCCAAGCAGGATAAGGTTTTGAACCCCTGCCCTACTCCGCCCCTTGCTGATCATCCTATTTCGGTGGTCAGTTGGCGTCAGTGGAGCAAGAGGACGTAATCCCCTGTCCATCTGTATATACTATATATGTACATAGGAGTTTGGAATATTAGGGGTCTTGTAGACCCCATAAGGCAGGCTGAAGTCCATAACCTGGTTTCCTCAAATGGGATGTGTTTGGTTGGTTTATTGGAGACTAAAGTCCCGGAGTCTATTATTCTTACCTTTACCAAAAAAAAAAAAAAAAAAAAAGTCCCAGAGTCTCTTTTCCCTTCCATTTTTGCGAGACTCTTGACGGGTTGGAGCAGGTTGACAAATTATGACTACTCCCCAAGAGGGAGAATTTGGGTCGGTTGGAACCCTTCTCTTGTAAGTTTTGATGTGTCTTTAACCAATGCTTAGGTTATCCATGGGAGACTAAAGTTTCTTATGTTGGGCCTGGATTGTTGCATCTCGGTTATTTATGCTGAGCATACCTTCCTATCCCGATGGCCGCTTTGGGCGGACCTTATCCATATGAGTGCCATCATGCAGGATTCGTCTTGGTTGGTGGCTGGGGACTTCAATGCCATCAGGGACTCGTCTGACCGGATAGGTAGCTCAAACACTTGGATCCCTTATTTTGATGAGTTTAGTTAGTGCTTAACTCAGAAAAAGTTAGATGATCTGAGGTATGTTGGCTTTCGTTTTACCTGGGCAACTTCCTCTAGAGCTAGCCGTAAGTTAAGAAAGATAGATAGGGTTCTTATGAACACAAAATGGAGCCAAGATTTCTCCTTCTTGGAAGCTTCCTTCCTTGCCCCGGGCATATCTGATCATACCCCTATAGTAGTCAGAGTCTTGAACCCTACACGTCAGAGGAAACCTTTCAAGTTTTTCAATTTATGGATGAAGCACCCGGCCTTCCATGCAATCGTTACTCAAGTGTGGGAGAGCTCAGGAGAGGGTGTTTCCATTGTGCAAGCTGAAGACCCTCAAAGACCACCTCAAGTAGCTCAACAGGGAGTTCTTCTCTAATATCTCTACCAGAATAGCTGAGGCGAGGAGTGCCGTACGGTTCACCCAAGTTGGCCTACAGTAGGACCCAACCAGCGTAGTGCTTGTGGAGATGGAGAAGACTCAGCATAGGACCTTCTTGGATCTTCGGAGTCAAGAAGAGTCTTTCTATAAGCAGAAGTCTAGGGTCATGTGGCTTAAAGAAGAGGACTAGAACACTAAATTCTTTCATCATTCTATCAATAAAAGACACTTGAAGAATAGGATTCTATCGGTCATGGATTCTTCCGGAAATGTAGTTACGGACCCAAGGATGGTGCAGCAGCTCTTTGTTACCCATTTCCAGGACTATCCTAGCACCTCAGTTGCTGTCTCCGTGGCCTGCTATGCAAGAGATACATACGACTATTCAACAAGCTCTGGATGCGGACCAGGTTAGGTCTTTTTCTTGCGCTGTTTCCGATTTTGAGATCCGGGATACCCTCTTCTCTCTAGCCCTATGGTAAGGCACCCGGGCCGAATGGTTTCAATGTCGAATTCTTTAAAACCAATTGCGAGATGGTTGGACCATCAGTTTTTGCAGCAGTAAAGGACTTCTTCATCTCTGGGCACCTACTTCGGGAGATAAACAACACCATCTTGGTCTTGGTGCCAAAAATTCCCAATGCGTCCATAGTTTCTGACTATAGACCCACTGCTTGCTGTAATACCATTTATAAATGCATCACCAATATCTTGGCTAATCATGTGGCTGCTGTTCTTCAAGTTGTAATCAGTCCACCTCAGAATGCCCTCGTCAAGGGTCGGCGAATTAGGGATAATATCCTCTTGGCACAAGAGCTCTTTAGTGGTTTCCACCTGGGAACTTATTTGCCTAAGTGTGTTGTCAAAATGGATTTCCAGAAAGCCTATGATACTGTTGATTAGGACTTCTTGGAGCTTGTCCTCCGAGCCTTTGGGTTTCCCGACCATTTCACATAGCTTATTATGGTTTGCGTTCGCACTCCTAAATTTTCCGTGTCTATAAATGGGGAACTTCATCGTTTCTTCTCAAGTGGTTGTGGAATTTGTTAAGGGGACCCTTTGTCTCCTTACTTATTTACCTTAGTTATGAAGATATTTTCAGGGATTCTCTGCCATCATTCCAGGCAACGGGTTTCAAATTCTTTAGGAGATGCAAAGCAACATGTTTATCACACATTTTCTTTGCAGATGATGTTTTCCTCTTCTGCGAAGCAAACATGGCTTCGGTTTCCCTCCTTAAGGAAGACCTTGATAACTTTTCTGCTTGGAGTGGGCTAAGACCAAACATTAATAAAAGTGAGGCGTTCCTTGCTGGTGGAACGACCTCCCTAAGGGACCAAATTATTCGCACCCTTGGGTTCCAGGAAGGGAGTCTACCGGTTTGGTATTTGGGGGTTCCCATTATTACTTCTCGACTTGGCAAGGAAAATTGTAGCTCCCTTGTCGACATTATTACAACAAGGGTGCAATCAAAGGCTCAGCGCTTGCTATCCTTTGCCGGTCGTCTACAGCTTATCAGGTTTGTCCTTCACTTAATACAAGCCTATTAGGTTAGTGTTTTTATGCTACCTAAAGCTATACTAGACCGTATTGAACAAATTTTGAGGCAGTTCCTCTGAAAAGGTCTCGACCTTGGAAAAGGAGGTGTGAAAGTATCTTGGGAAGATGTATGCCTTCCAAAGGAGGAAGGAGGACTTGGCATTCGAAGGCTACGAGATTGTAATACGGCAGCCATGCTCAAACACGTTTGGATCCTTTTTATTGACAAGGAATCCTTGTAGTGTAAATGGATTCACTCTACCTTTTTAAAAACGAAGAATTTTTGGAAAGCCAACAAGCTAACCTACTGCTTGTGGGCCTGGAAGAAGATTCTTCAACTCAGAAGGGACTTTCGCCATTCCTTCGAATGAAGGATTGGGGACGACCTCTCCGTATCTCTTTGGTTTGATCAGTGGCACCCCAGAGGCCCCCCCAAACTTTTTTTTTCTTAGACACACTCACTTATAGTTTAGGGTTGTCCAGGCAGGCGAAGGTTGTGGATCTCTTTTTTGATGTCGGCTAGGCTCTAAAGGCCACTTTAGAGTCGTGGGACTATCCTCTCCCTATGATAACTCAGAACCTAGACCAGTTTCGCTGGCTAGAGAACTCCTCAGGTTTATTTTCGGTAGCTTCTGTGTGGGAAGCCATCAGACTGAAGAAGAGCTTGGTTCATTGGTTCACATTTATATGGAGCAATTCGATCATACTGAGGTATCAATTCAACCTTTAGCTTATTGCTAAGAACCGGCTTCCTTCCCAGGTTATTTTACTATCCTATGGAAGAATTGAGAGCATAGCCTATGCCTTTTGCAATACTAGGCCAGATTCTATCAACCACTTATTTTTTTGGTGTCGAATTTCTGCCGGTCTTGCTTTATTTTGGGCTGCACATTGCAGCTGTTGGAATTCAAGTCGGTGAAAGACGACTTACCTGATTCCGATGCGCAAACAGCAAATGGCCCCGGAACGAACGTTGAATTCCCGATGAAAGATGAACAACACTTCCTCATGGTAGTCTGGATGCAATCACAAGGAAAACATCCGATTTCCACGGCGTAAATGCAAATTGTGGCATCCTAAAATTCCTTGCCAGTCATTAGGGGTGCTCAAATTAATGTCTTGCATTAAGACTTTGGCCAAGCCTATGGTAAATAATTATTTGATAAAAAATTTCTATTTTGGCCATGAAGGATTTTGGATTTGAAATTTATTAAGATAAGTCACAATGTTTTGTGATTTATGAATTTCAATTAGGAGTTTATATAATTAAGGATTAGGTAAGTTAATAGGATGAGATGTGGGCCAAAGTAATTGCTTAAAACCAGCCCATGACCTCACCTTATTTTCGGCCACTTGGGCCTAGCCGTGAAGCCCAAGAAGAGGAGCTATTGCCGGCCCACTTGCTGGCCCAAGCCCAGCCGAGAGATGAGGCCCATCTTGCATGAAGAAGACCGTGTGTCTCCTCCTAGCTGCCAAGTGTAGGCCATGCAATTAGTAATCATTGCTAATGATGGAAGGGAAGAACATTGGGGGGATGGAGGCCGGTTTAAATGAGAAAAGAGAGGGAGAGAGAGGGCATCGTCCAAGGTGAGAAGGAGAGAGAGCGAGAGTGAGGCACCGAGAGAGTGAGGAACCGAGAGAAAGGGAGAGGAGATCGCGCGAGGAAGAGCTGCCCGCTGTTCGTCCGTCCGTCGCCGACCGTGTGCCTTGTTTGCTTGATTTTGGAGGCAAGTTGGGATCCAGTTTCTGCTCTTGCATGTGTGTCTTGCATGTGTGTTTGGAATGGTGTTGAATCTTGGGTGTTTAGGGTCTAAGAAACCGAAGCTAGAATGTGTTGCTCTTGAAAATGTGTTCTGTTTTTGAGTGTGCCGCCTGACCCCGAACGTTGTAGAGGCTTGCATACGTGTTTTGAGTTGGATTTTGACTTCGACTTCTGCATGGAAGTTGTAGAAAACATCTCAAAGTATAACATACTAAAATTTGAGACAAAATGGCTGAGTTTTAAGGGGTGAAACCCTTCCTCTACGAAAAGTCTAGATCTGAAACTGTTTAGTCGACCTCTTGGTGGTTTTGTGCGCTGAATGTCACTTTGTACTAAGCTTTTCACTTCGACTTCTTCACGAAAGTTGTATAGAACGTCCTGATGATTAACATACTCAAATTTGAGGTAAAAATAACAATTTTACCCTAGTAAAACGATTTTCTTTTGAAGAAGGCAGATCTGGAAGTATGGTACTGGACTCCCGAGACTTCGTGGACTAAATGGTGACTATCCTTTGAAAATATCACCTAGATTCCTGAATAAAAGTTGTAGTGGACCTCTTGAGGTAAAACATATCAAAATTTCAGAGGAAATGAAGATAAATAAGTAGGCGAAACTTTGATTTTTCGGAGACAGCTAAAATGGACCGTTTCGGTACTAGGAACAGTAGCTTCGTCCGGCTATAGTTGATTATCTAGAGCAAATATGGCCTAGATGTCTGCATGAAAAATCTACTTTAGTGTCTTGAATATAACCTGGTAAAATTTCATAATTTTTTAAGGTCATTCGGGTATTTTAATTGAAATATCTCAAGAACTGCGCAATCTGACTTTGTCCGAATTTTGCATGTTGTAATGTGTGAGCTATATCTTTTTGTGTGAAGCTCTTTTGGGCATGTGTTCTTCATGAAATTGTTACCTTTATGTCTTGTCTATTACATGCTCTAATTGTGTGATTTTTGAGGATCATATGGTTATTTAATTTAAATGTTTTCCAAAATTGTGCAAGCTGGAATTTAGTAAATTTCAAAAAGGCATGATATATGGACTATTCTAAGTTGTATGGACCGCATGGATTGTATTGTCATTAGTAGTTGTATCTTGCTGCATGTATGATGATGATTGGAAATGCATATAAGAATTAAAATGATGAAAGTGATCTTGTTTGCCATTACATCATGTGCCATGCTGGTTTTGAGACATAACTTGGTGAACATGAATTATGATAAATGAGGAAACTGTTGGAGGCGGTGGATAATGCCCTGGGAGTGTCAGGATGCCGGGATGGGGGGTGCCGGATGCCCGGTTGTATTGTGATACATGCTCGGATGTCCTCGGGAGTTTCGAGATGCCCGGAATGGTTGGGTGCCGGAAGCCTCGGAGGTTTGTGCCCGAGGGGATGCCTCATGATGCCAGTTGGGATGCGAGATGCCTAGAATGTGGGGGTGCCGGATGCCCGGTGGTGTGTGCCGGAGGTTTTTCTCACCATGCCAGGATGGGGTGCGAGTGATAAAGTGTGGGATGCAATTACTGATCCCAGGAAAGAGAGATGTGGTGATCAAATTGAAAGATAATAGTGTAAATTGAATCATGCATATATGTGTATGATATGATGATGATCACCTATGGCATGATGACATGTGTGTGACATGATGATGATCACCTATGGCATGATGATATGTGTGTGACATGATGATGATCACCTATGGCATGATGACATGTGTGTGACATGATGATGATCACCTATGGCATGATGATATATGTATGACATGAATGTGATGAGTACATGAAGATGTGTGATCACATGGTATGATGGTATATGCATGGCTTCAAGGTAAGTTATGCTTGGATGCATGAATGACATGTATTATGCTATGATTGTATTGTATGATGCATTGAGTGGTTTATTAGATCTTTTACCTGCTGAGTGGTTGTACTCACCCATTCGGGGACCAACATTTCAAATTAGAAAGATGCCGCTCCCTGCTGTCACGCGGGGCGTCTTTTACGGCCTTCCATCGGATGTGGAGGTTGAGTGTGTGGAGATCGACTGTCCCACCATTCCCGGTCTGACGTTCCTTCGGGTTCGCGCGATAGTGATGTATGATGTGGGCCTGGCTGGGGGCCCTGTCATACAAGAGTTCATATCCGTTCACGTTCGTCGAGACGGAGTGATGCGGGGGATGTTGCCGTTGCCGTCGCCACCGCCTGATGCACCGGGATATGTGTGATGGGCCCGTGCATGAGAAGTAGGAGCTGCAACTTTTTGGACAATAGCCGACACTAGCTAATGGAGGATTTTGCATGATCGTCCTAGAGGGTCGAGTTGTCTCTTTTTGGGGTTATGGCCGAGTGTAGTGAAAAGTCTTGGCCTTTCTTTTGTTATACTGACCCGAGAAAACCCATCATGAAAATATGTAAATAAAAGTGTCTTGGCTTTATCTTTGCTTATGATGTTTAGTGGTGTGCTATTAGTTCATGGTTGTTGGAGGGAGAATTGGTAGGACTTGATTATGCTTCCGCAAATAAGATGCGCTGGGACCGTTTAAAAAAAAATGCTTAGGAACTAAGGTTCTTCTTTGGTATCTGTGGTGACCTTAGGCGCTTTGTTCTTGAAAAACTGAAATGGAATGCCTTCTTCTTTGATGGAAAGGGAGAGAAAATTTTGGTGCGAATAATCTGCTAACCGGTGCCAACGAGTGTCTACAAAAGACTTATATACGACACCCTTCATACCCTTTCAATTGTGTCTTTCCAACGTAAAATATCAAGTCCAAATGGTGCGGTCCAATCGCACCCCATCATGGACGTACCAGCTAAAGCACTACATCTCCCACTCGGACATGATGGGCTTGATAGTGCTCTATCAAGAATATAAGGCATTCAACATTCATCAACTTTACAAAACAATTCATACTTGCAAATAAGGCGTGCGACCAGTGAGTACGCCTGCACTTGGGAGCTCAAATTATGCACCTATTAGGGATGACATAATGGCTACAACCCTGAAAAGAAATAAACAATCGATGTCTCACAGTGTCACAGACATATTTTGTTACATTAGTCCAAGTATACCTATCCCTTAAAGGCTATACTTGACTATTCTCAAAAACACCATGTATTTACAATTACATCCGCAACCACATAGGGCGATATAATTGGTCGACCAATAAATACATGTGATAGATGTAAAACAACAATAGTCTTCCTTCGCACTTATGTCTCTCTCAATTTCAGAACAACTGCTTTCCTAGACACATCCCATAGGCCATATCCATTCATGATCGCCCGTAACATGCTAAAGTAGCAACATTGATCTTTCACTTCGAGAACATAGTCAGAAGTAACATAGGGCACAAAATTGAGGTAAAATACAAATTACCTCAAGGGCTCACGCGATGAGTAAATAGGGATAATTTTACTCATCTTCCCTTATTGGTCGTACAATGCACATGTAGTATGAATTACATGCTATAGTGGATTACTCTTTCTGTAAGAGTGTATGTCATTTATCAAATATATCCACCATACAGATCTTACCCTAAACATAGTCACGTGCTTCTCACGTACTCGTGTTTAGCCCGAGTGCTATATCAGCTCACTTTCTATAGCACCCAATTAAGTACTCGCATCCGGCATCTTTCAGGCATACATGATTGTGGGTCTATCATGTTCGGTCTTAATATAAATAAATCACAGACCTCATCATGACTCCAATCAAGGCGAAATATTTTATGTACCAAACTTGCTCTTAAGCATTTATTTGTACATAACGTCTCATCTCAACGTGCTAACTACAGCACTTGAGGTGATTGCTCGGGTGAGTGAGCCAATCATTGCCTGCCGACATACTTTTCAATAATATATGTGTGTTTGTGCTAGTCTCACAGTGGATTTGTACTTATTGATAAAACATCAAATCACTAATAAACAAACAAGTACAATACATCTATCCACAAATACATAAACCAATGATCCTCTACAATAACAAATATCACATTCTACGCAATCCTAGTGATATCCTATGGGTCAAGAATATGTCTCTAGGAATAGCCTTCGTAAATGGATCAGCAACTATTCTATTGGTGAAATGTATTGCAGGATCACTTCTTTCTGCACTATAATATCTCTGATAAAGTTATTCTTTATATTAATGTGCTTTGTTCTTCCATGATACTTGGGATCTTTCACATAGGCAATGGCTGCTTGACTATCGCAATAAACTGTCCTTTGGTCTTGGAACTTCAAAGTGACAAGTGGCTAAATTTTACAAGAAACGTTTTAGCCATACTGCTTCTTGCACTGCGGCAGAACATGCAATAAATTTTGCCTCCATCGTAGACAAGGCCGTGCATGTCTGTTTCTTGCTATTCCAAGAAATCGCACCTCCATTGAGCAAGAACGCATATCCATAAGTCGATTTACGCTCATCTAGGTCTCCACCCCAATTGGCATATGAATAACCCAATAGGCGTAAATCATTCCCTTGGTAACAAAGTCGATAGTCCATGGTGCCCTTCAAGTATCTCAGGATCCTCTTTACTGCTTTCCAGTGTGCTTGACCGGGATTTGATTGATATTGGCTCACCAATCCTACGGCATAACATATGTTGTGGCACCCCTCGACGGCCCCCGATCCGATTAGGGTCGCCACAGTTCGCTTACCATTCACTTTTCCTAATAACATGTCACTCTCATACCATTTCAATTGCAGCGGGTCCATATAACCTGGGGGTTTACATCTTTTAGATCGGTCCCTTGCGCAATTTATATACGGAAGCACATCCAACAACTCCCTTCCCTATATTCAGAAAACGATGCACACCAACTAAACCTTTATAGGTAAAAGCCGTACACTTTTATTCACTTAAACCATATGGACATCATTCATCGGTACATCAAAATGCCATACTTTTCTATACTAGGCTATACTTCAAAAGATGACCGACTTCTCCTCCCACAATGGTATGCTTAAGGTTCATCAACTAGTGTCGGCATCCAAAAGTTCCCTCCTTTGCTATCCTCCTCCTTGCAGTCATATCCAACCGCTCAATCCATCTACTAATCTGAAATGTTGGTCCCCGAAGGGGTGAGTACAACCACTCAGCAGGTAAAGGACCAATAAACCACTCAATGCATCATGCCACACAATCATCACAATCATAGCATCACATGTCATTAAGGCATCCATGCACAACTTACCTTGGTATCATGCACATGTCATCATACCTCATGTACATACATCATCATATAGTCATTACCATCATATCATACACTTACCATCATCATGTCGCATGTATCATCATCTTTACCATGCATTCGTGCATGTAACATCATCATCATATCACATGTACCATCATCATTGCCATGCATTCATGCATGTAACATCATTATCATATCACATGTACCATCATCATTGCCATGCATTCATGCATGTAACATCATCATCATATCACATGTACCATCATCATTGCCATGCATCCACGCATATAACGTCATCATCATGTCATGTATATATCCTCATCATCATGTCATGCATATATCATCATCATCATCATGTCATGCATATATCATCATGCATAATTCAATTTCATTTTGGACCGCCACATTTCTCTTTCCCGAGACCAATGTTTGCATCCCGAATGTATCCAAGATACAATCAGACATCCGGCTCCCCCACTCTCCGGGCATCTCATACCCCAACTGGCATCACGAGGACCCTCTAGCATTCAGCCATTCAAGGCCACCGGGCAACCGGCCGTACCCTTCTAGCCAGGCATCTCGCACCCAAATTGGCATCGCGAGGTATCCCTCGGTACAATACCTGCCGAGCTTCCGGCTCCCCCACTCTCCGGACATCTCGATACCTGTCGGTACTTCCGAGGCCCTCTGGTATCCGGCCATTCATGACCACCGGGCAACCGGCCGTACCCTTCTAGCCAGGCATCCCGACACTCCCGGGGCATTGTCGGCTCACACCTCCGACGGCCTTCTCATTTATCTCAATTCTCATCTTCAATTATAGTTCAATTTTGACATGGCATGTGATGTGATGGCAATCAAGATCATATTCATCCTTGAATTCATACATGCATCTCAAATCATCCATAACAATACAATTCATGGAGTCCATGCAATTTAAAATAGTCCATTTTTCATGCCTTTTTGAAGTTTACAAAATTCCAGCATGTACCATTTTAGAAAATATTTAAATTAAATATCCACACGCTTCTCAAAAATCATAAAATCAAGACATGTGATAGACAAGTCAATAAGATAACAATTTCATGAAAGGAACATGCCCAATAGAGTTCCACACAAAGAGATATAATTCACACAACTACAGCATGCAATTTCGGATAGAAACAGAACGTGCAGTTCTCGAAATAATTCGATTAAAATACCCGAACGACCTCTGAAAATTATAAAATTTTACCAGGTTATATTTAAGACACTAAAGTATATTTTTCATGAAGATCTCTAGCCCAGATTTTCTTTACATAATTTTATATAGTCGTTCAAAGCTTCTGGTTCTAGCACCGAAACGTCCAGTGTAGTTATCTCCGAAATATCGAGTTTTCACCCCCTTTATTATTCTTCGTTTCCTCTGAAATTTGGACATGTTTTAATTAAAGAGGTCACCTACAACTTTCATTAAGGGATCTAAGTCAAATTTCCAAATAATGGTCACCATATGGGTCCAAGAAGTCTCGGGTGTCCAGTATCGTGTTTCCAGATTTACCGTCTCCAAGAGTAAGTCGATTCACTAGGCTAAGCTTGCTCATTTTACTTAAAATTTGAGTATGTTAATATTTAGGATGTTCTATACAAGTTTCATGAAGAAGTCGAAGAGATATTCTTAGTAAAAATCTACATGCAACCACAAATCTACCAAAAGGTCAGCAAAACAGTTCCAGATCTAGTGTCTTCGTAGGATGAGGGTTTGACCCCTTAATGCTCCACCATTTTGTCCGAAATTTTAGTATATTGTAGTTTAAGATATTGGATACAACTTTCATGAAGAAATAAAAGTCAAAATCCAACTCGAAACATGCATGCAAGCCTCCACAAGATTCTGGGTCGGGCGGTTCACACGAAAACAGCAAGCATATTCAAGAACAAGTCACATTCTAGCTTCGGTTTTGCCTACCCCAACATCCGAAATCTACCACCAACAAATCATACATGCAAGACACACATGCAAGAGTGGAAATCGATCCCAACTTGCCTCTAAGATCAAGCGGACGGCGGCACACGGACGGCGAACGGGCGGCGACTCCTTCTCCTCCTCGGTTCGTCTCCTCTCGGCGACCCTCTCTCTCTCGCAACTCTCTCTCTCTCACTCTCTTGAACGACAGCCTCTCCATCAGCCGGCCTCTCTCCCTTTTGTTCTTTGGTTAACAAATAAATCTCTATTTTTGCATGTAAGGGACAAGTGGAAGATGCATGGACAAGTGGTGAGTAGCCTTTTGCATGTTTGAGACACATGGAGAATCCCCCATGCCACTTGGCAATCTCCATGCAAGAGTGATGGCCCTCAATGGGCCGGGCTTGGGCCTTCATGGGCTGGTCGAATAGGGGGCTGGCATGGGCTGGTTGGATGGGCTTTGGGCCTAAAAAGCAGCCCACCCCCTCCTATTCCTATTCCATTTAATCCCCAATTAAATAAACACCTAATTTCAACTTATAAGCCCACAAAACTCTATAATTTAAATCAATAAAATTCTACTTATAAAGTGCACCACCAAGAATAAGATTTTCTATATCAATTTGCACTTTAATAATTCATTGGGTCACTTGAAAATACATCTCCATCCAAGCAATCATCCTTCACAAAGCTCGGCCTTAAATTAATTGAAATTCATTGACTCAATGGCTAATACAAAACCAAAAGGCACTCCCATTACCTAATCATGGTTCATGGTATATCCAGGGGTTGTCATGAATTTTGGGATGCCACAATTCTCCCCTCCTTAGAGAATTTCGTCCTCGAAATTAGACATTGCCTATGTCTCCTTAAACAAGTGAGGGCACCTCTCCCTCATCTCATTTTTACTCTCCCATGTTGCTTCCTCCACATCATCATATCACCATAATATCTTAACCAATAGAATTCTCTTGGTCCTGAGAATTTGTTCCTTTCAATCCAATATTTGCACAGGCTCCTCAATGTACCTCACTTTCTCATCCACTTTGATGGCTTCATGATCAAGTATGTGTCCTGGATTGGGCTGATACTTCCTCTAAAGTTAAGGATGCAAGCTCTTAACATATTTTAATTTATCTCAACACCATAAACAGTTTTAAAACAATGACCACATCTGAAATTTCTTTTGAACGCTTGAAAATCTTCCTTCATGAAATCAAACAATACAAACTGAGGTTTTCAAAAGCATTCAACAACAACAGCAAGCTTTGAAATCATATGCCATTTCCATGTCAAAACATTTTCAAATCACGAATGTGGAAAATCCTTTGAGTTCTCGAAAATCCCACTTCATGATATCAAATAATGCAAAATAGGTCACTATTCATCTCCTCTCTCACGGCAGGCGATCGTGCACTGTTCACGCCGACTGGTTCCCTGCTCGGCCTAGACGATTCGGCCTCCCCCTTGCTCCGATTTTTGGGGGTTTTCTTCCCCTCTCCTTCCTCCATCTTCCCGGTGAGTGGATTAGCTTGTTTTCTTCCTCGAGACGAGTTTCCTGCTACCCTCCTCGGCTCTGTTTTGACTGTCACGGGCTGGAGCTCCTCCTCGACTCTGGTTCGACGGTCTTTGTGGGAGCTGCGCACGCTCGGACCCGTCTCGGCTCTGGCTCAGGATGGCTGGGGGGTTCCTCTCGGCTCACGCTCGGACCCGCCTCGGCTAACACTCTGACCCGTCTTGGCTCTGGATCGTGACGGCTTTGGTTCGTAGCCTTTGCGGGAGCTGCTCACGCTCGGACCTCCACTCGGCCCTGGTTCGAGACTTGCGGGAGCTTCTCGGGATCGTGGCCTGCTCGACACTGGTTTTTTAGGCGGCTGGGGTGGTTCAGAGTATCCCTCCTCTTCGAAGCTTGGCCTGGTATGGAGCTCCTCTTTGGCTGTTGAGTTTTTTTGTTGTCTTAGTGGCTCGATGGCCTCTACTTCGGCGGAACCTCGACTAGGTGGCTCAATGGCCTCTCCCTGCATTGCACTACACCATGACACACTACCTGCCGCGGGACCTAGGCCACATAGGTTCACTTAGGATAGTGTTGAGGTGGACACCACTTTGACTACAACCATGTAGTACAAGTTGCCTATCTCAACTCCGAAATTTCTTTCTTGATGTCAAAGGTCCCCACCTTGGTCTGCAACCACGTGCCATGGGTTGGTTCTTTGATGAAGCCAAAGTCATGGGAAACACAACCTAGCCACAATCTTGTTGGTTCGGTCCAGTGATCCTATGGTTTCATTTTGGGCCGTTTAGAGTAGAAATCGAACTACCGCCCCATGCGCAAGTCTATGTCTTTGGTATTTCTACTCAATAAGTAGGATAATTTTTTCGACCCATTTTACTCATAATTTACTTATTTGCTTTCCTTTTGGTCGGTCCATGACAAATTAGGTTGGTCATACGATGGGGGTACCTGAGCTTCACATCATCTCCGTCCCGAAAAGCTGAGCTTCGCGCGTGGTGGGATAGATTGGATCTGACTGGCTGTGATTGGGTGCGTTCCCATGTCGGACAACTACTTCCCTTATTAGAGATAGAGACTCATTACAGTGTCGTGCGAGCGTTGGTGCATGTTTGGTGCCCTGAGACTTGCACATTCATATTCGGTTACCAGGAGCTCACTCCAACCTTGGAACAATACTTTGTTGCCATTGGAAAACCCTTAGTGTCGTAGTTAGTTAGCCCACCTGTAGAGACTGAGCATGCATCGACCTTATCTGAGTTCCTTAGACTTAAGGGAGGGGACGTGAGAAAGGTTTTGAAAGCCAATCGTAAGACTTGCCTGTTTTCATTTCTAAATGAGCTTTTTCAAAATGCCCCATCTTTCCGAAAGAATAGGATCTTCCTGTTAGCTTTCTTTGGGTTCGTGATATTCCCACATTGTAGGAATGCTACTAACCCTTCTATGGCATGGGTAGCTCATGAAGTATGTATGGGAAAGGGATTTGTTAATGCCGTTCTAACTGAAACTTTTCTTTTCCTTACTCGTTTTAAAGAAAACAAAGACAAAGCTTTCCATGCTCCTCCTGAACTCTTACAAATTTGGTTTCTCTCTCACATTAAGGGCTTCGGTAGCCTGATGACCGTGAGCGGTATTTCTGACTCTAGCCACCCTAACTTGAAGTTTTGAGATAGGAAAACGTTTGCCCCTGACTATCATTATTCTGAGTGGTTAGTTTTCATGACCAACCCTAGACCTGAGAATTTCTAATGGTAGGCCAAATGG
Source organism: Eucalyptus grandis (assembly GCF_016545825.1). Taxonomy (NCBI): domain Eukaryota; kingdom Viridiplantae; phylum Streptophyta; class Magnoliopsida; order Myrtales; family Myrtaceae; genus Eucalyptus; species Eucalyptus grandis. The sequence goes on from NC_052621.1 coordinate 33,265,635, forward strand.
TTCTGAGTTTAGGAAGTGCGATTTGTGTGTGGGCTTACTGGACCTATTCCTTTGCTGGGTATCACTGAAGTCACTGAATATTACCCCACCCGAGTCACCCGCCAGTTCCAAGAGGTTCAACAACTTCCACCGACAATTCAAGAATACTAGCCGTGACATCCTGAAATTCAAGTTATGTTTTCAATTGAAAGAATTAGGCTTTTCATCGAGGCGCTTATAGTTCTATTCTCTGAGCTGATTACTCACGAGATAACTAGATTATCAGGTGAAGCCGTTAAGGGATTTTAATGCAATAGACTTGAGAATTCGACCAAGAATCGACTACTTGATCGTGTTAGTCTGTAAGGGTCATTACGGCACAGTTAAAAATTTATTAGAGATTGGAGATAGGTTGAATCGACCGAGATATGTGACTAAGTGTGGGTGATTCCACTAAATCACAAAATTCTCGTTGATCGTCACTAGACCGATTTTCTGTCGTTTTGGTACCCTGTGTCAGCATTTGCAGCTTTGAGATTTTCACGACAACCGAGTGTTGCCAATGTGTCAAAGACATACAAGGTGGTTCGAAAATAATTGACCACGGGTCAATAGTATTAAAATTTTCTAAAAGATACCCAGTAGGTTAGGTCACGCTAAAATCGCACCAGATTGAAATTAACCGCGAATTTGAATCCGATTTCAGAAATTAAAATTTCTATCATGTCACGATCATTTTAAGAATGTCGACTCATCCTCCGAAGATTTTTCCACAAATCGAGATTTTTTGCGAAAATTCAATATCGGGTCGTTTTCGATCGAAAAATTCAGGGGACCTTTTTTATCATGTTTTTGGGATGCAAGTTGATTCTATTGGCGAGGAAAAATGTGAATTGAAGTGTGGGCATCTTAGTTGGATTTATGGGGGTCGAATAGAATCAATTCAAGAAAAAATTGAAGTGGATTTGGGGGAAAATATTACAAATTCGTAGGTCCCTTGGTCCACCACCTTTGGACCACTTCAATGGCTTCCTAGAGAAGCCTGTGGGCTACTATTTGGCTAAGTATACGGCAAACAAGGTGGGGGCCATCTAATGATCAAAGCAAGGGATATTTAGGCCAAGGGGACCCTCCACAAGGGCAGCTGGCTTCTTCTTCTTCAGCTCAGTCTACTTTCTCCATTTTCTAACCTTAGAGAGCTCCAAAGTTGCTGAAAACCAAGCCTAAGTCCCCCTAGGCCGTCGCACAACCGCTTGCCACCGTCGTGCCTCACCGCGCCACCTGCGTGCCTCACGCGAGCCACGCTTGTGCCACACCAGTCCGTCGTCCGTTCCGCTCCAGCCACAACCCCAGGCCGTCTCCCGAGCCCATCAAGCCCCCTAGACTGCCGTCCAGCTCGCCTCCGCAGCCGTGAAGCCCCGCAGTTCGCCACTTAGCCCCGCTGCACCGTCATCGTTCATCCTAACCGCTCTTGGCTACTCGAGCAGTCTCTCAGTCAAGCAAGCAGAAACTGAACCAACAAGGAACCATGGGCTTCGAGGCCCATTTCGGACCGCTTCCGGACCTCATTGGGTGCCGCCGCTTCAGAGTTTGTCGCCCGTCTCCATGTTGCCGTGGTCGTGAATTCATCGGATTTTCAAAACCGGTGATTTTACTCACTAAACTCTACTTATGGAGTTAATGATGCTTAATGATTAATTAGTTTAGATTAAGTATGGTTTAGGAGGTTAGTTAGAACGGATTAGTGATTTAATTACACATTTGTGCATGTTAGGTGGTTAGATCAGCTTAATTAGCAACTAGACAGGTTGCATTAATTATCTAGACTGGTTCGGAAATTTTACTGGCCTGTCTTGATGTTTAATTAGGCATTTCAGCCTAAGTTTCTATTTGTGGCATTTAATTGTATTTATTTAATTGTAGTTAGAACGGATTAGTGATTTAAGTACACATTTGTGCATGTTAGGTGGTTAGATCAGCTTAATTAGCAACTAGACAGGTTGTATTAATTATCTAGACTGGTTCGGAAATTTTACTGGCCTGTCTTGATGTTTAATTAGGCATTTCCAGCCTAAGTTTCTATTTGTGGCATTTAATTATTTATTATTTTTCAGAAATTATACCAGGAAAGCCGGTGATCGGAATTCTGTGCCGATTGCAATGGTATGCTTGATTTATTTAATTGAGTGCTAATTTATGGAAATTGATTAAAATTGGTGGTTTTGGTAATTTATTCCAAATTTGTGGAATTTCAATATTTTTAATCAGAAAATATCAAGCGTTGGTTTACAACGCCAAAATGTCTTTCTGGACTATGTGAAGAGAGAAATTTTCTAGAAGAAAGCCTTTTCACATCAGCTTGTGAGAGCAGTATACATTTTTATCAGCTTGTGAGAACCCCTTTGCACGTTAGTTAACAATATAGTGTATCAGCCTATGTGTTTGGATACGTCAGCTTGTGAGAGCAGTATACATTTTTATCAGCTTATGAGATCCCCTTTGCACTTGTGAGAGAATTCCGTATCAGCCTATGTGCTTAGATACTTTAGCTTGTGAAAGCAGTATACCTTATCAGCTTGTGTGAGTTATGATCGTTTATTAGCTTGTGGGAGCACGATCTATTTGTTAGATTTGCTGAGCTATTATCTATCTATATCAGCTTGTGAGAGCTATGACCATATATATAAGCTTGTGAGAGTGTTGACCGTCTATTATAGCTCGTGTCAGCAATGGTGGTATCAATTGAATCGATAGACGGAATTGAGTTATATATGTTCCTAATTGACAGATAGTACGGATCATGTTGATGGTCTCGAACTGAATCGATTGACTGAGTGCATCGATGCATTGATGATTTGAATTAAATTGATTGGTTTAGTATATGAGTTATACTAACTTGTAGGAAGGAACTGAGGCAAGGTAAGTCCTCTGTCTTGTGTGTGCATAGACTGCCTTTAGGCGTATTTCCTTCCTAATCGAAGCTTAGGTGGTGAACTTGCTGAGACATTGTCTCACCCCGTCGTGGGCTCAACATTTTCAGGTCCTTAGACGGCGAATCCCCTTGAGCATTTTGATCGGCCGATGAGGGTCACTGAGCGGGTTTATAACTACCCTGATCCCGGAAGTCATTGGGTCTATGAACTTGTGGTGACAACCGTCTGGGTTGAGGTGGACCTGCCTCACATGGTCCCTCATCGATTCAGAGCATGGTTTCGCTACGGACCCAATGGATTCCCGGTGGGTCCCCTCACGTGATTTGAAATCCCCGCTGGGATAATCGATGCCACTCTAGGGGAGAGTGCAGTTGACCCTCCTGATGGTGTGGTGGAGAACCCGAGTGCAGTTGACCCTCTCGTTGTTTAATTAGGCATTTCCGAACTAAGTTTCTATTTATGGCATTTAATTCTTTTTATTTAATTATTTTTTGTACTTATTTAATTATTTATTATTTTTCGGAAATTATACTAGCATAGCCGTGACCGGAATTTCGTGCCGATTCCAATGGTATGCTATTTAATTGAGTGCTAATTTATGGGAATTGAGTAAAATTGGTGGTTTTGGTCATTTAATCGAAATTTGTGGAATTTTGGTATTTTTAATCAAAAAATACCGGGCGTCAGTTTATAACGCCGAAATATCTTTGTGGGCTACGTGAATAGCGGAATTTTCTAAAAGAAAGCCTTTCCACGTCAGCTTGTGAGAGGAGTATATTGTATCAGCCTATGTGATTGGATACGTGAGCTTGTGAGAGGAGTAAACTTTTTTATCAGTTTGTGAGAGCGCTTTTGCACATCAGCTTGTGAAAGCAGTACACTATATTAGCCTATATGCTTAGATACGTTAGCTTGAGAGAGTAGTATACCTTATCAGCTTGTGTGAGCTATGATCGTTTATCAGCTTGTGGGAGCACAATCTATTGATTAGCTTTGGTGAGCTACTATCTATCTATATCAGCTTGTGAGAGCTATGACCATATAAATCAGATTGTGATAGGGTTGACCATATATATTAGCAATGGTAGTATGAATTGAATCGATAGATGGAATTGAGTTATATATGGTCCTTATTGATAGTCATATTTCAAAACCGGTGAGTTTACTCACTAAACTCTGGTTAAGGAGTAAATGACGCTTGAGGATTGATTAGTTTAGGTGGTTAGTCATAACGGATTTGTGATTTAATTACTCATTTGTGCATGTTAGGTGATTAGATCGGCTTAATTAGCAACTAGACAGGTTGTATTATTTATCTAGATTGGTTCGGTAATTTTCCGGTCCCGTCTCGTTGTTTAATTAGGCATTTCCAACCTAAGTTTCTATTTTATGGCATTTAATTGTATTTATTTAATTCTTTTTGGTATTTATTTAATTATTTATTATTTTCAGGAAATTATACTAGCATAGCCAGTGACCAGAATTTCGTACCGATTCCAATGGTATGGTTGGTTTATTTAATTGAGTGCTAATTTATGGAAATTGAGTAAAATTGGTGGTTTTGGTCATTTATTCGAAATTTGTGGAATTTCGGTATTTTTAATCGAGAAATACTGAGCGTGGGTTTATAATGCCGAAATATCTTTGTTCGCTAGGTGAATAGCGAAATTTTCTAAAAGAAAATATTTGCACGTCAGCTTGTGAGAGCAGTATATTGTATCATCGTATGTGATTGGATACGTCAGCTTGTGAGAGGAGTATACATTTTTATCAGCTCGTGAGAGACCTTTTGCACGTCAGCTTGTGAGAGTGGTGTATTGTATTAGCCTATGTGCTTAGATACGTTAGCTTGCAAGAGCAGTATACCTTATCAGATTGTGTGAGCTATGATCGTTTATCAGCTTGTGGGAGCACAATCTATTGATTAGCTTTGGTGAGCTACTATCTATTTGTATCAGCTTGTGAGAGCTATGACCATATATATTAGCTTGTGAGAGTGTTGACCATATATATTAGCAATGGTAGTATGAATTGAATCGATATATGGAATTGAGTTATATATGGTCCTGATTGATAGATGGCACATATCATATTGATGGTCTCGAACTGAATCGATTGACTAAGTGCATCGATGGATTGATGATTTGAATTAAATTGATTGGTTTAGTATATGAGTTATACTAACTTGCACGAAGGAACTGACGCAAGGTGAGTCATCTGTCTTGTGTGTGCATAGACTACCTATAAGCGTATTTCCTTCGTAGTCGGAGTTTAGGTGGTGAACTTGCTGAGACATTGTCTAACCTCGCCGTGGGCTCAACATTTTCAGGTCCTTAGATGACGAATCCCCTTGAGCATTTTGATCGGTTGATGAGGGTCACTGAGCAGGTTTATAACTACCCTAATCCCGAAAGTCACTAGGTCTATGAACTTGTGGTGACAACCGTCTGGGTCGAGGAGGACCTACCTCATATGGTCCCTCATCGATTCCGAGCATTGTTTCGCTACGGACCCAATGGATTACGGGTGGGTCCCCTCAGGAGATTTGAAATCCCCGCTGGGATAATCGATGCCACTCTAGTGGAGAGTGCAGTTCACCCTCCTGATGGTGTGGTGGACGACCCAACGCCCTTGGCACCTATGGAGACTGAAGAATCGGCGAAAGAGTCCAACTAACTGATCATAGAACAGCTTTGTTTTGAAGACTGAACTTTTGTAGATCTGTTGTGTATAGACTAGTACTGTAAATAAATTAGTCAGTTTGTATAAAGGTGTGTTGTCGTTTTCAAAATTGCGGTCCTGCTTTTCTAGCCCCGCTGCACCGTGACCATTCATCCTAGTCGCTCTTGGCCGCTCAAGCAGTCTCTCAGTCCTGCAACTAGAAACCGAACTAGCAAGGAACCGTGGGCTTTGAGGCCCATTTCAGACCGCTTCCGGACCTCGTAGGCTGCCGCCACCTATGAGTTTATCACCCGTCTCCGCGTTGGCATCGCCGTGAACTCATCATATTTCAAAACCGGTGAGTTTACTCATTAAACTCTAGTTAGGGAGTTAATGACGCTTAAGGATTGATTATTTTTGGTGAAGTATGGTTTAGGTGGTTAGTTAGAACAGATTAGTGATTTTATTACTCATTTGTGCATGTTAGGAGATTAGATCGGCTTAATTAGCAAGTAGACATGTTGTATTATTTATCTAGATTGGTTCAGACATTTTCCGGGCCCGTCTCGTTGTTTAATTAGGCATTTTTGGGCTAAGTTTCTATTTATGGCATTTAATTGTATTTATTTAATTATTTTTTATATTTATTTAATTATTTATTATTTTCTAGAAATTATACTAGCATAGCCGGTGATCAGAATTTCATGCTGATTCTAATGGTAGCTTGGTTTATTTAATTGAGTGCTAGTTTATGGACATTGAGTACAATTGGTGGTTTTGGTCATTTATTCCAAATTTGTGGAATTACAATATTTTTAAACAGAAAATACTGAGCGTCGGTTTATAACACCAAAATATCTTTGTGGGCTCTGTGAATAGGGAAATTTTCTAGAAGAAAGCCTTTGCACATCAGCTTGTGAGAGCAGTATATTGTATCAACCTATGTGATTGGATACGTCAGCTTGTGAGAGTAGTATACTGTATCAGTCTATGTGCTTAGATACTTTAGCTTGCGAGAGCAGTATACCTTATCAGCTTGTGTGAACTATGATCGTTTTTCAGCTTATGGGAGCACGATCTATTGATTAGCTTTGGTGAGCTACTATTTATCAGTATCAGCTTGTGAGAGCTATGACCATATATATCAGGTTGTGAGAGCGTTGATCGTCTATTACAGCTTGTGTAAGCAATGGCTATATCAATTGATTCGATAGACGAAATTGAGTTATATACGATCTTGATTGATAGATAGTACGGATCGTGTTGATGGTCTCGAACTGAATCGATTGACTGAGTGCATCAATGGATTGATGAATTGAATTAAATTGATTGGTTTAGTATATGAGTTATACTAACTTGCAGGAAGGAACTGAGGCAAGGTAAGTCATCTGTCTTGTGTGTGCATAGACTACCTTTAGGTGTATTTCCTTCTTAGCCAGAGTTCAGGGGGTGAACTTGCTAAGATATTGTCTCACCCCGTCGTGGGCTCAACATTTTCAAGTCCTTAGATGACGAATCCCCTTGAGCATTTTGATCGGCCAATGAGGGTCACTGAGTGGGTTCATACCTACCTTGATCCCGAAAGTCACTGGGTCTATGAACTTGTGGTGATAGTTGTCTGGGTCAAGGAGGACCTACCTCATATGGTCCCTCATCAATTCAGAGCATGGTTTCGCTGCGAACCCAATGGATTCCGGGTGGGTCCCCTCAGGTGATTTGAAATCCCCGCTGGGATAATCGATGCCACTCTAGGGGAGAGTGTAGTTGACCCTCCAGATGGTTTGGTGGAGGACCTGATGCCCCTGGCACCTATGGAGATTGATGAATCGGCGAATGAGTCCGACTAGCTTATCATAGGATTGCTTTGTTTTGCAGACTGAACTTTTGTAGATCTGTTGTATATAGACTAGTACTGTAAATAAACTAGTTAGCTTGTGTGAAGGTGTGTTGTCGTTTTCAAAATTGTGGTCCTACTTTTCTAGCCATGCTACACCGTGATGATTCATCCTAGTCGCTCTTGGTGGTTCGAGTAGTCTCTCGGTTTTGCAAGCAGAAACCGAACTAGCAAGGAACCGTGGGCTTTGAGGCCCATTTCGGACCGCTTCCAAACCTTGTAGGGTGCCGCCGCCTCTGAGTTTATCGCCCGTCTCCGCGTTGCTGTTGCCGTGAACTTACATATTTCAAAACCGGTGAGTTTACTCTCTAAACTCTAGTTAGGGAGTTAATGACGCTTAAGGATTGATTAGTTTATGTGAAGCATGGTTTAGGTGGTTAGTTAGAATGGATTAGTGATTTAATTACTCATTTGTGCATGTTAGGAGATTAGATCGGCTTAATTAGCAACTATACATGTTATATTATTTATCTAGATTGGTTCGGAAATTTTCCGGGCCAGTCTCGTTGTTTAATTAGGCATTTCTGACCTAAGTTTCTATTTATGGCATTTAATTGTATTTATTTAATTATTTATTATTTTCTGGAAATTATACTAGCATAGCCGGTGACGGAATTTCTTACCAATTCCAATGGTATGGTTAGTTTATTTAATTGAGTGCTAATTTATGGAAATTGAGTAAAATTGGTGGTTTTGGTCATTTATTTGAAATTTGTGGAATTTCGGTATTTTTAATCAAGAAATACTGAGCGTGGATTTATAATGCCGAAATATCTTTGTGGGCTATGTGAATAGCAAAATTTTCTAAAAGAAAGCATTTGCACGTCAGCTTGTGAGAGCAGTATATTGTATCATCCTATGTGATTAGATACGTCAGCTTATGAGAGGAGTATACATTTTTATCAGCTTGTGAGAGACCTTTTTGCACGTCAGCTCGTGAGAGTGGTATACTGTATCAGCCTACGTGCTTAGATACGTTAGCTTGCGAAAGCAGTATACCTTCCCCGCTTATGTGAGCTATGATCGTTTATCAGCTTGCGGGAGCACGATCTATTTATTAGCTTTGGTGAGCTACTATCTATCTATATCAGCTTGTGAGAGCTATGACCATATATATCAGGTTGTGAGAGCGTTGACAGTCTATTACAACTTGTGTGAGCAATGGTTGTATCAACTGAATCGATAGACGGAATTGAGTTATATATGGTCCTGATTGATAGATAGTACGGATCATATTGATGGTCTCGAACTGAATCGATTGACTGAATGCATCGATGGATTGATGATTTGAATTAAATTGATTAGTTTAGTATATGAGTTATACTAACTTGCAGGAAAGAACTGAGGCAAGGCAATTCGACTGTCTTGTGTGTGCATAGACTGCCTTTAGGCGTATTTCCTTCCTAGTCGGAGTTTAAGGGGTGAACTTGCTCAGACATTGTCTCACCCCATCGTGGGCTCAACATTTTCGGGTCCTAAGATGGCGAATCCCCTTGAGCATTTTGATCGGCCGATGAGGGTCACTGAGCGGGTTTATAACTACCCTGATCCAGGAAGTCACTAGGTCTATGAACTTGTGGTGACAACCATCTGGGTCGAGGAGGACCTACCTCATATGGTCTCTCATCGATTCAAAGCATGGTTTCGCTACGGACCCAATGGATTCTTGGTGGGTCCCCTTAAGTGATTTGAAATCCTCGCTGGGATAATCGATGCCACTCTAGGGGAGAGTGCAATTGACCCTCCTGATGGTGTGGTGGAGGACCCAACGCCCCTGGCACCTATGGAGACTGAAGAATCGGTGAAAGAGTCTGACTAACTGATCATAGGACAGCTTTGTTTTGAAGACTAAACTTTTGTAGATCTGTTGTGTATAGACTAGTACTATAAATAAACTAGTCAGCTTGTATAAAGGTGTGTTGTCATTGTCAAAATTGTGGTACTTCCTTTCTAGCCCCGCTGAACCATCACCATTCATCCTAGCCGCTCTTGGCCGCTCGAGCGGTCTCTCGGTCCAGCAAGCAGAAACCGAACTAGGAAGGAACTATGGGCTTCGAGGCCCATTTCAGACCGCTTCTAGACCTCGTAGGGTGCCGCTGCTTCGGAGTTTATCGCCCGTCTCCGCGTTGCCGTCACCATGAACTCATCATATTTCAAAACCGGTGAGTTTACTCACTAAACTCTGGTTAAGGAGTTAATGATTCTTAAGGATTGATTAGTTTAGGTTAAGTATGGTTTAGTTGGTTAGTTAGAACGGATTAGTGATTTAATTACTCATTTGTGCATGTTAGGTGATTAAATCGGATTAATTAGCAACTAGACATGTTGTATTATTTCTCCAGATTATTTCGGAAATTTTTTGGGCCTATCTCATTATTTAATTAGGCATTTCCGGCCTGAGTTTCTATTTCTAGCATTTAATTGTATTTATCTAATTATTTTTTATATTTATTTAATTATTTATTTTTTCCGGAAATTATACTAGGATAGTTGTTGACCGGAATTTCGTGCCGATCGCAATGGTAGCTTGGTTTATTTAATTGAGTGCTAATTTATGGAAATTGAGTAAAATTGGTGGTTTTGGTCATTTATTCCAAATTTGTGGAATTTCAATATTTTTAATTAGAAAATACCGGGTGTCGGTTTATAACACCAAAATATCTTTGTGGGCTATGTGAATAGCAAAATTTTCTAAAAGAAAGCCTTTCCACATCAGCTTGTGAGAGTAGTATATTGTATCAGCCTATGTGAATGGATACGTCAGGTTGTGAGAGCAGTATACATTTTTATCAGCTTGTGAGAGCTTTTTTGCACGTCAGCTTGTGAGAGTAGTATACTGTATCAGTCTATGTGCTTAGATACATTAGCTTGCGAGAGCAGTATACCTTATCAGCTTGTGTGAGCTATGATCGTTTTTCAGCTTATGGGAGCACGATCTATTGATTAGCTTTGGTGAGCTAATATTTATCTATATCAGCTTGTGAGAGCTATGACCATATATATCAGCTTGTGATAGCGTTGACCGTCTATTATAGCTTTTGTAAGCAATGGGTGTATCAATTGATTTGATAGACGGAATTGAGTTATATACGATCCTGATTGATAGATAGTACGGATCATGTTAATGGTCGCGAACTGAATTGATTGACTGAGTGCATTAGTGGATTGATGAATTGAATTAAATTGATTGGTTTAGTATATGAGTTATACTAACTTGCAGGAAGGAACTGAGGCAAGGTAAGTCATCTGTCTTGTGTGTGCATAGACCGCCTTTAAGTGTATTTCCTTCTTAGTCAGAGTTTAGGGGGTGAACTTGCTAAGACATTGTCTCACCCTGTCGTGAGCTTAACATTTTCAGTTCCTTAGATGGCGAATCCCCTTGAGCATTTTGATCGGCCGATGAGGGTCACTGAGCGGGTTTATAACTACCCTGATCTCGGAAGTCACTGGGTCTATGAACTTGTGGTGACAACTGTCTGGGTCGATGAGGACCTACCTCATATGGTCCCTCATCGATTTAGAGCATGGTTTCACTATGAACCCAATGGATTCCGGGTGGGTCCCCTTAGGTGATTTGAAATCCCCATTGGGATAATCGATGCCACTATAGGGGAGAGTGTAGTTGACACTCTTGATCGTTTGGTGGAGGACCTGACGCCCCCGGCACCTATGGAGACTGAAGAATCGGCGAATGAGTCCGACTAGCTGATCATAGGACAGCTTTGTTTTGAAGACTAAACTTTTGTAGATCTGTTGTGTATAGACTAGTACTGTAAATAAACTAGTCAGCTTGTATGAAGGTGTGTTGTCGTTTTCAAAATTGTGGTCCTGCTTTTCTAGCCCCGCTACACCATGACCATTCATCCTAGTCGCTCTTGGCCGCTCGAGCAGTCTCTCGGTCCTACAAGCAGAAACCGAACTAGCAAGGAATCGTGGGCTTCAAGGCCCGTTTCGGACCGCTTCCGGACCTCGTAGTGTGGCATCCTAAAATTTCATGACAACCTTTGGATATACCATAAACCATGAATAGGTGATGGAAGCGCCATCGGATTATATTATAGCCATTAGACCAATGAATTACAATAGATTAAGGCCGAGCATTTTAATGGACAATTATTTGGTTGGAAATATATTCTATGTCCATGGGTGATCAAGGATTATACTAAGGGAGAAATTGATAGGAAAATTTTATTCTTGGCCATGCGCTTTATAAGTTGGATTTCTATTGATTTATGTTACAAAGTTTTATGGCCATATAAATTGTAATTAGATATTTATATAAGTGGGGATTAATTAGGAAAAAATGGAGAAGGAGTGGGCTGATTTTCTTAAGGCTGAACCAGCCCAAAAACCAGCCCACATTCCCACCGTTTCTCCCCATTTGGTCGGCCAAAAGGTTGGCCCAAGCCCGGCCCAAAGGAGGCCCACCAACTTGCATGGAAAAAATGACAAGTGGCGTGAAGGGTGCTCCAAGTGGCCCTTGCATGCAATCTAATGATTGCTAATCATGGGTGAAAGAAGAAAAAGGAGGAGAGAGGGGCGGATTGCTCGAGGGATTGAACCGAGAGAGAGGAGTGTCGCGCGAGGGAGAGAAAGAGAGAAGGAGAGAAAGAGAGAAAGCCGAGAGAGAGAGAGGATTCGTGTGGGTGCTTCGGCGAGGGAAGAGGAAGACCAAGCTCTGCCGTGCGTGCGCCTAGCTTTGCCGTCGACCGTGTTGTGTTCGAAGTCCCCGAGTCGCCATTGCTTGCTTGATTTCGTCGGATCTAAGGCAAGTAGAGTCCATTAGCCTACATTTTGCTTGCTGTGGTTGTTTGTAAAGTGTAATGGGTGTTGGAGATGCTTGAGTTGTGATGTTGGATGCTGAAGTTCGTGCGAATGGTGGTAGTTTCCTAGAACAAGTAAGCTGTTGCATGCAGGAACAGTCCGACCCCTCGTGATTCCGTGCATTTTATAAAATTATGCAGTTGTAATTTGACTTCGTGTCCTTGATAAAAGTTGTAGATGACATCTTGAGGAGTAACATACTAAAATGTGAGAATAAATGAACAAGTATTGATAGTGGAAACGAATTTTCTTTGAAAGGGATTAATCTGGAAAACTGTACCGAGAGTAGGGAGAATTAAATCGACTATAGTTTTTAATCCAGAACGAAATTGACTTCTGTTTCTTCATGAAAAATTTATCTCTAGGTCTTAACTATGATATATAAAAATTTCAGAATTTTCTGAGTTGATTTAAGGTTTATACCGAATATATGAATAAAACTGTGCAATGGTGATGTTCCGAAACTTCAAGCTGTGATGCATGGACCGTAGCGACTCGTACGAAGCTCTTTTGACATGGTGTTCTTTAGGAAACCTTTTTTCTCTAGATCTTGTTTATAACATGTTAAATTTTCATAATTTATTGAGATCGTTTACTAATTTTTCCAGAATTTTAATTAAAGGAGTGGATTCTGCTTTGTCCGAGAATTTGCTTCATTTTCAAGAACAAATTAATTGCTTTATGAAATGTGATATCATGGGTGTTATTTGTACTGCATATATGGTGACATTTGGCATATCACATGACATCAAAAAGGCTGTTTTAAACCTCTGATATTATTGCATCAAATGTTAATTTGAAAATGAGATATATATATGTGTGTGTGTGTGAATATGCACTATGATGATGATACCGTCAGAGGTGTGAGCTGACGATGCCCTGGGAGTGTCCGGCTGCCCGGAGTGTGTGTGCCGAATTTCCTCGCGATGCCAGTTGGGGTGTGAAATGCCCGGAGGTGTGTGCCGGATGTCCTCGCGATGCCAGTTGGGGTGTGCTGGAGGTTCCTCGCGATGCCAGGTTGGGTGCGAGCGATATGTGAGGGATGCAAACACTGGTCCCTGGAAGAAAAATGAGATCCTTTTGAAAGTTAAAATGGGAATTGAATCATGCGCATGTGTGTGTGCATATGGCATGGGATATAATTGCATATGAACTTGAGTCAATACTATATGGCATTGAGAATGCGATCATGAAGGTAATGAATGGATCTCATGGGGATATATATATATATATATATATAATTGTATGGATGATACAAATCATGCGCGTGTATGTGCATATGGCATGGAATATGAATTGCTTTAATGAATTAATTTCATGGAAATGCAAGCATGATCACACGGATGATATGTGCATGTCACACGGAATTGTGGTTGTCCTGCCTGTTGCATTATATAGTTTGATGGATCTTTACTGCTAAGTGGTTGTACTCACTCCTTTTGGGGACTAACATTTCAGATTGAGAGATGCCTTTGTCACCTGTCATGCGTGGTACATTTTATGGCTTATCGTCTGATGTTGAGGTCGAGTGCTCGGAGCACCTCTGCGTTGGTGTTCATGGTCTGGTGTTTATCCGTGTTTGTGTTTTGGTTATGTATGATGTGGGCCTTCCTAATGGCCCTGTAGTCCAGGAGTTCCTATTCGTCCATGTTCGTCGCGATAGGAGGATGATGGGGATGCTGTTGCCGCCACCGGCCAATGCACCGGGTTGGGTGTGATTAGAGAGTGTGACTAGTAGAGGTTGACACTTTTTGGATGGCCGACACTGGATGATGGATTGATGGACATGTCTGATGTAGAGTGGGTTCTTTTGGGTTATAGCCGAGCTTAGTTAAAGCCTTGGCTTTATGTTGTACCGACTCGTGATGTCCATCAAAGTATGTAAATAAAAGTGGTTCAGCATTAGCTTCTATATATATGAAAAGTGTAGTTGGTGTGCATTGCATTGTATCAACAGCATCTGAACTACCGGTTTTGTACTTAACATTGATTTTTTTTTTCCTTTGGACAAAATGAATTGCAGAGAACAATAGAAACAATGGATTGAATATAATAGACTCGAGCTTTACATTTTTGAGAAAAAGTGCAACTTGTGTCTATTACATTAACAAATAAAGATTTAGGGTCCGTTCGTTTCGTGGAAAATTGGCCATTTTTGGAAAATATTTTCCCAGAAGTAATTTTCCAAGAAAATGACTATTTTTTGGTGTTCGGTTAAAACTTGAAAATGTTTCGAAAAATATTTTCCGGTGTTCAGTAAGGAAAATATTTTCTAAGACTTCACCATTTAGACATACATCACTTACTGACCTATAAATTCATCAAATATGAACTTGCCTTTAAATCCATGCAAACTTGCTTTATATCTTTGTTCCCTCATTGTCACAAAACGCTCATCTACTCTAAAAAAATGTTCATATGGATTTTAAAAAGAAGCAAAAGAGAAAAGAACCAAAGCATGTACGGCCCTAATGAGAATCTTCTAGTTGAGTGGCCTGTTAAGTTCATCTATATATTTTGAGACTTTAACGGGAATTTTAGAATTACTAACCTCAACTTCATTGTCTGAGTCAGAATCTGAATCTGAGTCTATCTCAGAGTTTGAGTCTGAGTCTGAATTTGCCATCAGACATATGTTTGCATACTCTTCATCACTTTCCTCGCATTCTGTATCGCTCCATGTCTCTGCTTTGAGAGCCTTCTTGAATTTCTCTGCTTTTTCTTTCTTTTCTTCAACAAAGGGCAGTTGGGTTAGATGTGCCCATTTTTCTTACATTCGAAGCAAATCACATCTTTGTTGGTCTCATTATCTTTGTTTGATTTCTTCTAAAATCTTTGATTACCCTACTTCTTCCAATTAAACCTTTTTCCCTTCCTGTTTAACTTCCTAAATCTCCTTATCATGAGTGCTAGCTCTTCATCATCCAAGTCGTCTACAGAGTCTGTATCATTAGAATCATCGTTAGATTTTAAGGCAATTGACTTCTTACCTTTGGGATCTTCTTCCTCATTGACTTGCTCTACTTCATATGATTGAAGTGTGCCAACCAATTCGTCTACAGAAAGAGGCATGATCCTCTGGGTTTCTCTTATAGAGGTCTTCACATGGTTCTAGTCTTTGGAGAGTCCTCTCAGCAATTTATTGACCTTCATTGATCCTGAGATTGGTTGTCCTTGAGATGCTAGATCATTTACGATTTCTGTAAAACAACTAAACATGTCAGTGATGGATTCTCCTAGTTTCATCTTGAAGGCTTCATACCGTCCGAGTAGAATATTGATATTCATTTCTTTAACTTGATCAGTTCCTTCATAGGTGACGTGCAACCTAGCCCAGACTTCTTGGTTATCTTTGCTTGTGTCAATTCTCTAGTATATGCAATTTCATTCCCAGATGTTGATGTAGCTTTACGAATGATTCATTTTTCTACCACATCCCATTCCAGAGGATCTTTTGATCTCAGGAATGCCTTCATCTTATTTTTCCAAACGTTGTAATCCTTCCCATCAAAGTAGGGAGGTCTGGTGTTGCTTTGGCCTTCAACCAAACCTGGAACCAAAATACTAGCCATAGAAGATCTTTAGCTCAAAAAGTAAAAACACTTTTATAAACTGAGCACCTGCTCTAATACCAATTGAAAGGGCTAGTTCGCACACCTAGAGGGGGGTGAATAGGTGTATATAAAAATTTATTCACAAGACTTAATGAATTGTCTTTTAAATGATTGACTAGAGATATAAACCGCTTTGAATAATTCTATAAACAATTATATAAAGCAATGAGATAAGGAGTTAAGGAAAGAGAATTAGAACACAAGATTTATAGTGGTTCGGCTTAATCTAAGCCTACGTTCACTCTCCCACGCTGACAGCCCACCGGCTGGATTTCACTATGACTCAAAAGAGATTATATAGCTTGTGATCTTTTACTTCCTCAGTGGAGAGTCTCAGCTAGTCTCTTCACAAAGTCTCATTGTGTGCTTCACTCTTTTGTATACAATTTGAGCCCGATGAATTGAAAGAACAAGGAACTAAGAGATTTAGACTTTGAAATTCTTCTTTTTCGCACTACTTTGAACAACTGAAGAGTTCGCCTTAAATACTCCTTCATGCTGTGAAAGCTAGTACGAGCACCTAGAGGGGGTGAATAGGTGCGAAAACAAATTTTGCAGAGTAAAGTATATAATTTTGCTTTTAAACCAACTATGTTTAGCAATAGATTATGAAAAGGAAATTGGACTCTAATAATCAAATAGAATTACGATCAAAGTGAAAGAGCTTAGGGAATAGAATAAGAACACAAGGTTTATAGTGGTTTGGCTTAATCCAAGCCTACGTCCACTCTTCCGTACTGACAGCCCACCGGCTGGATTTCACTAAGAATCAAAAGAGTTGTTACAATATAGCTTTTCTTTGATTCTACAGTGTAGAGACTCTTCTACACTTCCTCAAGGTCTCACAGAAGTATAAACTCTCTTTTGAGTACAAGTTTTCGCTCAACAATTGAATTGACAAAGAACAAAGAGCTTCAGACTTTGGAATTCTTCTATCGCGCACACACTCGAATAACTTGGAACATCTTCCTTATATACTCCTCCATGCCTTCATACCCGTTGGCACTTACCAAATGAGCTCTTCCAATCTACTCGTTGGACAGAATCAATTAGGGAGATTTCGAGTTATTTAAGGAATATGACGATAGCCCACAAATCTTGCTCGCCCATACAATCCGGATCTAGATTTCCATAAGTAGAACCTTCCAAGTATGCTTCGTCAATCAACGGATCTAAATTACCCGAATTGAAATCAAAACGAATAACAGATTCCAATATGCTATATCCAGTCGAGAGATCTTCTTCAGTTGATACAGTCGAGTCCTTAACGAAATATTCAGTTCTGGATAAGTCTTCTTTGACGGTCTAGAAATTGTCAATGAGAATAGATTTTGAGTCTTGAGTCTGGCAGTCCGGCGGTCTTCAGACTTTGACTAAAGAGTCTGCAAGTCTTAAAACTAGACTGATGAAAACGTTTTGTCAGCTTCAAAACACGCAAGGATGTTTTCTCCAACAATCTCCCCCTTTTTTATGGTGACAAAACTTTCCTGCAGATTTGGATATTTTTGACCTGCAAAACAATACTCAAGCAAACATGGATATCTCACAAAAGATAATTGACTTAGTAAAGATAGCATTAAATCTGCATCCACAGGAAATAAGTTAGTCCTGTAAATAAACAATTATCTTTGCCATGAAATACCAATAGTGCTTAAAATAAACAAACGATCAAACAATCCAAATCCAAATCCAGTCATAACCAAACAACCAAACAAAAGTAAAAAGTCATTCAAAAAGTAAGGTCAAACGAGTCAAACGAGAGTCAAGTCTCAAATCTGCACCATCTCTCCCCCTTTTTGTCAGCATTAAAAAAGGTAGAGATAATAAGATAATGGAATTATGGTTGCCTAGGAACGCGAACAAGCTGGAAATCTCCCATTAACTAGACAATCCCTTCCAGCTTTTTCAAATCCTCCTTGAGTTGAGCCACATCTTCACCCTTGGCATTTACTTGAACCTGAAGAGTAAGGGCATGAATTTGATCATGCAAGGAAACTGAAGAGATTTGACCTGCATTCTGCAAGTTCTGAACTTCGCATCCAAGGGCATAAATCTGGCCTCGCATCTCCATAAATCTGGCCTCGATAAAACCTCATAACCTTCCTCAGGGAATTGAGATGCATAGATGTCTTTTGGATCTGCAGGTGAACGACTAACACCTTCACTAGTAACATCAATTGAAGATGTACCTCTTTTCTCAGACACTCCCCCTGTTTCAATGCCTTCAGGAGGTGAGAAGTACACTTCATGCTCTGTTTCCTCCTGTTCACCTCTGCCTTCTTCTTCTTCTGCGATCCTTTCCTCCTCTACTTCTTTTCGCATTGATTCTCTCTCTCCACTCCTTTCTTCTTCTTCTTCTTCTTCTTCTCTGTCTTGATCCTCTCTCTCCTCTGTCATTGGAACAACACTTTGTAGATTGCTCAGTGCAAGAGCAGAAATAGTAATATCGTCCTCACCCTCTTCATCCTCCAGAACGAGTGCTCTTCTTTTCTTGGATGGAGCTGTCATGGGCTCCTTCCCTTTCCGTTTTGCAACTGAAGAACCTTGGTGAGACTTGACAGGGGTTTTCTCTTTCAATCGCTCCAAAGCCTTGTCCAACTCTTTCAAACGCATTTTGGAAACCATTTTCAGTCCCACTATCATTTGATCACATGATCGAACACATAAAATCATGGGAGGTTGAATATCAAAATGTCTGAAAAGCTTTGTAACAAGCGCTGAGTACGGAAGTTGCCCTCTGTCTTTCGCCATCGTTCTGTACATGTGAAACATGATTGTCTGAGGCAGAGAGAACTTCTTGCCAGCGTTGATGACATACATCAACTTTGCTTCTGAGTTAGAGACGTCAGTCTTCAAGGTTGACTTGGGTCTGAGGCAATTGATCACAATCTTGTGAAGCAAAATGATAGAGGCATTCATCCTCAAGTACGAAATTCTTCCTTCAGCCATTCCATCCCAAACAAGCTTTACTATCGCACAACCAACAGACACACTAATCGATTGGAATGCCCCTCGCTATACTATAACCACATCCGCCAATGTGTCCATGTCAACAATATAGTCCTGGTCTTGAACACTAAACGAAAATCTATTCGTATTCAAGAAACTTAGATTCGAATAGAAGTAAGCAGTAAGTTCTAGATATGCCTCAGTCGTTTCAGAACAAAATCGCTCAAGCTGAAGTTGAGTGAATTTCTCTTGTAGCTTCACATTCAAAGAATCAAGAAAATCAAAGTCGACACTTCTTGAATTGATCACCCCTCTTTTTAGCAACTTGGAGTAAAGTCGCTTGTGTTCCTCCGAGCGAAACAAATATGTCCTTTTACTTCGAATACTAGGCCCAACACCCATTCTAGGCTTGAAAGAAGTGTACATTTTGTCATCATCATTCCCATCAGGCTGACTAAGACCTCCAACACGTGGATCACTAGGAATATTCGCAAATGCTCAATCTGTCAACCCCGCAGGAGCAATCTCCAATCGTTCCATTGTTCGCAAAAAGTGGGTTTCATTTCGATACCCTTTCTCTTTCAAAAAAATCATCAATATAATTCAAGGGAGTGCCTCCCCTCTTCAAGGCAGAGTAAAGCTTAAAGATAAAAGCGGGCTTGTGAGATCTTACGGGTTCTGCACCTTCAATGATTTCTTCATCCGCTCTATGATCACTACCTTGAGGTCTAGCTTGAGGAGATTGACGCGGTTGATAATGTTGTGGGCTCTGCTGTTGTCTTGGGGATTCTTCTTCCTCGGTGAGGTCAAAATGTGTAGAACCCTCACGCATGTGTTGTGGTCCCCTATTCGCGATCCTTGAAGATTTTCTTTAGGACGCCATTCTCACAGTCTTTGAGAGATTCCAAACTCGATTCGCGAAAAAAGGTGAGAACTTTGAAGATTAAACTAGAGAGTAAAAGTAAGAAAATGAAGGTCTATGCTTTTTAGGGTTTGTGAGGAAGACAATCAATATATAAAGCAGTCGAAAAGAGGCATACGGAACGACGTAAAAGGAAAAATAGAAAATGCCTTTTAAAAAATAAATGTCTTTTTGAAGGAATAGATAACCGTCTTTTCAAAAATAACTCATTTTTCGAAAATGAATGATTGCAATAATCACGAAAACTGGGGAAGATAATCGTACCTTTTCGAGATTAATAACATCAATCAATTACAGATTAATAGATAATCGTACCTTTTCGAGATTTTATCCGTGAGATAAATTTCAGGAAAAAATACGAGAATAACTTACAGCCGTAGATCTTCATCTTCTGAGTCTGAGTATCATTAGACTTTTATCCCTGAGTCTGAACTTCTTCAGACTTTAAGATATTGAGTCTGGAACGAATAAGCTCAAATTGACTTTTCTTCAGAGGCTTTGTGAAGATGTCCGCTAGTTGATTCTTTGAGTCAATGAATTGAATCGAGACTTCTCCATTTTGAACATGATCTCTAATGAAATAATGTCGAATCTCTATATGCTTTGCTCTTTAATGAAGAATTGGATTCTTGGTGGGATTGATTGCACTGGTATTGTCACATTTGATCTCAGTGCACGAATCTTCAATTCCAAAGTCTCTTAGCTGTTGTTTTATCCACAGAATTTGTGAACAGCAACTTCCAAGAGCCACATATTCTGCTTCTGCTGTGGAAAGAGCTACGTTACTTTGCTTCCTCGAAAACCAAGATATTATCCTGTTACCAAGTAATTGACAAGTGCTCGAGGTGCTCTTCCTATCAACTCTGCATCTTGCTAGGTCTGCGTCTGAATATTCAAGAAGAGTAAAGTCTCCTTCTTTAGGATACCAAAGACCTAAATTCGAGGTAGATGAACATATTTGATGATGCGTTTTGCAGCACTTAAATGAGATTCTTTGGGATCTGATTGAAATCTGGTTCAAATATAAACACTAAACAGAATGTCAGGTCTAGAAGCAGTAAGATAAAGAAGTGAACCAATGATACTCTTGTATAGCTTCTGGTCAACTTCTTTCCTCCTTCATCTTTGTCCAGCTTCGAGGAACTTGACATTGGTATATCTGTCTTTTTGCAATTCTCCAAGCCAAGCTTTTTAACAAGTTCTTTAGCATATTGTTCTTTGTGAATGAAAATTCCTTTCTTCAATTGTTTTACTTGAAGTCCGAGAAAGAAGGATAGTTCACCCATCATGTTCATTTCAAACTCTTCCTGCATAGTCTTAGAGAATTTCTTGCACAGATTTTCATTAGATGATCCAAAAATAATATTATTAACATAAATTTGAACAAGCAAGAAGTTTTTGCTTTCTCTTTTGATAAACAGTGTAGTATCTACTTTACCTTTAACAAAGCCATTTTGGATTAAAAACTTACTTAGTCTGTCGTACCAAGCTCGAGGTGCTTGCTTTAAACCATATAGCGCCTTTTTTTAGTTTGAATACAGAGTTTGGTTTCCTTGGGTCTTCAAAACCGAGAGGTTGTTCCACATAGACTTCCTCTTGGATAAATCCATTTAGGAAAGCGCTTTTGACGTCCATTTGGAATAACCTGAAATTCTTATAACAAGCAAAAGCAAGTAATAATCTAATTGCTTCTAACCTTGCTACCGGTGCGTAAGTCTCATCATAGTCTATCCCTTCTTCTTGCGTGTATCCTTTGGCCACGAGTCTTGCTTTGTTCCTTACGACTTTTCCTTTCTCGTTCATCTTGTTCCTGAAAACCCATTTAGCTTCAATGATAGATTTATCTTTCGGTTTAGGAGTCAATTCCCAAACATCATTGATACTGAATTGCCTGAGTTCTTCTTGCATAGCTTCAATCCAACTTTCATTAGTTAAAGCTTCTTCTATGCTCTTGTGTTCTATTTCAGAAATAAGAGCCACAACACTAGACTCTTCACGCCTTTTGAATCTTGTACGAATTCCCTCATTAATGTCACCAATAATGAGTTCTTTAGGATGACTAGACTTGTGCTTCCAGTTGCTGGTTGATTTGTCAGACTGTTGGTCTTTTTCTTCATTTGATTCTTCAACGATCATTTGTTACTGGTTTTCTGAAGTCTGAGCTGCTTCTGGAGATTTAGACTTTGTAGAGTCTGGAGCAGGTTCAGATTCTTCAGGTTGAGTCTGAATCGATTGATTTTGCATAAAATCTTGGAATTTGACATTCATCAATTCTTCCACAGATTGAGTCTTTTTGTTGTATACTCTGTAAGCTTTGCTTGTGGTTGAATATCCAAGGAAGATACCTTCATCTGATTTTTCTTCAAACTTACCAATTCGATCATTTCCAGTTTTCAATATAAAACATTTGCAACCAAACACATGAAAATATGAAACAATTGGCTTCTTTCCTTTGAACAACTCATAGAGAGTTTTCTCCAGAATAGGCCTTAAGAAGACTCTATTAATAATATAGCACGCTGTAGAAACTGCTTCAGCCCAAAAACGAGAAGAAATGTTACTTTCAATTAAATGTGGCATCCCCAAATTTCATGGCAACCCCTGGATATACCATGAACCATGATTAGGTAATGGGAGTGCCTTTTGGTTTTGTATTAGCCATTGAGTTGACGGATTTCAATTAATTTAAGGCCGATCATTGTAAAGGATGATTGTTTGGATGGAGGTGCGTCTTCAAGTGACCCAAGGAATTATTAAAGTGCAAATTGATACAGAAAATCTTATTCTTGGTGGTGCACTTTATAAGTAGAATTTTATTGATTTAAATTATAGAGTTTTGTGGGCTTATAAGTTGAAATTAGGTGTTTATTTAATTAGGGATTAAATGGAATAGGAATAGGAGGGGGTGGGCTGATTTTTAGGCCCAAAAGCCCATCCAACCAGCCCATGCCAGCCCCCTATTCGACCAGCCCATGAAGGCCCAAGCCCGGCCCATTGAGGGCCATCACCCTTGCATGGAGATTGACAAGTGGCATGGGGGATTCTCCATGTGTCTCTAACATGCAAAAGGCTACTCACCACTTGTCCATGCATCTTCCACTTGTCCCTTACATGCAAAAATAGAGATTTATTTATTAACCAAAGAACAAAAGCGAGAGAGGCCGGCTGATGGAGGGCCTGTCGTCCAAGAGAGTGAGAGAGAGTTGCGAGAGAGAGAGGGTCGCCGAGAGGAGAGGAACCGAGGAGGAGGAGTCGCCGCCCGTTCGCCGTCCGTGTGCCGCCGTCCACTTGATCTTAGAGGAAAGTTTGGATCGATTTCCACTCTTGCATGTGTGTCTTGCATGTGTGATTTGTTGGTGGTAGATTTCGGATGTTAGGGTAGGCAAAACCGAAGCTAGAATGTGACTTGTTCTTGAATATGCTTGCTGTTTTCGTGTGAACCGCCTGACCCAGAATCTTGTGAGGGCTTTCATACATGTTTTAAGTTGGATTTTGACTTTGATTCCTTCATGAACGTTGTAGCCAACATCTTAAAATACAACATACTAAAATTTGGGACAAAATGGTGGAGATTTAATGGGTCAAACCCTCATCCTACGAAGACACTAGATCTGGAACTCTTTTGCTGACCTTTCGGTAGATTTGTGGTTGCATGTCGATTTTTACTAAGAATATCTCTTCGACTTCTTCATGAAACTTGTAGAGAACATCCTAAATACTAACATACTCAAATTTGAAGTAAAATGAGCAATTTTAGCCTAGTGGATCGACTTACTCTTGAAGACGGTAAATCTGGAGACGCGGTACAGGACACCCGAGACTTCATGGACCCATATGGTGACTATTATTTGGAAATTTGACTTAGATCCCTTAATGAAAGTTGTAGGGGACCCCTTGAAGTAGAAAATATTCAAATTTCAGAGGAAACGAAGAAGAATAAATGGGTGAAAACTCGACTTTTCGGAGAAACATACACTGGACGTTTCGGTGCGAGAACTAGAAGCTTCGGATGACTATAGAAAATTATCTAAAACGAATCTGGCCTAGAATTATTCATGAATAATATACTTTAGTGTCTTAACTATAACCTGGTAAAATTTCATAATTTTCGGAGGTCGTTCGGATATTTTAATCGAATTATTTTGAAAACTGCACATTCTGTTTCTATCCGGAATTGCATGCTGTATTGGTGTAAATCATATCTTTTGTGTGGAACTCTATTGGGCATGTGTTTTTCATGAAATTACTATCTTATTGTCTTGTCTATCACATGCCTTGATTTCATGATTTTTGAGAAGCATATGGATATTTAATTTAAATATTTTCTAAAAATGGTACATGCTGGAATTTTGTAAAAGGCATGAAATATGGACCATTTTAAATTGCATGGACTCTATGAATTGTATTGATTGGATGATAGTGTCTTGCTGCATGTATGATAATGATTTGAGATGCTTGTATGAATTCAATGATGAATATGATCTCGGTTGCCATCACATCACATGCCATGTTAAAATTGAACTATAATTGAAGATGAGAATTGAGATAAATGAGAAGGCCGTCGGAGGTGTGAGCCGACGATGCCCCAGGAGTGTCAGGATGCCTGGCTAGAAGGGTACGGCCCGTTGCTCGGTGGTCATGAATGGCCGGATACCGGAGGGCCTGGGGAGTACCGAGAGGTGTCGAGATGCCCGGAGAGTGGGGGAGCCGGAAACTCGGCAGGATTTGTGCCGAGGGATACCTCGCGATGCCGGTTTGGGTGCGAGATGCATGGCTAGAAGGGTACGGCCGATTGCCCGGTGGCCTTAAATGGCTGAATGCCGGAGGGTCCTCGTGATGCCAGTTGGGGTACGAGATGCCCGGAGAGTGGGGGAGCCAGATGTCTGATTGTATCTTGGATACATGTGGGATGCAAACATTGGTCCCGGGAAAGAGAAAAGTGGCGGTCAAAAATGAAATTGAAATCGAATTATGCATGATGATATATGCATGACATGATGATGATGTTATATGCATGGATGCATGGCAATGATGATGGTACATGTGATATGATGATGATGTTACATGCATGGATGCATGGCAATGATGATGGTACATGTGATATGATGATGATGTTACATGCATGGATGCATGGCAATGATGATGGTACATGTGATATGATGATGATGTTACATGCATGGATGCATGGTAAAGATGATGCCATATGTGACATGATGATGGTAAGTGTATGATATGATGGTATGACTATATGATGATGATGGTACATGAGGTATGATGACATGTGCATGATACCAAGGTAAGTTGTGCATGGATGCTTGTATGACATGTGATGCTATGATTGTGATGATTGCATGGCATGATGTATTGAGTGGTTTATTGGTCCTTTACCTGCTGAGTGGTTGTACTCACCCATTCGGGGACCAACATTTCAGATTAGTAGATGGATTGAGTGGTTGGATATGACCGCAAGGAGGAGGATAGCAAAGGAGGGAATGTGGCATCCCAAAAATAACTCACGGCCATGTGTTTTATAAGTAGGAGTTTATTAAATTATGATTTCAAGATTTATGGCCAAGTGAATAAGAATGATCTAGTATAAATGGATAATTATTGTTGTTGGAAACGCGTCCTATGTCCATGTGTGACCAAGGATTTTATTTGATGAGGAAATTATGTATTTGGCCATGAATTTTGTAAGTTGGATTTTATTAAACTATGTTGCAAAGTCTTTTGGCCTTTTTATTATGCAATTAGGTGTTTATTTAAATGAAAATTAAAATGTATTATTAAAAATAAACTTGGGCCATTTAAGTTTGGGCTTTAGGCCCAAGTGAGATGGGCCTAAAGTGGGCCATAAGCCCGGCCCATGTCGGCGCATGGAGGGGGAGAAGGAGGAGCCGCATGGCCTCCAAGTGTCTTTGGCAAAGGAGACACTTGTCTCCTTCTTAGGGACAAGTGTCCCCCATGCAAGAGAAGATTGCATGCATATATAAAGATACAACCAAAGAGAGAGAGAAAGAGGGAGTGGTCGGTCTAGGTGCCGAGAGAGAGGAGAGAAAGAGAGAAAGAGAGGAAGAGAGGAAGAGAGAAAGGAAGGAGCTCGCCCGTCGCCGCCCTCACGCCGTTCGTCCGTCACCGGTGTGCCTACCATGTGCTCGTATTTGCTTGATCTTTGAGGCAAGTTGGGACTGATTTACACCCTTGCATGTGTGCCTTGCATGTATGATTTGTTTGTGGTAGGTTTCGGATCATAGGGAAGGCAAAAATCGGAGCTAGAATGTGGCTGTTCTTGACTTTGCATGCTGATTTCGTGAGATCCGCCTGAAACAGAATCTTGTGAGAGCTTGCATGCATGTTTTGAGTTCGATTTTGACTTAGATATCTTCATTAAAGTTGTATCTAACGTCTTAAACTACAATATAATAAAATTTGGTGTAAAATTATAGAGATTTAAGGGGTTAAACTCTCATTCTACGGAGACCTCAGATCTGGAACGATTTCACTGACCTCTTGATGGATTTGTGGTGTGTAATTGTATCATGGTTGATGGATACCCCTATTTTGGTATCAGAGCTATGGTCTATTTGGAATGATAAGCTGCCTCAGATGGAAATGAGGATAGAATGATGCACACCATAGGGTACTAACCAAGAGTAGTAGACTAACTTTAAACAACAGGTGATAGGTATTCACTCGTAGATCCCTGGTAACTAGTGTAATGTTGCTTTTGTGTGCTAGTAACTTTTTATGTTACTTATATGACTTTAGTAACGTATGAATATTACCTCTCCTTCTTAGCTAATTAGTGACATTGAGTCGCAAACTGTTCCTAAAGCGAAACTTTCTGAGCTATCTAGGTATGCCCCTAGATTGATAGATGATTGGGAGGAAAATGTTAAGAGATTCCTTAAGGGCCTGAGGACAGGTAGTAGGAGACAACTAGTGCTCCTGAACGTGAGGGATTATAATGAAATTTATGAAAGGGCCCAGCTTGGAGAGCAAGAAATGTTAAGAGAATGAATGGAATCAAGGAGACAAGTGACGTTGAGTGATGCACGATAAGGTAAGAGACTCTATTCAAACGAAGAGCTACTTGAGATAGTGCTTACCCATGCGCCAAGGATGAAACCATGAGGCCTAGTATGGGATAGGCCAAAACAGATAATAACTCTGTAAGTTAATCCCTATTGAAACGAGACCCTTCTGTGGCACCTCGAACCCCCTTAGGATGCTACAGGCACCTAATGTTACACCTAATTACATCTCTTAGAAGAAGCATCGTAAATCATAGACATTTTTTTTTTTTAAAACGGTCCCAGCGCGACTTATTAGCGGAAGCAAAATATAATATCGCAATCTCTCCCTCCATCAACCATGATACAATTGCACACCACTAAACATCATAATAAAGACAAAGCCATGACACTTTATTTACATATTTTCAAGATGGGTTTCCTTGGGTCGGTACATCAAAAGAAAGGCCAGGACATGAAGCCACACTCGGCCATAAAACCCAAAAAGAAACACTCGACCCACTACGACTAACGTGCAAGATCCCCCATCACTAGTGTCAGCTAATCATCCCAAAAAGTTTCAGCTCCTACTTCTCACGCAAGGGCCCTCACACCCATCCTGGTGCATCAGGCGGTGGTGGCGGCAACATCCCACGCATCATTCCGTCTCGACGAACATGGACGGATATAAACTCCTGAATGACAGGGCCCCCAGCCAAGCCCACGTCGTACATCACTAAGGCGCGCACTCGAATAAATGTCAGTCCAGGAATTGTGGGACAGTCGATCTCCACACACTCGACCTCTACATCTGAAGGAATGCCGTAAAATACGCCCCGCGTGACAGCAGGGAGCGGCATCCTGCTAATCTGAAATGTTGGTCCCCGAAGGGGTGAGTACAACCACTCAGCAGGTAAAAGACCAATAAACCACACAATGCATCATGCCACGCAATCATCACAATCATAGCATCACATGTCATACAGGCTGTGGCACCCCTCGACGGCCCCCGATCCGATTAAGGTCGCCACAGTTCACTTACCATTCACTTTTCCTAATAACATGTCAGTCTGATACCATTTCAATTGCAGCGGGTCCATACAACCTGGGGGTTTACATCTTTTAGATCGGTCCCTTGCGGAATTTATATACGGAAGCACATCCAACAACTCCCTTCCCCATATTCAGAAAACAATGCACACCAACTAAACATTTATGGGTAAAAGCCGCACACTTTTATTCACTTAAACCATATGGATATCGTTCATCGGTACATCAAAATGCCATAGTTTTCTATACTAGGCTATACTTCAAAAGATGACCGACTTCTCCTCCCACAATCGTATGCTTAAGGTTCATCAATCAGTGTCGGCGTCCAAAAGTTCTCTCCTTTGCTATCCTCCTCCTCCATGTCATATCCAATCGCTCAATCCATATACTAATCTGAAATGTTGGTCCCCGAAGGGGTCAGTACAGCCACTCTGCAGGTAAAGGACCAATAAACCACTCAATGCATCATGCCACACAATCATCACAATCATAGCATTACATGTCATTGAAGTATCCATGCACAATTTACCTTGATATCATGCACATGTCATCATACCTCATGTACATACATCATCATGTAGTCATCACCATCATGTCATACACTTACCATCATCATGTCACACGTACCACCATGCCATAGGTGCACATACATCCATGCACTTACCATCATCATGCATCCATGCACTCATCATCATCATATCACATGTATCATCATCATTGTCATGCATCCATGCACATATCATCATCATATCACATGTACCATCATCATTTCCATGCATCCATGCACATATCATCATCATATCACATGTACCATCATCATTACCATGCATCCATGCACATATCATCATCATATCACATGCATATACCATCATGCATATTTCAATTTCAATTTCTCAATTTCATCCTTTCATATTAGACCGCCACATTTTTTTCTTTCCAGGGACCAATGTTTGCATCCCACATTCATCACTTGCGCCCAATCTTGGCATCGCAAGAACCCTCCGGCACAATACCTACCGGGCATTCGGCACCCCCATGCTCCGGGCATCTCGTACCCCAACTGGCATCACGAGGACCCTCCGGCACAATACTTGCCGGGCAACCGGCCGTACCCTTCTAGCCAGGCATCACGCATCCCAACTAGCATCGCGAGGCATCCCTCGACACAATACCTGCCGAGCTTCCGGAATTATGTACCGACATACCACCAAGCATCCCCCCTGGAATTACATACCGTATACCACCGGGCATCTTGAAACTCCCGAGGAAATCTCCGGGGCTCGCCATGAAAATGGTTTCCCCTACCCTCTGGAATTACGTACCGACATACCACCAGGCCTCTCCTGGAATTACGTACCATATACCACCGGGCATCCTGACACTCCCGGGGCATCTCGAAACGTCCAGTGTAGGTATCTCCGAAAAATAAAGTTTTCACTCACTTATTCTTCTTCGTTTCCTCTCAAATTTGGTTATGTTTTGATTCAAGAGGTCCCCTACAACTTTCATTAAGGGATCTAAGTCAAATTTCCAAATAATAGTCACCATATGGGTCAAAGAAGTCTCGTGTGTCCAGTACCGTGTTTCCAGATTTACCGTCTTCAAGAGTAAGTCGATTCACTAAGCTACACTTTCTCATTGTACTTAAAATTTGAGTATGTTAGTCTTTAGGATGTTCTCTACAAGTTTCATGAAGAAGTCAAAGAGAGATTCTTGATAAAAATCGACATGCAACCACAAATCTACCAAAAGTTCAGCAAAACAGTTCCAGATCTAGTGTCTTCGTAAGATGAGGATTTGACTCCTTAAATCTCCACTCTTTTGTCCCAAATTTTATTATGTTGTAGTTTAAGATGTTGGCTACAACTTTCATGAATGAATCAAAGTCAAAATCCAGCTCGAAACATGCATGCAAGCCTCCACAAGATTCTGGGTCGGGCGGTTCACACGAAATCAGCAAGCATTTTCAAGAACAAGTCACATTCTAGCTTCGGTTTTTGCCTACCCTAACATCCGAAATCTACCACCAACAAATCAAACATGCAAGGCACACATGCAAGAGTGGAAATCGATCCCAACTTGCCTTAATTCAAAGGAAAACACAGCAAGAACGACGGCGGGACTAAGCGGGCTCGACGGCGGGGCACGGCGGCAACGAACCTCCTCCTTCCTTTCTCTCTTCCTCTCTTCCTCTCTTTCTCTCTTTCTCTCCTCTCTCTCGGAACCTAGACCGACCACTCCCTCTCTCTCTCTCTTTCTTTTTTGGTTGCTTATCTAAATTGCATGCACCCTCATTTTGCATGGGGGACACTTGTCCCTAAGAAGGAGACAAGTGTCTCCTTTGTTGAAGACACTTGGAGGCCATGTGGCTCCTCCTCCTCCCCCTCCATGCATCGACATGGGCCGGGCTTATGGCCCACTTTAGGCCCATCTCACTTGGGCATAAAGTCCAAACTTAAATGGCCCAATTTTGTTTTTAATATACATCTTAATCCTCTTTTAAATAAATACCAAATTGCATAATAAAATGGCCAAAAGACTTAGCAACATAGTTTAATAAAATCCAAATTATAAAATTCATGGCCAAAAACATAATTTCCTCATCAAATAAAATGCTTGGTCTCACATGGACATAGGATGCGTTTCCAACAACAATAATTATCCATTTATATAAATACCAGATCATTCTTATTCACTTGGCCATAAATCTTGAAATCATAATTCAATAAACTCCTACTTATAAAACACATGGCCATGAGTTATTTTTGGGATGCCACAACGAAATTAGACATTGCCTATGTCTCCTCAAACAAGTGAGGGTACCTTTTCCTCATTTCATTTTCATTTTCCCATGTTATCACCATAATATCTTAACCAATGGAATTCTCTTGGTCCTGAGAATTTGTTCCTTTCAATTCAATATTTGCACAGGCTCCTCAATGTACCTCACTTTCTCATCCACTTTGATGGATTCATGATCGAGTATGTGTCCTGGATCGGGCTGATACTTCCTCTAAAGTTAAGGATGCAAGCTCTTAACATATCTTAATTTATCTCAACACCATAAACAGTTTTAAAACAACAACCACATCTGAAATTTCTTTTGAACGCTTGAAAATCTTCCTTCATGAAATCAAACAATACAAACTGAGGTTTTCAAAAGCATTCAACAACAACAGCAAGCTTTGAAATCATATGTCATTTCCATGTCAAAACGTTTTCAAATCACCAATGTGGAAAATCCTTTGAGTTCTCGAAAATCCCATTTCATGATATCAAATAATGCAAAATAGGGATTTCAAAGACACAGCGGTATAACAATAATAGTATTTGAGAATAGGTAAATCTCATATCATTGAAACCAATTCACAAAATCAAAGCATGATAACAATTCCATAAAATCCATGATCACGTTTAAATTTCAAATGTTTTTTGGAATCCACGTGTAAAGCCTTGAGTCGCACTTGCATCACGGCGTGAAATAAAATACTTTATCAAAACCCTTAGTAAATTTAAATCGGTACGTTGTCAAATTCCAATCTCAATCCCAACTCCAATGGGTTGGAATGTTTTCTATAAAAGTTCAGAAAATTTTAAAATACAAAATTTTTCTTAAAACATTTGGGCACGGTGTCACAGTACTCATAAATTTTGATGGAATTCAAGAGATTTTCTAAAACAGTTCACAATCAAAATCTGCTTTTCGATTGAAGTTCAAAATTTGGGATGTACAGGTGATAATTTTCTCCAAAAACCATAAGCATTTCTTGAAGTATTGAAAATCATAGTTCGGCGAGTCGATAATATTGGTCCCATCGTAAAGATTTTTGAAACTAAAAACTTTGAAATACCAAAATCCTAAGCCTTTCTTGAAATACCGAAATCAACGCATCGGCGAGTCATCAAACTCAGTTCCGACCTTAAGATTTTCAAAGTAGTTTGCATGTAAAATCTTAGAGCTTTGAAAACGTCCAAACTCAAGTATTTCCAATCTAACTGCACTACATCAGACAACAACGGCAATGCATTATATAGGTTGGTAGACTTTCACTTGCTGGCATGTTAAACACTAGGAAACATGTTTAGCTACACCCGCCTTCATGCCATTCCACCAAAACTATTGGCGTAATTTCTGTACATCTTTGTACTACCCGGATGAATACTATAATTACACCTATGTGCTTCCGATAGGATTTCCCTTGTTTTACTTCTTCATTGTCGGGATCACAAAGTCGTCCTTGATATCTTACTACTCCATCTTCAGAGACTTGGAACTCTGGTCTTTTCCCTAAAGACACAACATTTCATATCTTCACAATTTCCGAATCAGATTCTTGCAGAATCTTAACTTTTTGAATATTTTCGGGTTCAATCCTTAATGCAGTAAGCATACTATTGAGGTGGTCTACTTCCAACTTAAAGTCTGAATCTGCTATTGACTTTAATAGATTCCACTATGTTATCCTCGGATTAGCCATGTTCGTGGCTGACTTTCGACTAAGGGCGTTTGCCACCTTATTCACCTTTCCTGAGTGGTACCGTAACAGTCAAAATCTTTTAATAATTCCATCCACCTCCTCTGTCTCATATTCAATTCCTTTTGTGAAAACATATATTTCAAGCTCTATCCTAAATGCAACTATCAATCAAATTCAAATTTAAAGAATTCCACATTCTCGGCTCAATCGAACACAACATTTAGCCGAACTATTCCTATACCTTCGTCACCACCAATTCAAGCCTAGAACCATCAAAATCAGCACCACTAATAACTCATCTGGTTCAGTCCAACAGAGACATTCACTATGCCTTTACTGCAACATGGATTCAAGCCTAAAATACAGCACCATTCATTCAGTTCAAATATCGATAGTCCACCAAGACTTATTTAATTCAAAGATCGACAATCCACCAAAATAAAATTTGTCTAGTTTCCATCGAGTATATCTCATATCTCATCCTAAAGAATCATCACTTAGACTAATCATTCATCAAATCCACAACATGAACTTTCACATTTTCACCTTGGAAAGACTATAACCACAATTGATCATCCACTAATTCCACCAAATCCTTTCAAACTGAGATCATCACCTAAAATTAAAAGTTGACCACCATCGATTAAACCTATTATTCCGACATATAAACCTCAAATAATTCCATGTCTCATATGACCACTCAAACTCATGGCTTCCAAGATCAATCTATACATACTCAATGCTTCCATGTAATGCATCAAGACTTCCAATGAGATCCTCTAATAGGAAGTCACTACTTAACTCAAATGATCATAACTTAATCCTCAAATTCATAACTCACTCTCTATAATCCACTTCTTAAGCCCTGTTTTGCAGCACTACGCTTAGATGATACGCATGTCTTCAGGTCCTTTAGAATACATCAAGACATCATCAAATGGGGACAATCACAATTTGATCCAAATAAGGCTTAAGTATCCTATTCATTAAATCCATGAATGCAGCTAAGGCATTCGTCAATAGCATAACTAGGAACTCATAGTGTCCATAGCGAGTCCTAAATACGGTCTTAGGAATGTCTTCTTTCTTCATCCTTAGCCGATATCCTGATCTCAAGTCAATTTTAGAAAAGACCGAACTTCCTTGCAGTTGGTCGAATATGTCATCAATTCTAGGTAATGAGCACTTACTCTTAACAATTACATGATTCAATTGCCTATTATCAATGCACACACACATCGACCTGTCCTTCTTTTTCACAAATAAGAGTTCTACAAGCTTAACCATGCTTCCGCTGCGCCACTCTGATAAAATTATCCCAGAAACACTGCCCTCCTAGTTCAGTTCATAGTTTGGTTCATTCCTGCCCCCTTTTGCCATCCTAGAAGCCTGCCAGGAGCCGCTCCTTGTTCAGGTCCTCTGACCTCGGCGTCCACTCCTCGCTCTCATCGGATCGGGTCGTTACAGGTACACCAGCTTTTGCCTGGTTCAAACCCAAACTATACATCCATTGGATGGTGTGGCACCCCGAACCCCTCTTAGGATGCCACAGGCACCAACGTTACACCTTATTACATCTCTTAGAAGAAGCGTCGTAATTCATAGACATTTTTTTTTTAAACGGTCCTAGCGCGACTCATTAGCGGAAGCAAAATAAAACATCACCATCTCACCCTCCATCAACCATGATACAATTACACACCACTAATCATCATAATTAAAAGACAAGCCATGACACTTTATTTACATATTTTCAAGATGGGTTTTCTTGGGTTGGTACATCAAAAGAAAAGCCAGGACTCAGCCACACCCGGCCTAAAACCCCAAAAAGAAACTCTCGACCCACTACAACTCATGTGCAAGATCCCCCATCACTAGTGTCGGCTAACCATCCCAAAAAGTTCCAGCTCCTACTCGTCACGCACGGGCCCTCACACCCATCCCGGTGCATCAGGCGGTGGCGGCGGCAACATCTCACGCATCACACCGTCGCGACGAATGTGGACGGATACAAACTCCTGGACAGGGCCCCCAGCCAGGCCTACATCGTACATGACTAAACAGCGCACTCGAATATACGTCAATCAAGGAATAGAGGGACAGCCAAACTCCTCGCACTCGACCGCTACATCGGATGGTAGGCCGTAAAACACACCCCGCGTGACAGCAGGAAGCGACATGCTGCTAATCTGAAATGTTGGTCCCCAAAGGGGTGAGTACAACCACTCAGCAGGTAAAGGAATCCAATAACCACTCAATGCATCATACAATACAATCACAACATCATACATGCCATTCATGCATTCAAGCGTACTTACCTTGATGCCATGCATATACCATCATGCATCATCATCACAATCATATCATATACATGTCATCATACCATAAGTGATCATCATCATATCATATCATATATGCATATCATCATCATGCCATAGGTGATCATCATCATATCATATCATACATGCATACCATCATGCCATAGGTGATCATCATCATATCATATCATACATGCATATCATCATCATGCCATGGGTGATCATCATCATATCATATCATACATGCATATCATCATGCCATGGGTGATCATCATCATATCATATCATACATGCATACCATCATGCCATGGGTGATCATCATCATATCATATCATATATGCATGATTCAATTTCCACTTTTAACTTTCAATTCGATCACCACATCACCCTTCCTCGAATCATCAATTTCATCCCATACTTTACACTCACACCCCATCCTGGCATCGCGAGAAAACCTCCGGCATTCAGCCAT
Source organism: Eucalyptus grandis (assembly GCF_016545825.1). NCBI lineage: Eukaryota > Viridiplantae > Streptophyta > Magnoliopsida > Myrtales > Myrtaceae > Eucalyptus > Eucalyptus grandis. Next base: position 33,300,742 of record NC_052621.1, read on the forward strand.
TTAAGGCCACCGGGCATCCGACACCCCCACATTCCGGGCATCTTGCATCCCAACAGGCATCACGAGGCATCCCCTCGGGCAAAGACCTCCGAGGCTTCCGGCACCCAACCATTCCTAGCATCCTGATACTCCCAGGGCCATCCGTCCATGTATCTCTATACATTCCGGGCATCCGGCAGCCCCCATCCCGGGCATCCTGATACTCCCAGGGCATTATCATCCGCCACATTCCGTTTCCTCATTTATTGTTATTCTTGCTTACCAATTTAGGTCTCAACTCAGCATGTCACATGATGTAACGGCAAACAAAACCGCTTTCATGCTTCGATCTATACATGCATCATCAGTCATCATCATACATGCAGCAATATGCAATCAATCATAAACATAAGATTTAGGGCACTCATACAATTTAGCATAGTCCATTTATCATGCCTTTAAAATTTATTTAAATTCCAGCTTTTATCATTTTCGAAAATAATTAAATTAAATATCCATATGATTTTGAAAAATCACGAAATTAAGACATAACATAGACAAGACAATAAGACATTGATTTCATGAAAAACACATGGCCAACAAAATTCCACACAACAGATATCATTCACACAAATACAGCATGAAATTTCGGATAAAACAGAATGTGCAGTTTTCAGAATAATTCGATTAAAATATCCGAACGACCTCCGAAAATTATGAAATTTTACCAGGTTCTAGCTAAGACACTAAAGTAGATTTTTCATGAAGACTTCTAAGCCAAATTAGTTTTACATATTTTTCTATAGTCGTCCGAAGCTTCTGGTCCTCATACCGAAACGTCCAGTGTAGTCATCTCCGAAATACCGAGTTTTTACCCACTTATTCTTCTTCTTTTCCTCTGAAATTTGGATATGTTTTACATAAAGAGGTCCCCTACAACTTTCATGAAGGGATATAAGTCAAATATCCAGATTATAGTCATCATATGGGTCCATGAAATCTCGGGTGTCCTGTACCACGTCTCCAGATTTACCGTCTTCAAGAGTAAGTCGATTCACTAGATTTTACTTGTCCATTTTACTTCAAATTTGTGTATGTTGTAGCTTAAGATGTTCTATACAAGTTCCATGAAGAAGTCGAAAAGAGATTCTTAGTAAAAATCAACATGCAACCTCAAATCCACCGAAAGGTCAGTGAAATCGTTCCAGATCTGGTGTCTTCGTAGGATGAGATTTTGACCCCTTAAATCTCCACCATTTTATACCAAATTGTAGTATGTTGTATTTTAAGATGTTGGCTACAACGTTTATGAAGAAATCAAGGTCAAAATAGAACTCAAAACATGCATGCAAGCTCTCACAAAGTTCTGGCTCAGGCGGATTCAAACGAAAACAGCATGCAACTCAAGAACAACCCACATTAGCTTCACTCCCATGCCTCCAAACATCCTAGATTCCGACCATACATGCAATACATTGGTGCAAGAGTAGAAAGTGGACTCCCAACTTGCCTCAAAACCGAGCTAGCGACGACCACACGGCGGCGAACGGGCAGCGACGGGCGGACGGACGGCGAGCTCCTTCCTCTCGGCTTCTCGTCTCTCGGCCATACTCTCTCCCTCTCTCTCGCATGGTTCTCTCTCTCACTTGGCCGAATGGCTAACCGGCCACCTCTCTCTCTCCTCTTCCCTTTTATTCCCCCATTTCCTCATCATTTGCAATGATTAGGTTGCCTCTCAATTGGCCAATGCATGCCATCTCCCTTTTGCCACTTGTCAAAGCTCATGCATGGGCTTTTGGGCTTGGGCTTGGGGCATTTGGGCTGGCCTCCTTTGCGGCCGACGACAGCCCATTCGTGGGCTTCAATGGGCCGGCCAACTTGGCCCATTAAAATCCACCTTTGGGCCTAAGGCCCAAACCTAAATAAAATCAAATTTTCCCCTTTCTTATTCTTCCTTTAAGAATTTAGTTACTAAATTCCACATGACCAAAAACCTTGTAACATTTTATTTATAGGAACTTAGTCTATAAGGTGCATGGCCAAGCATAGATTATTATCATTAATCTATCTAATTTAAAATCTCATCAACACAAGCACATAACACATAATCTTAAGAGAAAACTAATGGCTAAAGCATAAACCATAGGTAATTTCATTACCTATTTATTGGCTTTAATTTCTCTAGAGGATGTCTTGAATTTTGGGATGCCACAGAGGGTCTCGTTTCAATAGGGATTAACTTACAGAGTTATTATCCGTTTTGGCCTATCCCATACTAGGCCTCATGGTTTTATCCTTAGCGCATGGGTAAGTACTATCTCAGGAGATCATTCATCCTAGTCCATTGCTTACGGAGCTAGTCCATACTTACGACGACTTCAAAGTCATACATAACTTTCACTATCAAGTCCATTTCTAAATCTCATTCCCCTAGGGTTATCTCACTCATCTCACATGCCAACATAGATAACAACATATCTTTCAGCAATGTAGAAATATGAAGAGGCATATCTAGAGATTTGTTCCTACTCCTCACAATCATCTATATTTTTCGGACACAAATGAATGCGTGTCACTCATATCAGATAACGCATATACCTTCTTATCCCTCTATCAAAATCATACCTGAGCTAACACTTTTGGAAGCTCCAGCTTCCTCTTGAGTGACCGCATACACCCTTCCTTGTGGTGGTGGCCTCTGTGGATTCCTTGGTGGATTTAGTTCAACAGTACTTTGTTGTACCTGTCGCACCGAGCTAACATTCGGCTACAACCTCTTTTGTGGACAATCTTTCTTAAAGTGTCCTATTTGCCCACATCCATTACATCTCAGTTGGCTATTACAAGGTCTTGACCCATGCCTCCCATCACACTTTCGACAAATATCAGGCTGATAGGGTGCCTTCCCAAAAGTCGGGCCACTCCAAGCTCTTCTAAAATTTCCAAAGTTACTCTTTTTCTTAGATTCTCAAGTCTGACCTTGACCTGTATAGGGTCTCTTACCCCTTCTCACATCACCAAAGGACAATGGTTTCTTATCCTCCGAATGCTCCCTAACCAACTCCTACTCCACCAACTGTGCCCTTTCATAGATCTCATTATAATCTCTTATGTTCAGAGGCACTAGTTGTTTCCTGACATCAGTCCTCAACCCTTTCGTAAAACCTCTTAGCCTTCTCTTCTTGATCCTCAATTAGCCTAGGAGCATATCTAGACAGTTCAGAAAATCTAGCCTCATACTGGTCTACTGTCAGCTCCTTTTGTTCTAATTGAACAAACTCAGTAATTTTTCTATCCTTAGCACAGTCAGAAAAATGCTTCCTATTAAAAGCTCTCACAAACTCTTCCTAGTTAACCTCAGTACCTGGTGGGAAGATTGTGTCCCTCGATGCTCTCCACCAAAACTTTGCATTTCCCTCCAGCTGGTACTCTGCCAAAGTTATTTTCTCAGCAGCAGTGCAGTCCAACAACCTGAAAATTTGCTCCATTCCATCAATCCAATGTTCCGCCTCCTCAAGACTTCCCATTCCACCGAACTTAGGTGGCTTTAGCTTCAATAACTGTTCCACCAGTCCTTTAGTACGGCATTCTGCTCCAGGTTGTTGCTGCACCTGCCTTTCCATCAGATTTCCAATATTGGCCAATGCCTGCAGGATGTCTTCCATTCGGGGTTCAGCCCTTGTAGCAGAGGCTTCAGCCCTCGATGGATGAGCACTTCCAGCTCGCACCATGACTTTCCTGCAATTTCCAAGCATTGCCTCAGGAATAATTTGAGACTCACTGTCTCCATTCAAAGCAACTATTACTACTACATAAGTAACATATACATGTTACTGGTACCTAAAGACAACTCAAGACTAACTACTAGGGATCTATGTGTGAATACTCATCACCCGTTATTCAATTATTCTACTTTACATCCTATGGTGTGCATTGTCATCATGTTCCTCAATTTCCAAGTGAGGCTCCTTATCACTCCACCTATAACCATTGCTCTAATACCAAAAAGGGCTGTGGCACCCCTCGACAACCCCCGATCCGATTAGGGTCGCCACAGTTCACTTACCATCCACTTTTCCTAATAACATGTCACTCTGATACCATTTCAATTGCAGCGGGTCCATACAACCTGGGTACATCTTTTAGATCGGTCCCTTGCGCAATTTGTATACGGAAACACATCCAACAACTCCCTTCCCCATATTCAGAAAACGATGCACACCAACTAAACATTTATGGGTAAAAGCCGCACACTTTTATTCACTTAAACCATATGGACATCGTTCATCGATACATCAAAATGCCATAGTTTTCTATACTAGGCTATACTTCAAAAGATGACCGACTTCTCCTCCCACAATCGTATGCTTAAGGTTCATCAACCAGTGTCGGCGTCCAAAAGTTCCCTCCTTTGCTATCCTCCTCCTCCATGTCATATCCAACCGCTCAATCCATATACTAATATGAAATGTTGGTCCCCGAAGGGGTCAAGCACACAACCACTCTGGGCAGTAAAGGACCAATAAACCACTCAATGCATCATGCCACACAATCATCACAATCATAGCATTACATGTCATTGAAGTATCCATGCACAATTTACCTTGATATCATGCACATGTCATCATACCTCATGTACATACATCATCATGTAGTCATCACCATCATGTCATACACTTACCATCATCATGTCACATGTACCACCATGCCATAGGTGCACATACATCCATGCACTTACCATCATCATGCATCAATGCACTCATCATCATCATATCACATGTATCATCATCATTGCCATGCATCCATGCACATATCATCATCATATCACATGTACCATCATCATTGCCATGCATCCATGCACATATCATCATCATATCACATGTACCATCATCATTCCCATGCATCCATGCACATATCATCATCATATCACATGTTCCATCATCATTACCATGCATCAATGCACATATCATCATCATATCACATGCATATACCATCATGCATATTTCAATTTCAATTTCTCATTTTCATCATTTCATATTGGACCACCACATTTTTTCTTTCCAGGGACCAATGTTTGCATCCCACATTCATCACTTGCGCCCAATCTTGGCATCGCGAGAAACCTCCGGCACAATACCTGCCGGGCATTCGGCACCCCCATGCTCTGGGCATCTCATACCCCAACTGGCATCACGAGGACCCTCCGGCACAATACCTGCCGGGCAATCGGCCGTACCCTTCTAGCCAGGCATCTCGCATCCCAACTAGCATCGCGAGGCATCCCTCGGCACAATACCTGCCGAGCTTCCGGAATTATGTACCGACATACCACCAGGCATCCCCCCCGGGAATTACGTACCGTATATCACCGGGCATCTCAAAACTCCCGAGGAAATCTCCGGGGCTCGCCATGAAAATGGTTTCCGCTACCCTCCGGAATTACGTACCGACATACCACCAGGCCTCTCCTAGAATTACGTACCATATACCACCGGGCATCCCGACACTCCCGGGGCATCGTCGGCTCACACCTCCGACGGTCTTCTCATCACCACGATGCATATTCTCATACATCTCATTTTCAATTTCACTTTCACAACTATGGCTCAATTTCAACATGGCATATGATATGATGGCTAACAAGATCATTTTCATCATTTGATTCTTATATGCATTTCCAATCATCATCATACATGCAGCAAGACACAATCATTCATAACAATACAATTCATGGAGTCCATACAATTTAGAATAGTCCATTTATCATGCCTTTTTGAAGTTTACTAGATTCCAGCTTGTACCATTAAATATCCACATGATTCTCAAAAATCATGAAATCAGGACATGTGATAGACAAGTCAATAAGATAACAATTTCATGAAGAACACATGCCCAAAAAAGTTTCACACAAAAAGATATAATTCACACAAATACAGCATGCAATTTCGGATAGAAACAGAATGCACAGTTTCTGAAATAATTCGATTAAAATACCCGAACGACCTCCAAAAATTATGAAATTTTACCAGGTTATAGTTAAGACACTAAAGTAGATTTTTTCATGAAGAGATCTAGGCCAGATTCGTTTTAGATAATTTTCTATAGTCATCCTAACTTCTGGTTCTCGCACCGAAACGTCCAGTGTAGGTATCTCCGAAAAATCGAGTTTTCACCCACTTATTCTTCTTCGTTTCCTCTGAAATTTGGTTATGTTTTGCACCAAGCGGTCCCCTACAACTTGCATTAAGGGATCTAAGTCAAATTTCCAAATAATAGTCACCATATGGGTCCAAGAAGTCTCGGGTGTCCAGCACCGAGTTTCCAGATTTACCATCTTCAAGAGTAAGTCGATTCACTAGGCTACACTTGCTCATTTTACTTCAAATTTGAGTATGTTAGTATCTAGTATGTTCTCTACAAGTTTCATGAATAATTAGAAGAGAGATTCTTGATAAAAATCGACATGCAACCACAAATCTACCAAAAGGTCAGCAAAACAGTTCCAGATCTAGTGTCTTCATAGGATGAGGTTTGACCCCTTAAATATCCACCATTTTGTCCCAACTTTTAGTATGTTGTAGTTTAAGATGTTGGCTACAACTTTCGTGAAGGAATAAGTGTCAAAATCTAACTCGAAACATGCATGCAAGCCTCCACAAGATTCTGGGTCGGGCGGTTCACACGAAATCAGCAAGCATTTTCAAGAACAAGTCACATTCTAGCTTCGGTTTTTGCCTACCCTAACATCCTAAATCTACCACCAACAAATCACACATGCAAGGCACACATACAAGAGTAGAAATCGATCCCAACTTGCCTTAATTCAAAGGAAAACACAGCAAGAACGACAGCGGGACTAGGCGGGCTCGACGGCGGGGCACGGCGGCGGACGAACCTCCTCCTTCCTTTCTCTCTTCCTCTCTTCCTCTCTTTCTCTCTTCCTCTCCTCTCTCTCGGCACCTAGACCGACCACTCCCTCTCTCTCTTTCGTTTTCGGTTGCTTATCTAAATTGCATGCACCCTCATTTTGCATGGGGGACACTTGTCACTAAGAAGGAGACAAGTGTCTCCTTTGTTGAAGACACTTGGAGGCCATGCGGCTCCTCCTCCTCCCCCTCCATGCATCGACATGGGCCGGGCTTATGGCCCACTTTAGGCCCATCTCACTTGGGCATAAAGTCCAAACTTAAATGGACCAAGTTTATTTTTAATATACATCTTAATCCTCATTTAAATAAATACCAAATTGCATAATAAAATGGCCAAAAGACTTAGCAACATAGTTTAATAAAATCCAACTTATAAAATTCATGGCCAAAAACATAATTTCCTCATCAAATAAAATCCTTGGTCTCACATGGACATACGATGCGTTTCCAACAACAATAATTATCCATTTATATAAATACTAGATCATTCTTATTCACTTGGCCATAAATCTTGAAATCATAATTCAATAAACTCCTACTTATAAAACACATGGCCGTGAGTTATTTTTGGGATGCCACACAGGCATCCATGCACAACATACCATGGCATCATGCACATGTCATCATAACTCATATACCATCATCATCATATAGACGTCACCATCATATCATACACTTACCATCATCATGTCACATATGGCATCATCCTTACCATGCATCCATGCATATAACATCATCATCATATCACATGTACCATCATCATTGCCATGAATCCATGCATGTAACATCATCATCATATCACATGTACCATCATCATTGCCATGCATCCATGCATGTAACATCATCATCATGTCATGCATATATCATCATGCATCATATCATGCATATATCATCATGCATAATTTAATTTCAATTTTCATCTTGGACCGCCACATTTCTCTTTCCCGGGACCAATGTTTGCATCCCACATGTATCCAAGATACAATCAGACCATCCGGCTCCCCCACTCTCCGGGCATCTCGTACCCTAACTGGCATCACGAGGACCCTCCAGCATTCAGCCATTCAAGGCCACCGGGCAACCGGCCATACCCTTCTAGCCAGGCATCTCGCACCCAAACCGGCATCGCGAGGTATCCCTCGGCACAATTCCTGTCGAGCTTCCGGCTCCCCCACTCTCCGGGCATCTCGACACCTCTCAGTACTCCCGAGGCCCTCCGGTATCCGGCCATTCATGACCACCCGGCAACCGGCCGTACCCTTCTAGCCAGGCATCCCGACACTCCCGGGGCATCGTCGGCTCACACCTCCGACGGCCTTCTGATTTATCTCAATTCTCATCTTCAATTATAGTTCAATTTTAACATGGCATGTGATGTGATGGCAACCGAGATCATATTCATCATTGAATTCATACATGCATCTCAAATCATTATCATACATGCAGCAAGACACTATCATCCAATCAATACAATTCATGGAGTCCATGCAATTTAAAATGGTCCATATTTCATGCCTTTTACAAAATTCCAGCATGTACCATTTTTAGAAAATATTTAAATTAAACATCCATATGCTTCTCAAAAATCATGAAATCAAGGCATGTGATAGACAAGACAATAAGATAGTAATTTCATGAAAAACACATACCCAATAGAATTCTACACAAAAGATATAATTCACACAAATACAGCATGCAATTTCGGATAGAAACAGAATGCGCAGTTTTCAAAATAATTCGATTAAAATACCCGAACGACCTCCATAAATTATGAAATTTTACCAGGTTGTAGTTAAGACACTAAAGTAGATTTTTTGTGAAGACTTCTAGGACAGATTCGTTTTATATCATATTATATAGTCGTACGAAGCTTCTGGTTCTCGCACCGAAACGTCCAGTGTAGTCATCTCCGAAATACCGAGTTTTCACCCCTTTATTTATTTATTTATTTATTTATTTTATTTTTTTGGTGACCCAGGGAACCCCTGCACGGCCGATAGCTGGAGAGTAAACCCTGGGAGGCACGCAGGAAACCACCACCCACGCACCCCGGGCAAGGCACCACACAGCGCTTCAGCCTCCCTGCTTCGCAGGGGCTTTGAACCTGGTTCTCCTCGGTGGAGAACACAAGCTCTACCCTCTACGCTGCAACGGTGGGTGGTAGAGTTTTCACCCCTTTATTCTTCTTTGTTTCCTCTGAAATTTGGATATGTTTTACTTCAAGAGGTTCCCTACAATTTTAATTAAGGTATCTAAGTCAAATTTCCAAAGAATAGTCACCATATTTGTCCATGAAATCTCGGGTGTCCTGTACCGCGTCTCCAGATTTACCGTCTTCAAGAGTAAGTCGATTCACTAGGCTATACTTGCTCATTTTACTTCAAATTTGAGTATGTTAATCATTAGGATGTTCTCTACAAGTTTCATGAAGAAGTCGAAGAGAGATTCTTGATAAAATCGACATGCAACCACAGATCTACCAAAAGGTCAGCAAAATCGTTCCAGATCTAGTGTCATCGTAGGATGAGGGTTTGACCCCTTAAATCTCCACCATTTAGTCCCAAATTTTAGTATGTTTTAGTTTAAGATGTTGGCTACAACAACTTTCATGAAGGAATTAAAGTCAAAATTCAACTCTAAACATGCATGAAAGCCCTCACAAGATTCTGGGTCGGGCGGTTCGCACGAAAACAGCAAGCATATTCAAGAACAAGTCACATTCTAGCTTCGGTTTTGCCTACTCTATCATCCGAAACCTACCACCAACAAATCACACATGCAAGGCACACATGCAAGAGTGGAAATCAGTCCCAACTTGCCTCTAGAACCAAGCGGACAGCGGCGCACGAACGGCACACCGGCGACGGACGGACGGCGTTCAGGCGGCGACGGGCGACTCTTCCTCCCTCTCCGCCTCACTCTCTCTCTCTTTCTCACTTGGCCGAATACCACCAACCGGCCACCCTCTCTCTCTCCTTCCCCTTTTATTCCCCCAAATCTCCATCATTGGCAATGATTACTTGCCTCTTCCAATGGCCAATGCATGCAAGTCCCTTCTTGCCACTTGGCATGCCACATGCAATGGGCTTGGGCTTGAATTGGGCTTGGATTGGGCTTAGATTGGGCTGGCCTCCCTTGTGGCCAACGGCAGCCCATTCGTGGGCTTCAATGGGCCGGCCAACTTGGCCCATTAAAGGTCCACTCTTGGGCCTAAGGCCCAACCTAAATAGAATCAGTTTTAAACCTCCTTTTTAAATACTAATTAAATCTTATTAAACTGAAATACCATAGGGTAAAATTAAATAACTAAACACTTAGAATTACAAACCTATGGAATCTAATTCACGATGCACATGGCCAGAGATAAGTCATTTTTTTTCGAAGATCTATCCTTTTAAACTCGGCCATAGATTTCAATACAAAATAATAACTGAAGCACCCCTAATTGGCTAGCAAGGAATTTCAGGATGCCACAATTCTCCCCTCCTTAGAGAATTTCGTCCTCGAAATTAGACACCACTCGTGCCTTCTTGAAACAAGTAAGGGTACTTTTCCTTCATCTGATCCTCACTTTCCCATGTGGCTTCCTCCATATCATGATGTCGCCATAATACCTTAACCAATGGGATCTTCTTAGTCCTAAGAATTTGTTCCTTTCGATCCAATATCTGCACAGGCTCTTCGATGTACCTCACTTTCTCATCCACTTTGATGGCTTCATGATCGAGTATGTGACCAGGATCCGGCTGGTACTTCCTCAACATCGATACATGAAACACATCATGCAAATTTCCCAACTTAGGAGGCAGCGCTAAACGATAAGCTACATCCCCTATCCTTTCAAGTATCTCAAAAGGTCCGACAAATCTAGGACTTAACTTACCCTTCATCCCAAATCGAGATATTCCTTTTAGTGGAGATACTTTCAAGAATACATGGTCTCCTACTCTAAATTCCAAAGGCCTTCTACTCTTATCTGCATAGTCTTTCTGTCTACTTTGAGCTGTTTTAAGTCTTTTTCTGATAATTTCAACAGCCTCAGTGGTAACTTGTACCAGTTCAGGTCCTATCAATTTCCTTTCACCTACTTCATTCCAACAAACAGGAGTCCTACACCTCCTTCCATATAATGCCTCATAGGGAGCCATGCCTATACTTTTCTAGAAACTATTATTATAGGCAAATTCCACCAAATGCAATCTTTCATCCCAATTTCCTTTGAAATCAATCACACAAGCTCTTAACATATCCTCTAATGTATGGATTACTCTTTCTGTTTGTCCATCTCTCGGGGATGGCTTGATCTTTGAATTGAAGTTTAGTTCCTAACGCAATTTGAAGACTTCGTCAAAAGTTCGAAGTGAATCTCGAATCCCGATCCGAGGTAATAGTCACTGGAACACCATGTAAGCGTACCACTTGACTTACATACATGTCCGCATATTTGTCCATTGGGTAGTCCATGCGAACAGCTAGGAAATGAGCCGATTTAGACAAACGGTCCACTATAACCCAAATAGAGTCATGACTGCTTGACGTCCTTGGTAATCCTTGTATGAAGTCCATTGTTATATGCTCCAATTTTCATTCTGGAATGTCTAATGGTCTCAAGAGTCCTGCGGGTTTACGATGTTCCGCTTTTACTTGCTGGCACATCAAATATTGAGAAACGTACTTAGCCGTATCTGCCTTCATACCATTCCACCAAAACTGCTGACATAAATTCCTGTACATCTTTGCACTACTCGGATGGATACTATAATTACTCTTATGTGCCTCCGACAGAATTTCCTTCTTTAATTCTTCGTTGTCGGGAACACAAAATTGTCCTTGGCATCTTACTATTCCATCATCAGAGACTTGAAATTCTGGTCTTTTTCCTAAAGACACAGTGTCTTTCATTTTCAAAATCTCCGGGTCAGACTCTTGGAGGATTTTAACTTTCTGAATAATCTCCGGTTCAATCCTTAATGCACTAAGCTTACCAGTAAGACAATTTACCTTTAATTTAAATTCTGAGTCTATAATAGACTTTAACAAGCTCCATTTCGCGATTCTTAAACTGGCCATCTCCATAGCCGACTTACGACTAAGAGCATCTGCTACGTTATTCGCCTTCCCTGGATGGTATTTTATCTCACAATCCTAATCCTTTAACAACTCCATCCATCTCCTTTGTCTCATGTTCAACTCCTTTTGTGAGAACAAATATTTCAAACTCTTATGGTCCGTATAAATCTCAAACTTTTCCCCATACAAATAGTGTCTCCATATCTTCAAGGCAAACAATATAGCTGCTAGCTCTAAATAATGCGTTGGGTAGTTCAGCTCATGGGGTTTTAATTGTCTAGATGCATAGGCTATGACCTTGCCATGCTGCATCAAAACACATCCCAATCCTTTGTGAGATGCCTCACTATACACTGTAAAACCATTAGGTCCAGTTGGTCTAGTCAGGATTGGAGCCGAGGTCAATTTCCTTTTAAGCTCCTGGAAACTCCTTTCACATTCCCCATTCCATTCAAATTTCACATTCTTTCGGGTCAACTTAGTTAAAGGACCTGCCAGTCGTGAAAATCCTTCAATAAACCTCCTTTAATAACCAGCCAGTCCTAAGAAACTTCGTATTTCAGTAGGTGTCGTCCGTCTCGGCCAATTTATTACCATCTCAACTTTAGCCGGGTCTACTGCAATTTCTCCTGATACCACATGCCCTAAAAATATTATCTGGTCCAGCCAGAATTCACACTTACTAAACTTGGCATACAGCTTATGCTCTCTCAGGGTTTGCAAAACTATCTTCAAGTGTTGCTCATGCTCTTTAGGTCTTTTCGAATATATCAGGATGTCATCAATAAAAACAATCACAAACTGGTCTAAATATGGTTTAAATACCCTATTCATTAAATCCATAAATGCAGCCGGCACGTTAGTCAATCCAAATGGCATAACAAGGAACTCGTAGTGTCCATAACGAGTCCTGAACGCAGTCTTAGGAATGTCCTCTTTCTTAATTCTCAACTGATAGTATCCTGACCTTAAATCAATTTTAGAGAAGACCGAACTTCCCTGGAGTTGGTCAAACAGGTCATCAATTCTAGACAAAGGATACTTATTTTTAATAGTCACCTGGTTCAGCTGCCTATAGTCAATGCACAAGCGCATCGATCCATCTTTCTTTTTCACAAACAAGACCGGTGCACCCCAAGGTGAAGCACTTGGTCTAATGAATCCTTTGTAAAGCAACTCCTGCAGTTGCACTTTCAATTCCTTCAATTCGACTAAGGCCATCCTATATGGGGCTTTTGATATAAGTCCTATTCTAGGCATTAATTCAATTTCAAACTCAATCTCTCGCTCTGGTGGCAATCCAAGCAATTCCTTAGGAAATACATCTTGAAATTCATTAACTACCCGAATTTCATCAATCTTAGGCTCTTCCTTAGTATAATCTCTAACCATGGCCAAGTACCCTTGACATCCCTTGTCAAGTAACGCACGGGCTTCTATTGCTGAAATAAGCGCTACAGGTAGGTGGGTCTGACCTCCCAGAAATTCACAACTAGACTGATCAGGTAAGTTAAATTGGATTACTTTCCTATAGCAATCCATCTGGGCACGATACTTACGAAGCCAATCCATTCCTATGATAACATCAAAATCATATATGGCCATTACAACTAAGTCTATTTCCATATCCTTTCCCCCCATTGTTATCTTACAAATTCCACACACCAGCGTAGACAATAACATATCCTTTAGAGGCGTAGAAACACAAAGAGGCGTCTCAAGAGGCATAGTTTCTATCTTACTCAACTGTCTATATCTTTCAGACACAAATGAATGCGTAGCACCCGTATCAAACAATGCATATGCCTTTTTATCATTTATAAAGATCGTACCTGAGATAACATTTTGGGAAGCTTCTGCTTCCTCTTGGGTGATCGCATACACTCTTCCTTGTGCTGGTGGCCTCTGGGGATTCCTTGGTAAGTTTGGCCTAACAGCATTCCGCTGCGGCTGCTGCACCGAGCCCATACTCGCGTGCGATCTTTCCTGACGGCAGTTTCTCTTAATATGGCCTATTTTTCCACAACTATAGCACTTTGGTTGCCCAATGCAAGGTCCTGGGCCATGTCGCCTATTACACATTCGACACTCCGCATCCTGATAAGGTGTCCTTCCCAAATTCAGGCTACCCTTGCCTCTTCCAAAGTTCCCAAAATTGCCCTTCTTCTTAGATTCCCAGGTCTGATCTTGACCTGTATAGGGTCTCTTACCCCTTCTCACATCACCAAAGGACAATGATTTCTTATCCTCCAAATGTTCCCTCACTAACTCCTGCTCCACCAACTGTGCCCTCTCATAAATCTCATTATAATCCCTTATATTCAGAGGCACTAGTTGTTTCCTGACATCAGTCCTCAACCCTTTCAGAAACCTCTTAGCCTTCTCTTCCTGATCCTCAATTAGCCTAGGAGCATATCTAGACAATTCAGAAAATCTAGCCTCATACTGGTCTACCGTTAGCTCCTTTTGTTCTAATTGAACAAACTCAGTAATTTTCCTATCCTTAGCACAGTCAGAAAAATGCTTTTTATTAAAAGCTCTCACAAACTCTTCCCAGTTAACCTTAGTACCTGGTGGGAAGATTGTGTCCCTCGATGCTCTCCACCAAAACTTTGCATTTCCCTCCAGCTGGTACTCTGCCAAAGTTATTTTCTCAGTAGTAGTGCAGTCCAACAACCTGAAAATTTGCTCCATTCCATCAATCCAATGTTCTACCTCCTCAGGACTTCCCATTCCACCGAACTTAGGTGGCTTCAACTTCAAAAATTGTTCCACTAGTCCTTGAGTACGGCGTTCTACTCCAGGTTGTTGCTGCGCCTGCCTTTCCATCAGATTTCCAATATTGGCCAATGCCTGCAGGATGTCTTCCATTCGGGGTTCAGCCCTTGCAACAGAGGCTTCAGCCCTCGATGGATGAGCACTTCCAGCTCGCACCATGACTTTCTTGCAATTTCCAAGCATTGCCTCAGGAATAATCTGAGACTCACTGTCTCTATTCAAAGCAACTACTACTACTACATAAGTAACATATACATGTTACTGGTACCTAAGGACAACTCGACACTAACTACTAGGGATCTACAAGTGAATACTCATCACCCATTATTCAATTATTCCGTTTTATATCCTATGGTGTGCATTGTCATCATGTTCCTCAATTTCCAAATGAGGCTCCTTATCACTCCACCTATAACCATTGCTCTGATACCAAAAAGGGGCGTTGTGGCACCCCGAACCCCCTTAGGACGCCACAGGCACCTAATGTTACACCTAATTACATCTCTTAGAAGAAGCGTCGTAAATCATAGACATTTTTTTTTTAAAACGGTCCCAGCGCGACTCATTAGCGGAAGCAAAATATAATATCGCAATCTCTCCCTCCATCAACCATGATACAATTGCACACCACTAAACATCATAATAAAGACAAAGCCATGACACTTTATTTACATATTTTCAAGATGGGTTTCCTTCGGTCGGTACATCAAAAGAAAGGCCAAGACATGAAGCCACACTCGGCCATAAAACCCAAAAAGAAACACTCGACCCACTACGACTAACGTGCAAGATCCCCCATCACTAGTGTCGGCTAATCATCCTAAAAAGTTTCAGCTCCTACTTCTCACACATGGGCCCTCACACCCATCCCGGTGCATCAGGCGGTGGCGGCGGCAACATCCCACGCATCACTCCGTCACTAAGGTGCGCACACGAATAAATGTCAGTCTAGGAATGGTCGGACAGTCGATCTCCACACACTCGACCTCTACATCTGAAGGAAGGCCGTAAAATACGCCCCGTGTGACAGCAGGGAGCGGCATCCTGATAATTTGAAACGTTGGTCCCCGAAGGGGTGAGTACAACCACTCAGCAGGTAAAGGACCAATAAACCACACAATGCATCATGCCACGCAATCATCACAATCATAGCATCACATGTCATACAGGCATCCATGCACAACATACCATGGCATCATGCACATGTCATCATACCTCATATACCATCATCATCATATAGACGTCACCATCATATCATACACTTACCATCATCATGTCACATATGGCATCATCCTTACCATGCATCTATGCATATAACATCATCATCATATCACATGTACCATCATCATTGCCATGCATCCATGCATGTAACATCATCATCATATCACATGTACCATCATCATTGCCATGCATCCATGCATGTAACATCATCATCATATCACATGTATCATCATCATTGCCATGCATCCATGCATGTAACATCATCATCATATCACATGTACCATCATCATTGCCATGCATCCATGCATGTAACATCATCATCATGTCATGCATATATCATCATGCATCATATCATGCATATATCATCATGCATAATTTAATTTCAATTTTCATCTTGGACCGCCACATTTCTCTTTCCCGGGACCAATGTTTGCATCCCACATGTATCCAAGATACAATCAGACCATCCGGCTCCCCCACTCTCCGGGCATCTCGTACCCCAACTGGCATCACGAGGACCCTCCGGCATTCAGCCATTCAAGGCCACCAGGCAACCGGCTGTACCCTTCTAGCCAGGCATCTCGAACCCAAACTGGCATCGCGAGGTATTCCTCGGCACAATACCTGCCAAGCTTCTGGCTCCCCTACTCTCCGGGCATCTCGACACCTCTCGGTACTCCCGAGGCCCTCCGGTATCCGGCCATTCATGACCACCGGGCAACCGGCCGTACCCTTCTAGCTAGGCATCCCGACACTCCCGGGGCATCGTCGGCTCACACCTCCGACGGCCTTCTCTTTTATCTCAATTCTCATCTTCAATTATAGTTCAAGTTTAACATGGCATGTGATGTGATGGCAATCAAGATCATATTCATCATTGAATTCATACATGCATCTCAAATCATTATCATACATGCAGCAAGACACTATCATCCAATCAATACAATTCATGGAGTCCATGCAATTTAAAATGGTCCATATTTCATGCCTTTTACAAAATTCCAGCACGTACCATTTTTAGAAAATATTTAAATTAAATATCCATATGCTTCTCAAAAATCATGAAATCAAGGCATGTGATAGACAAGACAATAAGATAGTAATTTCATGAAAAACACATACCCAATAGAATTCTACACAAAAGATATAATTCACACAAATACAGCATGCAATTTCGGATAGAAACAGAATGCGCAGTTTTCAAAATAATTCGATTAAAATACCCGAAAGACCTCCGAAAATTATGAAATTTTACCAGGTTGTAGTTAAGACACTAAAGTATATTTTTTATGCAGACTTCTAGGCCAGATTATTTTAAGATCATTTTCTATAGTCGTACGAAGCTACTAGTTATCGCACCGAAACGTCCAGTGTAGTCATCTCCGAAATACCGAGTTTTTCACTTATTTATTATTCTTCTTTTCCTCTGAAATTTGGATATGTTTTACATCAAGAGGTTCCCTACAATTTTAATTAAGGTATCTAAGTCAAATTTCCAAAGAATAGTCGCCATATGGGTCCATGAAGTCTCGGGTGTCCTGTACCGCATCTCCAAATTTTAGTATGTTGTAGTTTAAGATGTTGGCTACAACTTTCATGAAGGAATCAAAGTCAAAATCCAACTCGAAACATGCATGCAAGCCCTCACAAGATTCTGGGTTGGGCGGTTCACACGAAAACAGCAAGCATATTCAAGAACAAGTCACATTCTAGCTACGGTTTTGCCTACTCTATCATCCGAAACCTACCACCAACAAATCACACATGCAAGGCACACATGCAAGAGTGGAGATCAGTCCCAACTTGCCTCTAGAACCAAGCGGACAGCGGCGCACGAACAGCACACCGGCGACGGACAGACGGCGTGCGGGCGGCGACGGGCGACTCTTCCTCCCTCTCGGCCTCACTCTCTCTCGCAACTCACTCTCTCTCTCTTTCTCACTTGGCCGAATACCACCAACCGGCCACCCTCTCTCTCTCCTTCCCCTTTTATTCCCCTAAATCTCCATCATTGGCAATGATTACTTGCCTCTTCCAATGGCCAATGCATGCAAGTCCCTTCTTGCCACTTGGCATGCCACATGCAATGGGCTTGGGCTTGAATTGGGCTTGGATTGGGCTTGGATTGGGCCGGCCTCCCTTGTGGCCGATGGCAGCCCATTCGTGGGCTTCAATGGGCCGGCCAACTTGGCCCATTAAAGGTCCACTCTTGGGCCTAAGGCCCAACCTAAATAGAATCAGTTTTAAACCTCCTTTTTAAATACTAATTAAATCTTATTAAACTGAAATACCATAGGGTAAAATTAAATAACTAAACACTTAGAATTACAAACCTATGGATTCTAATTCACGATGCACATGGCCAGAGATAAGTCATTTTTTCGAAGATCTATCCTTTTAAACTCGGCCATAGATTTCAATACAAAATAATAACTGAAGCACCCCTAATTGGCTAGCAAGGAATTTCATGATGCCACACCTTCAGTAGATGTGTAGTTTGGGTTCGAACCAGGCGAAATCTGGTGTACCTGTAACGTCCCGGTTTGATGAGGGCGGGGAGTGGACGCCGAGGTTAGAGGGCCTGAACAAGGAGCGGCTCCTGGCAGGCTTCTAGGATGGCAAAAAGGGGAGAGGAATGAACCGATCTATGAACTGAACTGGGAAGGTAGTGTTTCTGGGATAATTTTATCAGAGTGACGCAACAGAAGCATGGTTAAGCTTGTAGAACTCTTGTTTGTGAAAAAGAAGGACAGGTCGATGTGTTTTTGCATTGATAATAGGCAATTGAATCATGTAATTGTTAAGAGTATGTACTCATTACCTAGAATTGATGACATATTCGACCAACTGCAAGGAAGTTCGGTCTTTTCTAAAATTGACTTGAGATCAGGATGTTAGTTAAGGATTAAGAAAGAAGACATTCCTAAGACCGTATTTAGGACTCGCTATGAACACTATGAGTTCCTAGTTATGCTATTTGGATTGCCGAATGCCTTAGCTGCATTCATGGATTTAATGAATAGGATATTTAAGCCTTATTTGGATTAAATTGTGATTGTCTTCATTTGATGATATCCTGATATATTCTAAAGGACCTGAAGAACATGCGTAGCATCTAAGCGTAGTGCTGCAAACAAGGCTTAAGAAGTGAATTATGGAAAGTGAGTTATGAATTTGAGGATTAAGTTATGATCATTTGAGCTAAGTAGTGACTTCCTATTAAAGGATCTCATTGGAAGTCTTGATGCATTACATGGAGGCATTTAGTATGTATAGATTGATCTTGGAAGTCATGAGTTTGAATGGTCATATGAGACATGAAATTATTTGTGGTTTATATGTCGGAATAATAGGTTTAATCGATAGTGGTCAACTTTTAATTTTAGGTGATGATCTCAGTTTGAAAAGGTTTGGTGGAATTAGTGGATATGATCAATTGTGGTTATAGTCTTTCCTAGGTGAAAAGGTGAAAGTTCAAGTTGTGGATTTGATGAGTGATTAGTCTAAGTGATGATCATTTAGGATGAGATCTGAGATATACTCGATGGAAACTAGATGAGTTTTATTTTGGTGGATTGTCGATCTTTGAAATTGAATAAGTCTTGGTGGACTATTGATATTTGAACTGAATAAATGGTGTTGTATTTTAGGCTTGAATCTATGTTGCAGTGGAAGCGTAGTGAATGTCTTTGTTGGACTGAACTAGATGAGTTGTTAATGGTGTCGATTTTTGATGGTTCTAGGCTTGAATTGATGGTGACAAAGGCAAAGGAATAATTCGGCTAAATGGTGTGCTCGATTGAGTCGAGAAGGTGGAATTCTTTAAATTTGAATTTGATTGATAGTTGCATTTAGGATAGAGCTTGAAATATATGTTTTCACAAAAGGAATTGAATATGAGACAGAGGAGGTGGATGGGATTATTAAAAGATTTTGACTGTTATGGTACCCCTCATGAAAGGTGAATAAGGTGGCAAACGCCCTTAGTCGAAAGTCAGCTACGAACATGGCTAATTTGAGGATAACAGAGTGGAATCTATTAAAGTCAATAGTAGATTCAGACTTTAAGTTGGAAGTAGACCACGTCAATGGTATGCTTACTGCATTAAGGATTAAACCCGAAAATATTCAGAAAGTTAAGGTTTTGCGAGAATCTGATTCGGAAATTGTGAAGATACGAAATGCTATGTCTTTAGGGAAAAGACCAGAGTTCCAAGTCTCTGAAGATGGAGTAGTAAGATGTCAAGGACGACTCAATGTTCCCGACAACGAAGAAGTAAAAAGGAAATCCTGTTGGAAGCACATAGGTGTAATTATAGTATTCATCCGGTAGTACAAAGATGTACAGAAATTACGCCAACAGTTTTGGTGGAATGGCATGAAGGCGGATGTAGCTAAACATGTTTCCTAGTGTTTAACATGCCAGCAAGTGAAAGTCTACTAACCTATATAATGCATTGCCGTTGTTGTCTGATGTAGTGCAGTTAGATTGGAAATACTTGAGTTTGGATGTTTTCAAAGCTCTAAGATTTTACATGCAAACTACTTTGAAAATCTTAAGGTCGGAACTGAGTTTGATGACTCGCCGATGCGTTGATTTCGATATTTCAAGAAAGGCTTAGGATTTTGGTATTTCAAAGTTTTTAGTTTCAAAAATCTTTACGATGGGACCAATATTATCGACTCGCCGAACTATGATCTTCAATACTTCAAGAAATGCTTATGGTTTTTGGAGAAAATTATCACCCGTACATCCCAAGTTTTGAACTTCAATCGAAAAGCAGATTTTGATTGTGAACTGTTTTAGAAAATCTCTTGAATTCCATCAAAATTTATGAGTACTGTGACACCATGCCCAAATGTTTTAAGAAAAAATTTATATTTTAAAGATTTCTGAACTTTTTATAGAAAACATTCCAACCCATTGGAGTTGGGATTGAGATTGGAATTTGCCAACGTACCGATTTAAATTTACTAAGGGTTTTGATAAAGTATTTTATTTCGCGCTATGATGCAAGTGCGACTCGAGGCTTTACATGTGGATTTCGAAAAACATTTGAAATTTAAACGTGAACATGGATTTTATGGATTTGGTATCATGCTTTGATTTTGTGAATTGGTTTCAACGATATGAGATTTACCTATTTTCAAAGACTATTGTTGTTATATTGCTGTGTCTTTGAAATCCTTATTTTGCATTATTTGATAACATAAAGTGGAATTTTCAAGAACTCAAAGGATTTTCCACATTGGTCATTTGAAAACGTTTTGACATGGAAATAGCATATGATTTCAAAGCTTGCTATTGTAGTATTGATATGCTTTTGAAAATCTCAGTTTGCATTATTTGATATTATGAAGGGAGATTTTCAAGCGTTCAAAAGGAATATCTTGATTTTGAATGAAAGGAAAGTTAAGCCCCAGATTTGTCGGACCTTTTGAGATACTTGAAAGGATAGGGGATGTAGCTTATCGTTTAGCGCTGCCTCCTAAGTTAGGAAATTTGCATGATGTGTTTATTGTATCGATGTTGAGGAAATACCAGCCAGATCCTGGTCACATACTCGATCATGAAGCCATTGAAGTGGATGAGAAAGTGAGGTACATCGAAGAGCCTGTACAGATATTGGATTGAAAGGAACAAATTCTCAGGACTAAGAAGATTCCTTTGGTTAAGATATTATGGCGATATCATGATGTGGAGGAAGCCACATGGGAGAGTGTAAATGAGATGAGAGAAAGGTACTCTTACTTATTTCAAGAGACATAGGAAATGTCTAATTTCGAGGACGAAATTCTCTAAGGAGGGGAGAATTGTGGCATCCCAAAATTTCATGGCAACCCATGGATATACCATGAACCATGATTAGGTAATGGGAGTGCCTTTTGGTTTTGTATTAGCCATTGAGTTGACGGATTTCAATTAATTTAAGGCCGAGCATTGTAAAGGGTGATTGTTTGGATGGATGTGCGTCTTCAAGTGACCCAAGGAATTATTAAAGTGCAAATTGATACAGAAAATCTTATTCTTGGTGGTGCACTTTATAAGTAGAATTTTATTGATTTAAATTATAGAGTTTTGTGGGCTTATAAGTTGAAATTAGGTGTTTATTTAATTAGGGATTAAATGGAATAGGAATAGGAAGGGGTGGGCTGATTTTTAGGCCCAAAAGCCCATCCAACCAGCCCAGGCCAGCCCCCTATTCGACCAGCCCATGAAGGCCCAAGCCCGGCCCATTGAGGGCCATCACCCTTGCATGGAGATTGACAAGTGGCATGGGGGATTCTCCATGTGTCTCTAACATGCAAAAGGCTACTCCCCACTTGTCCATGCATCTTCCACTTGTCCCTTACATGCAAAAATAGAGATTTATTTGTTAACCAAAGAACAAAAGGGAGAGAGGCCGGCTGATGGAGGGGCTTTCATCCAAGAGAGTGAGAGAGAGAGAGTTGCGAGAGAGAGAGGGTCGCCGAGAGGAGAGGAACAGAGGAGGAGGAGTCGCCGCCCGTTCGCCGTCTGTGTGCCGCCGTCCGCTTGATCTTAGAGGCAAGTTGGGATCGATTTCCACTCTTGCATGTGTGTCTTGCATGTGTGATTTTTTGGTGGTAGATTTCGGATGTTAGGGTAGGCAAAACCGAAGCTGGAATGTGACTTGTTCTTGAATATGCTTGCTGTTTTCGTGTGAACCGCCTGACCCAGAATCTTGTGAGGGCTTGCATGCATGTTTCGAGTTGGATTTTGACTTTGATTCCTTCATGAAAGTTGTAGCCAACATCTTACAATACAACATAATAAAATTTGGGACAAAATGGTTGAGATTTAATGGGTCAAACCCTCATCCTACGAAGACACTAGATCTGGAACTCTTTTGCTGACCTTTCGGTAGATTTGTGGTTGCATGTCAATTTTTACTAAGAATCTCTCTTCGACTTCTTAATGAAACTTGTATAGAACATCCTAAATACTAACATAATCAAATATTAAGTAAAATGAGCAAGTGTAGCCTAGTGAATCGACTTACTCTTGAAGACGGTAAATCTGGAGACGCGGTACAGGACACCCGAGACTTCATGGACCCATATGGTGACTTACTCTTTGACTTAGATCGCTTAATAAAAGTTGTAGGGAACCTCATGAAGTAAAACATATTCAAATTTCAGAGGAAACGAAGAAGAATAAATGGGTGAAAACTCGATGTTTCGGAGAAACATACACTTGACGTTTCGGTGCGAGAACCAGAAGCTTCGGATGACTATATAAACTTATCTAAACCGAATCTGGCCTAGAAGTCTGCATGAAAAATCTACTTTAGTGTCTTAACTATAACCTGGTAAAATTTCATAATTTTCGGAGGTCGTTCGGATATTTTAATCGAATTATTTTGAAAACTGCACATTCTGTTTCTATCCGAAATTGCATGCTGTATTGGTGTAAATCATATCTTTTGTGTGGAACTCTATTGGGCATGTGTTTTTCATGAAATTACTATCTTTTTGTCTTCTCTATCACATGCCTTGATTTCATGATTTTTGAGAAGCATATGGATATTTAATTTAAATATTTTCTAAAAATGGTACATGCTGGAATTTTGTAAAAGGCATGAAATATGGACCATTTTAAATTGCATGGACTCTATGAATTGTATTGATTGGATGATAGTGTCTTGCTGCATGTATGATAATGATTTGAGATGCATGTATGAATTCAATGATGAATATGATCTCGGTTGCCATCACATCACATGCCATGTTAAAATTGAACTATAATTGAAGATGAGAATTGAGATAAATGAGAAGGCCGTAAGAGGTGTGAGCCGACGATGCCCCGGGAGTGTCGGGATGCTTGGCTAGAAGGGTACGGCCGGTTGCCCGGTGGTCATGAATGGCTGGATACCGGAGGGCCTCGGGAGTACCGAGAGGTGTCGAGATGCCCGGAGAGTGGGGGAGCTGGAAGCTCGGCAAGAATTGTGCCGAGGGATACCTCGCGATGCTGGTTTGGGTGCGAGATGCCTGGCTAGAAGGGTACGGCTGGTTGCGCGGTGGCTTTAAATGGCTGAATGCCGGAGGGTCCTCGTGATGCCAGTTGGGGTACGAGATGCCCGGAGAGTGGGGGAGCCGGATGTCCGATTGTATCTTGGATACATGTGTGATGCAAACATTGGTCCTGGGAAAGAGAAAAGTGGCAGTCCAAAATGAAATTGAAATCGAATTATGCATGATGATATATGCATGACATGATGATGAGGATATATGCATGACATGATGATGATGTTATATGCATGGATGCATGGCAATGATGATGGTACATGTGATATGATGATGATGTTACATGCATGGATGCATGGCAATGATGATGGTACCTGTGATATGATGATGATGTTACATGCATGGATGCATGGTAAAGATGATGCCATATGTGACATGATGATGGTAAGTGTATGATATGATGGTGATGACTATATGATGATGATGGTACATGAGGTATGATGACATGTGCATGATACCAAGGTAAGTTGTGCATGGATGCTTGTATGACATGTGATGCTATGATTGTGATGATTGCGTGGCATGATGTATTGAGTGGTTTATTGGTCCTTTACCTGCTGAGTGGTTGTACTCACCCCTTCGAGGACCAACATTTCATATTAGTAGATGGATTGAGCGGTTGGATATGACCGCGAGGAGGAGGATAGCAAAGGAGGGAACTTTTGGACGCCAATACTGGTTGATGAACCTTAAGCATACGACTGTTGGAAGAGATGTTGGTCATCTTTTGAAGTATAGCCTAGTATAGAAAACTATGGCATTTTGATGTACCGATGAATGATGTCCATATGGTCTAAGTGAATAAAAGTGTACGGCTTTTACATATAAATGTTTAGTTGGTGTGCATCGTTTTCTGAATATAGGGAAGGGAGTTGTTGGATGTGCTTCCGTATATAAATTACGCAAGGGACCGATCTAAAATATGTAAACCCCGAGGTTGTATGGACCCGCTGCAATTGAAATGGTATCAGAGTAACATGTTATTAGGAAAAGTGAATGGTAAGCGAACTGTGGCGACCCTAATCGGATCAGGGGCCGTCGAGGGGTGCCACATTAAAAGAGTTCTAGCCATTTCTTGTAATGATCTATTCTTCCTTTCCACAACTCCATTCTATTCTAGAGTATAAGGTGAGGAGAATACATGCTGAAAACCAGATTCATCACAGAATTTAGCAAAGTCTTGATTTTCAAACTCACCTCCATGGTCTGTCCGTATACTTGAAATAACATATCCTTTCTCATTTTGAACTTTCTTAGCGAATTTTATGAAATAAGAAAATGTTTCAGACTTACTTGCCAGGAAATATACCCAAGTGAATCGTGAATAATCATCCACAATTACTAGGAAATATTTCTTACCTCCAATGCTCTGAGTTTTGGTTGGTCCAAAGAGATCCATATGCAAGAGCTGCAGTACACGATTAGTGGACACTTGATTTATTGGTTTGAATGAATTTCTTACCCGTTTTCCCAATACGCATGATGTGCATAGATCAGACTTTTGGTAAGTCAGATTGGGTAGTCCACGAACAAGCTTCTTTGCCGAGATTTTGGCTATTTGCTTCATGTTGATGTGCCCAAGTTTTTTGTGCCATAGATTCGCTTCCTCTTGAATTGAGATTAGACATTGAGATTTTTCTAGTTTGATATCCAAGAGATAGATATTTCCATGTCTTCGTCTCGTGAAAGTCTGAGAGAAGTCTTTACTGGTTCCTGAACATATTCCTTCTTGAAAGTTGATTTTGAAACCGGTGTCGCACAGCTGGCTGATACTCAGCAAGTTGTAGTTGAGTCCTTCTACTAAGGAAACGTTACTAATCGTGAGACTTCCAATCTTTACAGTTCCGTATCCTATAATTCTGCCTTTGTTATTTCCTCCAAAAGAAACTTTTTCACCATTAACTTGCACAAGCTTTATGAAGCAACTTGAGTCTCCTGTCATATGTGTTGAGCATCCACTATCCAAATACCATTTAACCTTTTTCTTGATAGTAACCTGCATTTAGAAAAGAAACTCAAGTTTTCTTTGGTACCCATATTTTCTTGGGTCCAGTGGAGTTAGTGTGATATACAATCTTTGCCCAAACCTTCCTCACAGGTTTCCAAACCATAGGACATTCTTTCTCAAAATGTTCTGAGCTGTTACACTTAGAACATTTAAGAGCACTGCGGCCTATAGGTTTTATAAAAACTTTTTGGAAATAATTTTTGTAAGAATCTTTTGAAAGTCTTTGTTTAATTCATTCCTTTTTCCTTAAGAAAATCAATTAGGGGAATGGTTTTAGCAGTCATTCACAAACCTGATTTGTTGAAGTAAGGTCTTTTTGCGCTGAAAGAATCTTTTCCAATTTCTCATATCCTATAGAAAACTTTTTAGAAATACTTGAGATATCATTTTTCAAGAATGCATTTTATTTTGAAAGATTGTCTGCATTTTCTTTCAAAGTAACAACACTTTTATCTAAACTTTCGACCTTCTCTTTCCAAACAATCTCCTGTTGCTTTAGTGCAGAATTTTCCCTTTTAAGTTCGAAAATCCTCTTGAGAGAGGTTTTGAGACTAAGACACAATTCATCAATATATTTATAGACTTATGTAAGAATTTTTAAATTACTTACCTCGATTTCACTGTCTAAGTCTGAGTTTATCTCAGAGTCTGAATCTGATTCTAAGTGTGCCATAAGACAAATATTGGCATAATCATCATCACTTTCTTCACACTTGGTATCACTCCAAGTTTTTGCTTTAAGTGCTTTTCGATATTTCTCAGCTTTTCCTTTCTTTCTCTTCAGTAGGGGACAGTTGGGTCTGATGTGTCATTTTTTCTTGCATCCAAAGCAGATTACATCCTTGTTGGATTCATCATCCTCAGCCGATTTATTTTGTAGCTTTTGAGATCTTTGTTTCTTTGGATTGAATATTCTTCATTTTCTATTCAGTTTTCTAAACCTTCTTATCATGAGAGCAAGCTCTTCATCGTCCATATCGTCTTCATAATATGTGACATCATAATCATCATTAGATTTTAATGCAATGGATTTCTTACCTTTGGGATCTTCATCTTCATTGATTTGCTCCACTTCATAAGACTGAAAAGTGCCAACCAATTCGTCAACAGAGAGTGGCATGATTCTTTGTGTCTCCCTTATTGAAGTCTTTATGTGATTCCAATCTTTGGAAAGTCCACGCAGTAACTTGTTAACCTTCATGGGTCCAAAGATTGGTTGTCCTTGATACTCAAGGCCATTCACGATTTCTGTAAAACGACTAAACATGTCGGTGATAGATTCTCCTGGTTTCATCTTGAATGCTTCATATTGATCGAGCAGAATATTGATTCTGGTTTCTTTCACTCGATCGGTTCCTTCATAGGTGATGTGCAATCTATCCCAAACTTCTTTAGCTATTTCACAAGAAGATATTCTATTATATTCTATAGGAGATAATGCACAATATAAGGAATAAATTGCTTTTGCATCAAGAGCTTGTCTCTTGGTTATCTCTTCTTGAGTCATTTCACTGGACTCAACAGCTTCTTTTCCTCTTTCTGAGACTGTTGCAGCTTTAGGAATGATTCCTTTGTCTACCACGTCCCATTCGAGAGGATCCTTTGATCTTAGGAATGCCTTCATCTTGTTTATTCATATGTTGTATTCCTTTCCATCAAAATAAGGCGGTCTGGTGTTGCTTTGCCCTTCAACCAGACCTGGAGCCAACATACTAGCCATGGATCGTTAACTCTGAAGTAAAAAACACTTCAACTTAAATGAGTACACGAGCTCTGATACCAATTGTGAAAGCTAGTAGGAGCACTTAGAGGGGGGTGAATAGGTGCGAAAACAAATTTTGCAGAGTAAAGTATATAATTTCGCTTTTAAACCAACTCTGTTTAGAAATAGATTATGAAAAGGAAATTGGACTTTAATAATCAAATAGAATTACGATCAAAGTGAATGAGCTTAGGGAAGAGAATAAGAACACAAGGTTTATAGTGGTTTGGCTTAATCCAAGCCTACGTCCACTCTTCCGCACTGACAGCCCACCGGCTGGATTTCACTAAGAATCAAAAGAGTTGTTACAGTATAGCTTTTCCTTGATTCTACAGTGTAGAGACTCTTCTACACTTCCTCAAGGTCTCACAGAAGTATAAACTCTCTTTTGAGTACAAGTTTTCGCTCAACAATTGAATTGACAAAGAATAAGGAGCTTCAGACTTTGGAATTTTTCTATCGAGCACACACTCGAATAACTTGGAACATCTTCCTTATATACTCCTCCATGCCTTCAGACCCGTTGACACTTACCAAAGGAGTTATTCCAATCTACCCGTTGGACATAATCAATTAGGGAGATTTCGAGTTATTTAAGGAGTACGACGATAGCCCACAAATCTTGCTCGCCCATACAATCAGGATCTAGGTTTCTATAAGTAGAACCTTCCAAGTATGCTTCGTCAATCAACAGATCTAAATTACCCGAATTGAAATCAAAACGAATAACAGATTCCAAGATGTTATATCTAGCCGAGAGATCTTCTTCAGTCGATAGAGTCAAATCCTTAACGAAATACTCAGTTTTGGATAAGTCTTCTTCGACGGTCTAGAAACTGTCAATGAGAATAGACTTTGAGTCTTGAGTCTGGCGGTTCGGCGGTCTTCAGACTTTGACTAAATAGTCTGCAAGTCTTCAGACTAGACTGATGGAAACGTTTTGTCAGCTTCAAAACACGCAATGAAGTTTTCTCCAACACCTGCCTTCATAACTGTTAGCACTTTCTAAAGGAATTCTTCCAATCTACCTGTTGGACAGAATCAATTAAGGTGATCCCGAGTCATTGAAAGATTAGTGATGAAAGCTCATCAATCATGTTCACCCATACAATTAGGATCTTTGGTTTCCATAAGTAGAACCTTCCAAGTTTGTTCGCCTTTCAAAATATCTTCAAATCAAAGTAGAATCCAATAAGAATAATAGATCTTACTAATGATGAATCCAACCAAAAAGGTCTTCCAAAAACCATACAAATCGAATCCTTAAAGATAATCCATCATCTGGACAAGTCTTCTTTCTTCATCTGGAAAGTGTCAATGAGGGCAGATTTTGGGTCTTGAGTCTGGCGGTCTTCAGACTTTGATAACATAGTCTGGAGTTCTTTAGACCTTAACACTTGAGTCTGGAAGTCTTCAGACTAAACTGATGGAAACTTTTTGTCAACTTCAAAATAATAAATGAGTTTTCTCCAACAATTCCCAACCATTGATATGAGAAAATTGCTTAAATCTCATTAGAGGGGTCTCACTCACCCTATGTCTAAGGCTTTCGAAAACATTCATAATGAATACAATTCATTGATCAAAAGGTCTTTTGAAAGGACCATAATGATGGCTTGGTCATGGGCTTACAAAAAGGGTATGCACTTTGAGACCAAGAAATGAATATTCAATCAATATCTTCATCAAGTTTACAAGTCAAGAATCTCGAAAATAAGATAAGATATGATTGCTTCCACTCCTTCTAGCAATAGCTCCTCTGTGATACTCTCATTTCAACTCGAACCATCCCAATTTGAAGAGAGTTCGGATAAGGGTTGGAATGTTGGTTCGGGTGAGGCTTAGAAAGGCTTGAAGAATTTTCAGATATCATGGGGTTAAAGGTGAGTGATTATCTTGGCATCATTACCATCACACAACATTTCAGAAATTTGACTCTTGAAATTTAACCTATCTTGAGAGTCCTTTTTACTATATGTCTTGAGACATGAGAGCTTTGCTCTCTTTTCTAATGACATTGCTTGCAATACATGTTTTCTTTTGCAAGGCTTTTCTTTTATTTTCCAATGGATGGTCTTTTGCATGACCATTGATTTTTCTCTTCTTTGCATTTTTTTAATGGGCATTGGCCTTACTTTTACCAGGCACACTACTTTTTCATACCCCTTAGTTTTCACTCTCTTTTGAGCATCTAGGACTCTTGAGCAGTATTTACAAACATGACCAACATTTTCAATTTTGTTGGTAAATCACATGCCTTGCCCTAGTATAGGGGGATAATCATCACCTGGAGTTACGAAACAATTGCATAAGGCTCAAATTGACCACTCCTGGTCTTCCTGTAATTTCCAAAATTCCGATTCTTCTTAGGGTCCCAAGGTAGCTCTCGGGTGGGATAGGGTCTTTTACCCCGTCGGGTGTCACTTAGTGCCATTTGTCGCCCTGACTCCATCCGTTTCTTGCTTTCCAATTGCTCCCTTATTACTTCTTGCTCCACAGGTTGGACTCGTTCATAAATTTCATTATAATCTCTTAGATTCAGAGGCACCAATTGCCTCATGATGTCCATTCTCAGGCCCTTCAGAAATCTCTTAGCTTTTTCCTCTCGGTCTTCTACCAATTTAGGAGCATACCTTGACAGTTCATAAAATTTTACTTCATATTGGTCTATAGTCAGCTGGTTTTGTTCTAGTTGAACAAATTCTGTTATTTTCTTATCCCTGGCACAGTCAGAGAAATGCTTTCCGTTGAAAGCCCTGACAAACTCATGCCATGTTATGGCAGTACCAGACGAGAAGATTGTGTCTCTAAAGGCTTTCCGCCAATGTTTGGCATTTCCTTCCAATTAGTACTCTACCAGAGTTATCTTCTCTATGTCGTTGCCATTCAACGGTCGAAAGATCCTCTCTATCCCATCAATCCATCCGCCACTTTAGGACTCCCCATTCCAGTAAACTTAGGTGGATTCAATTTCAAAAATTGCTCCACCAACCCTTAAGTACAACGTTCTGCTCCCAGTTGTTGTTAGGCTTGCTTTTCCATCAGATCCCCTATGTTGGCCAGCACTTGTAGAATATCTTCCACTCGAGGTTCTACTCTTGAAGCAATAGCTTCAGTCCTTGATGGGGGAGAATTTCCTGTTTGTACCATACTTTCCTGTAGGTTATCGAGTATTTACCACATGAACAATTAGTGACCCAGTGTCACTAATCAACTAAGAAGGAAAAGTAACGTTCACACGTTACTGAGATCATATAAGTAACATACAAATGTTATTGGCACGCATGGTAACTCGCAATCATTACCAGCAGTTTACGAGTGAAAATCAATCACCCATTTTCAAAGCAAATCAACCACATGCATTTAGTGCCTTAACGTGTGCGATCACCATAATCCCCCTTTTTCCACTAGCGCACCTTATCACTCCAGACAAAACCTAGGCTCTAATACCACTTCGAGCTATGACGACCCTCGACCTGTTAGGGTCGCCACGGCATTCCCTGTCATTACTATTCTTTTCATACGGAAGCATATATCAACATACTTCATCACAACTTACATTGATGCACACGAAAATATAGAACCAAGCACTTTTATTTATTTATATTTTCAGGTGATTTAGGTCGGTACATTAAGGCCAAAAAGTTCCTTTTTCTAGCTAACCCAAAATTCTGTCCCGACCATCATGCAGTCTATTCACACTGTTGCCTTCATATCACCCTTGGTCTTGTCCAAAAATGCAGATGAACGTGACGTCCGAGAAGTCGAGGTTCACGTGCTCCACTTGATCCCACGTGAGGTCAGTGGGGATGCCGTAGAGCATGGTGGACGACGTGGGTTGGAGAGGCACGGTCACGTGTCTTAAATGTAATAATCCCACAATGAGTGAGTACAACCACTCAGCAAATGAAAGCCTATTAGACCATATTACATAAGTCTACCACTACTCCTCCGACAGGGTCCTAAACATGCAATGTGGGAAATTGAAATAACTCAAGTTACCATGACTCTAAAGGAATTTCACAAAAAGACACACCAGGGAGTAAATAGACATTCTAGGAAAATTCAATAGCCGTATCAACTTTGGTTCTGGTTGCTGCCATATTCCGAAGGGACCCGTGTTGCACCCATCCAGGCATCTCGCATCCCACATGGCATCATGAGGACATCCGAGTTCTTATTTCAGTCCCTGGGCATTTGGAGAATATTGCGTTACAACCCTCTAGGCATCTTGCACCCCACCTGGCATCGTGAGGACCTCCGGGGCTCAATCACATTCCCCAGGCATCCAGAGGGCACCATTCTCACGCCCCTCTAGGCATACCGACACTCGAGGCATCGTCACAACGTGGACCGACGGTATCAATATCAATTCAATCCACGGCGCAACACTTAAGGATCCTATTGATGCCATCCAACACAACTAGACTGAACCACTTGCTAATGCATAAGACTAAGGCCATCGTTCTAACCGAAGCTGTACTATCCTTAAGTCGACTCAATCTTACCGATTCAGCTAAGGAATTCTAATGCTCGAACACTAGACAAACCACATAGGATTGTCCTGACATCACAGTACACACCTAGTTGTTACGAATCCTTGCGTGGCCATAGCTTGCTAGAATGGTTACAGCCTTGACTACTTCCGTTACCATCTACACACCACTCACCTCAAATCTAAACAAGGCCGTAACGGGACCAGACTGACCAGCAACGACTCGACCAAATGAAAAACCAACACTAACTATTCGACGATCGATAAGACCTATAGCTTCACACTTGAACTAGTGCCGACTGTGCCGACGGTTGTCACCATGCACAACAATGCAAATCAATACCGATTCTAGCTCAACTCGCCAAGAATAGACCTGAATACAACGGTAGCTCGAAGCATCCGAGCCTAATTTTGCTCGAATCCTAGAATGGAAACCCGAGTAAGGCAATACCACGCAATATAGAGTAACAAGACCTCCTCTTGCCTTAAATTTGCAGGGTGCGAGCTGGTGGCGCGGCTGGTGGCGAGGCGGTGAGACGGCAGTGTGAGTTGTGGCAGAGCAGGGAGGCAACTCGAGCTAAGCGACGGCAAAGGGCGAGATCTCTTGGCTGGCAACGGAGGTGAGGTGAGATGGCGGTGCGGCGGGGTGGTGTGGGTGGCCGGTGGCGAGCAGCGAGGCACGGACGAGAAGGCAAAGGTTTTTGGGCTGAAGTTTGCTGGAAACGGGGATGACGAATGGAGGAAGTCGTGAGGTGCCGAGGGAAAAATAGGAGGCGTCTTCCTTCTGCTTGGGCTTCTCCGCCAGTTGACTCTAGTAGTCAACAAACTGGAAATTTTGTGGCAGCTCGTTGGACGCTGGCAACAGGAGAGACAACCAACTGGCCATGCGGGTCACGCCCAAGGGTGAGCAGATGGCCACCTCCTTGCATGGCCAGACCTGAATTTTTCTTTGGTTGACACGTTCTGGTCAACTTTCTCTTCAAAGTGCGTGGCTGCATTCTTGAGTCAATTCTTCAGTTGGCTGGCCGGTGGAGAAGAAAAAGCGT
The DNA here is from genome assembly GCF_016545825.1 of Eucalyptus grandis. Classification (NCBI taxonomy): domain Eukaryota; kingdom Viridiplantae; phylum Streptophyta; class Magnoliopsida; order Myrtales; family Myrtaceae; genus Eucalyptus; species Eucalyptus grandis. Next base: position 33,334,076 of record NC_052621.1, read on the forward strand.
GGCTGCAATTTCGGTGGTCAAAGCCTTCAATTCTTGGCTACTTGGACGTGTGCATGGAAATGGAGAGAGGTTTGCATGGAACTCAACTTGGTGACGTACAAATGAGGGTGAACATTGGTCTCGCTCGTGGCGTTTCGTGAAGAAAATTTAAATAAGGTAATGGACTAGGTGATGATTGAGTTGTCATAGTACAGTGGAGATGTAACAATGAAGTGGTGCTGCGGGGACGTGATGAGACATGACAGTTCAGTACGGTCATGGTTGTGACGAAACAGTGGTCATGAACGGTGCCAACAACGTAGTCTGACGACAAACTTGTCGATGTGGCATGGACCGTTACGTACTCGAGGCTTGGGTGAAGTCTGGATATCACAGGTGATGAGCCTAGGACATCACGAAAATAACCCTTGTCACTCGTGACCCTGGAGATGGAGTTGGGGTCGTGAGACGGACACTTCCCATTGGGGATGTCGCCGTCCTTGGCATCCCAACTGATGCCTCCTCCCAAGCCTCTAACACTCGGCAAACCATCGAAGCCATGGATGGGACCATGGCTCTCGTTGCCCACCTAGAAATAGGAGGTCATGAATTGGTGTAGTACGAGGTTAGGTAGACCTTCATTGACCCAGATGTTTATGATGTAACGCGTGTAGTGTGCATCGGCCCCTCCCGCTATAGGATACTCTATCACCTCTTGACTATGCTCAACGGTCAAGCCAAATCATATCTGACGAAATAGCTCAGCCATTCTTAGGGCCTATAAAAATTCAATAAAAAATTATGAGATAAACTCAATGAGTGAACTTCCTTGACCTCACATAGAGAAGGCGTTCATCTTGGAAACGCCATAAACAAGCAATTATCTATCGATGGTAAAACATGGCAATGCTCATCTCACTTTACCCTTACTATTCACATAATAACGAATCAATTATTCAAGGCCATCAATATAGATGTATAGGAAATTCCATAACACACAGTCCATGCTCTTGAGCCAAACATACAAATGCGCATTATGGTTTCAAATCATGCGTTCATGCCATACAATAATCCGGACCTAAACACATACGAATCTCATGCACTTTCAATACAAATATGTCTAGATTATTATGGCCACTCAGGACCCAAGGACAACTCGAAGGTTCACAGTCATCCGGCATAACCGGGCATTGTCTCGCCCCATCGAGTGCGGCATCACCCTATGTAAAACGCATTAGGACGGTCATTCCTGTAAGGAACCTCGTTCCGAAATCCATATGTGAACGGCATCCCTTGATTGGGGGCATCCAAACTTAATCGCGCATCATCCCACGTAAAACGCATCAGGACTGGTTCACACACTGCATAAAACGCATAAGAGTCTTAGGTGATCACACGAGCATACCATCACACAATTCATTTATTATCTTTCTCATTTAACCAATGTGATGTCCATGCAATATGCAACATCATTTGTCATATGCCATCATGTCATACATGTGCATTACATTATATTATATATATGCACCATTTACTTCATAAGTCCATGACATATAGACTACTTATCAACATAAGATAAAGTCATCATAATCCGCAATACGTTGACATCATTATCATGCGCCATCAAATCCATTACATAACGAATCTTTTATTTATATAACGTATCACCCTACAATAATGTACTCTAATAATATGTCATATCACAACATCACGTCGTATTGAACACACGTGACACACACAACACATAATACATAACTCACATAACACATATAACTCATAATCCATATAACATGCTTAACGTATAATCTATACCCCATACAAGTCTATAACACATAATAGCATTTCATCATATACATAATAAAACAACATATCAATTTCACTTATCATAACCTAATAACTTATCGCCTAATACGTGATAACCTATCACCAAAACCCGATAACCTATCTTTGAAAATCGATAACTTATCGCTTTGAAACTCAATAACCTTTTAAGCCCAATAATAACTTATCACACAACATCCACTTATCACGTCAATAAATCATCATTTAACCACTAACAAGTCCTAAACTACTCCCTAAGTGCAACAATAACCCTAATCAAGGGCTAGAAAGCCATTCACAAACTAATCCAATCTTCATAAAGCGTCGCGGGTAGTGCGACAAAGCCAGACAGTGGTTGGTCACACATCCACAATGCCCGAGTGAGCTAGACAGCGGCTGAACGGCGGTTTGGTGGCAGGACAACAGTGGTCCGGCAGCAGCACAACAGTGGTCGGTGGTGGTTTGGTATTGGCATGGCCTTCAAGCTTCGCGAGGGACCAAACTAGAGAAAAAAACGAGCGAGAAAGAGCATAGATGAGGGTTGCATAGCACTGAATAGCTCTTGAGGAGGCTAGTCGATCGGCTTTGGGCAGTGGTTTGGCAACACGAAGGGCGGTCTAGCATTGGGGGTTCGACGGACGGTTGTCGGCGAGAAAAACAAGGGGAAACAAAAGAAGAATAACCTTGTGAAGAGAGCAATTGAGGTGTGGGGGTTCAATGGTGGTGAGGGAAGAGAGATAGAAAGCTTGAAACCAAACAAGTGAGGAAATGAGAGAGAATGAAGGTGAGAGAGAGAGAACCAGCAGTGCGGGGGAGAGAGGGGAGAGAGAGAGAGAGAGAAAGAAGTCTTGTCCATTCAATGCATTGCACTGCAAGTCTTCCAAATCCCTCAAATCTAGAGTTCAATTAATTAGGAAGTGACATCTTGAAGAGAGAAAAAGGTGAGAGTGAGGAGGAGAGGGTGGCCGGCAATTTTGGGGGAGAGGGAGGAGAGAGATAGAGAAATCTTGTTCATAAATGCACATCAACTACACATCTTCTTGGACTCACATCAATCAATCAAGGAAAGCTTGTTCAACAAGTAAAAATCTATGCATTAATGAGGAGATTTCACACTTGAGTACATTGGTTTAGGTCTAGACTAGATAAGTAGAATAGCTTGGCTTCAAACTCCTCTCCTTTGCCACCAAAATGTGAGTGCCACCCCTTCCCTAGCCAATTTCCTATCTTGCCCTTTTTTCCTTAGTCCAATGGAAGGGCATTTCGGTCTATTCACCAATATCTTACACTATTCATGCACTATTTATGTCATTGCATGCATTTAATGCCAAGATCTTGCCAAAAGAGGACTTGATGGGCTTGAAGGGCCCATGGGCCTCCGTTGGCCGCCCACCCCCTTAGGCGTGTGGGCCTTGGTCTGCCCACATGGGTTTGGGCCCATTGGGTCCCTGTCCGTGACCCGTTTCCACTTTTCCGCACTTGTACATCCTTGTCGACGAAAAATTGAGTTTTCACCCCCAAAGTGGCCTTTTTCGATGCCCTCATGATTTATTGATGCTTAAGACGATCTCATCCAATAATCGCTTGTCGAAACAATTCCGTTCTAAAAAATCTAGTTGGAACGAGGATGTCACAAAAAATCAGCATTTCAAATGCAAGAATTACAAGCTTTGGCATTACAACTATAAAAGATATTGCCCTTATATATAACAGGAATCTAGGGCATACATAATTTATATGGAAATTACATGTATAAATTATATTGTCTGCTTTAACATTACGAGATGGGTGACTTACTAGAAAGTGCCTATCCAAAATAAATTGTTTTTGTACTTAAACATTATTTTCCTTTATCAAACTCCACAACTCCATCAATCTCCCACTCGAAGACTGATCTTCAAAAAATAGCAATAATATTTCATAGTCTTCATCTTTATAGCCCAAATTATCCTAGTGCGGTGGCCCTCCTCATCATTTACCATGGAACCCAACTGAGATAATGCATAACCTCAGTTTCTCAGTGGTGACAACCTTTGTTGACATATCTACTAGATTTTCTGCATCAAAAATCTTCTTCAATGACAAAGTCCCGTCATCTATCAACTCAAGAATTTGATAATACTTTAACTTAACACATTGTGTCCTTGAATAAAATGTCAGATTCTTTGTAAGACAAATAGCATTCTAATTATCACTAAAAAGAACACTATTATCTTGCTCCTTGCCTATTTCTTTTAGAAAAAATTTCAACCAAATCATCTATTTACCAACTTTAGATGTAGCAACATACTCTGCCTCAATGGTTGAGAGATACACACATGTCTAAAGTCTAGACATCCAACTAATTATAGTGCCACCTAAAGTAAAAATATAACCCGATGTGCTCTTCCTATTATCCAATTCACCACCAAGATCTGCATCAACAAAGTCTTGTAAAGTTATACTATTTTTTCATAAAACATAATGACATGCCTAAAATGCCTCTCAGGTATCTTAAAAACCACTTTAAGCTTCACAATGCTTCATTTCTAGATTTGCCAAGTATCTGCTCACAACTCCCACTACATGAGCTATGTCTAGTCGAGTACATACCATGGTATATATTAAACTGCCAACGGCTGATGTATAAGGCACCTTAGCCATATACTCCCACTCTTCATCTATCTTCAGTGACTGCTTTTTTTAGTGTTTGAAGTGACTTCCTAAATGAGTACTTTTGGGCTTCGCATTCTGAACTCTAAATCTATCTAGTACCTTTTCAATGTACTTTTCTTGAGATAATTTTAGAATTCATTTGGATCTGTCTTGCATGATCCTCATTTCAAGAATATGATTTATTGCTCCCAAGTCCTTAATCTCAAACTGTGGCATCCCAAAATTTCATGGCAATTTCTAAAGGCATTACGACCTATGGAAAAGTGAATGGTTGTGTCGTTGAAGTGTGTTGTGGCCTCTAGACCGAAAAATTGTAATAGATTAATGCCGAGCACTTTAATGCAAATATATCTTATGTTCTTGGGTTATCAAAGTTGGTACTATAGGATAATTTGATAATGAGAATTTTGTTCTTGGCTATGCACCTTATGAATTTGATTTTTTATTTATTTATGTTGCAAGCTTTATGGCCAAGTGAATAAGTGTTATTAGGTAATTATATGATGGGTAATTAGGTGATGATTAAAAAGGGAAAAATTAGAGAAGTGTGGGTTGAAAAATTGTCGACGGCCCTCTTGGCCTGGCCCGCGAAGCCCAAAGGAAAAGGCTGCTGTCCAACCGGCCCAAGGAGCCCAATGGGCTGTCGACCGAAGGGGAGAGGCTGGCCCAACCAGGCCCAACCTCTTGCATGGCAATTACCAAGTGTCATCTTGCATGCAAAGTGATGATTACATGCTAATCATGAGGGGGAAGAAAAGAAGAAGGGGCGGATTGAACAAGGGATGGGGAGGCGTTGCACGAGAGAAAGAGAAAGAGAGAGAGAGAGTGACTGTCCGAGAGAAAGAAAGGAAGAGAGAAAGGGAGAGAGCGAGTGAGCGAGAAAAGAAGGGGAAGAGGGAGGCCGTTCGCCACCGATCGTCGCTGCCGTTGAGCCACCGAGTCCCGCCTTGCCCCGCCATTTTTGCTTGCTGTGTTGTGCTCGGATTAGAGGCAAGTAGAGTCCAAAAACCTACCCTTTGCTTGCTGTGATATGTGTTGTAAGAGATGATAAACTTTGGTTGTGGTAGAAGTGAAGAAATTCGAAGCTCTAGGGAAAAACATGGTAGCCTTGCATTCTGTTTTCTAGAAAGGCAGTCCGACCTTTGATGAATTTGTGAGCTTCATGCGTCTTTTCATTTGGAATTTCATTTTTAATTCTTGATGAAAGTTGTAGATAACTCCTTGAAGAGTAACATATCAAAATTTCAGAAGAAATTAACAAGCATAGACAGGTGAAACTATTTTTCTTTGAAGAAGTCAGATCTGGAAATCGTAATACTGATCTAGTGTGATTCTGTGAATTTTATAAAATTCTCCCGTTGAAATTTGATCTCGTGTTCTGAATAAAAGTTGAATATTACATGTTAAGGAATAACATACTAAAATTTTAGAGGAAATGGATGAGATTAGGTTGGTGAAACAATCTATATCCAAAACGGTTAGAACTGGAATTCGGTGCCGAGGGTTATGGATAGTTATGGTTATTATATTTTTTAATATATCACAAATATGGTTTCGAGTTCTTCATGAAATATTTAATTCTGTATTTTTGCTATAATATATAAAAATTTCAGAATTTTTGGAGCTTATTTAGAATTTTTATCGAATTTGTGAATGAAACTGTGTATGGCAATATTCCGAAATTATAAAGACTGTGATGTGTGGACTGTACTGATTCGTATGATGTTCTTTTGATATGGTGTTCTTCACGGAATATTTTCCTCTAGATCTTGTACATAACATGTTGAATTTTCAGAATTTATTAAGGCTGTTTACTAATTTTTCAAGAATTATGACCAAAGGAGTGCAATCTGTTTTTATCCGAAAATTTGCTGCATTTTCAAAAATAAATGAAATTTCTCCATGTGATATAATTTCTTGAGTGGTTGATTATGCTGCATATGTAGTGACATATGGCATGTTATATGACATTAAAGCTGGTTGAGACCCTTGATATTGTTGCATCAAATACCATGTTGAAATTGAGATAAATATGTGAATATAAATTGAGATAATAACAAGGCCGTCGGAGGTGTGAGCCGACGATGCCTCGGGAGTTTCGAGATGCCCGGAGTGTGCGTGCCGGATGCTCGGAGTGTGTGTGCCGGATGTCCTCGAGAGTTTCAAGATGCCCGGAGGTGTGTGCCAGAAGCCTCGGAGGTGTGTGCCGAGGAGATACCTCGTGATGCTAGTTGGGGTACGAGATGCCCGGAGTGTGTGTGCCAAATGCCCGGAGGTGTGTGCCGGAGGTTCCTCGCGATGCCAGGTTGGATGCAAGCGATAAATTGTGGGATGCAAACATTGGTCCTTGGAAAGAAAAATGATGTAATCTAATTGAAAGATAAGTATCGAGAATTAAATCATGCGCATGGATGTATGCTTGATAGCATGAATGATATGAATCATGGTGATATATGTTTAGCTACTCAATGATACATGTATAAGTGCATGGTGGTATATGCACGTTGTATGGTGATATATGCATGGCTGCAAGGTGAGGTGTGCTTGAATGCATGAATGATATGTGATTTATTCATGATACCTTGATTGTTCTGTTTGATGCATTGTGTAGTTTGGTGGATCTTTACTGTTGAGTGGTTGTACTCACCCCTTTTGGGGATTAACATTTCATATTAGAGAGATGCATCTTTCACCAGTTGTGCGTGGTACCTTCTATGGCATACCTACTGACGTTGAGGTGGAGTGCACAGAGCATTCCTGTATTAGTATACCTGGTCTGGAGTATGTTCGAGTCCGTGTCCTAATGATGTACGATGTGGGTTCTGCTGATGGCCCTATTATCCAAGAGTTTTTGTCCGTTCATGTTCGACGCAATGGGGTGATGCTAGGGATGCTATCGCCGCCGCCGCCCGATGCACCGGGTTGGGTGTGGTGGCTCATATGACTGGTGGGAGCTGACGTTTTCTTTTTCGGGATAGCCGACACTTGTCGATGGAGGGGTGTACATGTTCGATATAGGGTCGAGTTCTCTTTTGGGTTATAGCCAAGTATAGTTAAAAATCTTGGCCTTTTTGCTGTATCGACCCAAGATGTCCATCGTGAAAATATAAATAAAAGTGACTCGGCTTTGTCTTTTCTTTTGGTGTGTAGTTGGTGTGCATTGCATTATTGTTATTGGAGTGAGGGATGGTGAGACTCATTTATGATTCCACTGATGAGCTGCACTGGGAACTTTATTATATATATATATATATATATATATATATCTATACACACACACAAGGGGAAAAGAATTTTATTGATCAACCCCTATGAATTATGGTTTCACTTTAATTGAAAAGCTTCAAGGACTGGCTTGTAGTAGGATAAGTGACAAGTACCTGTGGTGACCCTATCGGATCGGGGGTTCGTCGAGGGGTGCCACACAAACTCTTTTGACAATTATTGTTTTAGTATGTTGGTTTCCCCCATGCTAGATCCTACAATTAGCATATCATCCACATGTAACAGCAAAATAATACAACGGTCATCAAATTTCTTGAAGTAATAGCAGTGATCCATATCATTTCAAATGAACCTATTACCACATATAAAAGTGTCAGATTCCTTGTACCACCGTCTAGGAGTCTGTTTCAAGCCATACATACTTTTCTTCAATTTACAGACATAATTTTCTTTTATTGGAACCTAAAAACCTTCTAGTTGTATCATGTAGATATCCTCCTCCAAATTACCTTGGAGAAATGTAGTCTTAACATCTAATTGGTCTAGATGTAAATTTTTAGCAGCAACAATACTTAATACTAACCTAATAATAGTAAATTTCACAACTAGAGAAAAAAATCTTCTTGTAGTCAATTCCTTCCTTTTGTTGAAACCCTTTTATTACTAACCTTTACTTTGTACCTCTTGCAGCCATCAGGTTCTTTGACCCAGTACACCTACCTATTTTGCAATGCCTTCTTCCCATCCGGTAATTGAGTTAACACCCAAGTTTTGTTTTTCTCGAGTGAATCTAACTCATGCTACATTGCTAACTCCCATTAAATGGAATCTTTAACTTGTACTGCTTCCGAATTTTTATTTTTATTTTTATTCGCTAGCTTCAATCAAAAGTAAATAATGTAATGACAAAGAATATCTCTATACAACTTTAGGTGTTCTACTAGATCTCCTCAAAGTGGATTCACGTGTACATGATTCTTCTTATGGTTTTTTATCAGAGTTCAAGTCAATGATCTCAAGAATTTCAACCAGAACACTTTTAGAAATTTCCTCTAATTCAATCTCTTTATTCTCTATCGTTTGTTTCTTCACACTAGATTCTACCACAAATTTGTCCTTATACAACATGTTTTCATTGAATGTAACATCAAGCAATTGATTTTAAACAAATGCAAACAACAGGGTAAGACCAACACAAGTGTCATAACTTTCGTACGGCGCTCACTTGAGGACCATAACTTTTTTCCTTTCACTTGAGTACCACGAATTTGAAAAATCGATCAATTGAGTACCATCGGTGATTTGCCTCATTAGAAAATCCAACGTGGAGATCCTTCTACGTGGCCTCGCCGGTGCTGACATGGAGAATTTTTAATATATTTTCATTTTTAATTATTCTTTTGAAATTTTTATTTTTATTTTTTATTTTCCTTTTTTTTTGGCCTTTTTAGGGCTGGCAAGGACAAAGGGGGATCAAAAACAATTTTTTTTTTTTAAAAAAAAGCACTTCAAAAAATTTTAAAAATCAGGTCGGATGGGAAATAAATAAAAAATCCACGTAGGATGGTTTCTTGCAATTGACACTCAAATGATCAATTTTAGTTCAACGTGGCCCTTAAGTAGCGAAAAAAAAAAAAAAAAAAAGCTATGGCGCTCATGTAAGCATGGTACTAAAGTTATGACACGTTGTTCTTCTCCCCGCAAACAACTATAGTGGCAACCTCTATCCAAAAATTGAAGGCAGATCAAATGATCGAGACTTGACCTAAAATATGAGGTACAATAAGGAACAAAAAGTTATTCATTTAATTTTGTAATCACTTCATAATACACCTCTGTTTTAACGATAGTCAGCTGCTGTCCCAACTTATTACAAAATTGTGTTTCTGAGAAGCTGTTTTGCTTCTGTCAAACTGACACCTTAATCCTCCAATAGCTTTAGAATGGGAGAGAAGAGAACCGATCCGACAATCAACTTTTTGTTGACAAAGGTTAAAGCATTTGATACCAGTGGGGTCGCTATACGAAGCATCCACTGCAGACCATATCATTACAGCTTGATGTCTGCTGCAAATTTCAATGAACAAGCCCAGTAGAACCGAATGGTTCATTTGCAATAACCATGAGAGTTTCCTTGAGGGATCAATAACTTCCTCCGTGCTGGGACCTGAACTTTCCTTTAGGTCTTGGCAACGGAATCTTTTACCCCTTTTTTTATTTGGGTCAATAATATTGTAATATGCGGCCCATTAAACCCAGCTCATCTCTCTTTTAAGCCCAAGCCAAACCCAATCATTTGTCTTTCTCCTTTATTAGCTAAAGCAAGGGGGTGTTCAAGAGAGAGACGGAGGACTCGGTGATAAAAACAGAGGAAAAGAAGAAGCCGAAGCAGAACCAGAAGGAAGGAAAGAGCAAAGAAGAAAAGGAAAAAAAAAATTTGTCATGCATAGCCGCTCTAGACACCTCGACCAGCCAAATCAACTGCGAATTGCACGGCCTGGTAAGTATTCAAGCCAATTATTTGTTATTATTCATTTAATCGAAGTAATTTTGAAAGTTAGGGCACAAACTTTGAGTTATGTAGATCTTGTTTGAGCTGTGATTTTTGTGAAAATGATAGTCTAAGGCATAGTGAAGCTTTAGGGTTTGACGAAACCCGATTTCGAAGTATGATTTGTTTGGAATGAAATTTTGAAGTTTTGTGTGCAAGTTACGTGTGACAGATAATACGCGTGACAGCGAAAAAAAAAAAAACATACGCCACAATCGAACTTCTTTGTAGCACTTGGGAGTCGATACATTGTTGATTGAACATGGATCAGTCGAGTCGTTCATTGGAGTAGTGATTTACTCTAATTCTGATATAGTTTTCCGATTAATTGATAGAAATACAAGTGCGTTCACTTGAGTAATCACCGTAGGCTGATTTTTAGCCTTTCTAGATGAGTGGTGCTATCTCTTCTAAGAACTTGTTAAACTCATGTCTTCAAAATGATAAAGATTTGATACATTATGAGCTAAGAATATGCATGCATGTTGCATAAAATTTGGATCAGACATTTATTACGTTTTGGTATTTATGAATGGTGTGAGAACTATTTTGTAGAAATATATATTATGTTTAATGAATGAAGTTAACAAATATTATATATATATATATATATATATATATATATATCTGTGGCACAGGCATTATGCATGACCATGGTTTGATATTAAGCAAAAGATTGGTCGATGGAATTGATCATTGACATGTGGTTAAATGAGATTCATCGATAGAATGGATTGTCGATGATTGATTTGTTACTATGAATTAATATTGTTGATCTTATAAATAAAAAGGTTTGTTGGAAAAATATTATCTACTTTTGATATTTTACATATATAGTATTCTAATTTTGTGACGAATGGTGATATCATGTTTGTAAATGTGCATAGTGAATATTCGATCCACTTAGAAGAGATGTGCTACTCACTAAGTTATGGTTGTTCACCCATCGATTTTTCAATATTTTTCAGGTCTTTAAGCTAGCGTTGAGTAGTACGAAAGTAATTTTGACGAGGGAACTCTTTGACACTTGACTTTTAGTCGACATGTTATTAAAGGTAAAAAATCGATATTAGGTTTTCCAATTGCAACAGAGCTTGTTTCTTGACTAAAAAGTGTCGTTTATCATTTCTTTCATTTGTATTGTCATTTTTAAAATGATTTCCTACTCATTTCCATTGAAAACCCAAAAAGTCAAATGGTTGATTTTTCTGTTGATTTTTTTGTCAACCCTTTGATCAAAAATCAATCCTTAGTAAAAATTGACTTTTTATACAAAAAGATCCTAAATAGTAATAATTTCACTTTAGCCAAGTTAATTTTCAAAAATTTCAAAGATTTGACACAAAAATCAACATTTTAGGAAAAGTCAACTAAAGGGTTGACTTTCAGTCAAATTTTCACAAAAATTTGAAAAATCATAAATTCATAAAATACTTCATTCTAGTGTCAATTTGACTTTGGCGTAAAAAATTTTGCGAAAATCAATTAAGAACTTTATTTTCTGAATTTTTCAGTTTTAGGTCTAAAATCGGTAAAAAATAAAATTACTTTTATTCTAGTCATAATTTGGTCTAATTCCCTTTACGATATTTGGTCTAGGAAATTGTGACATCCCATATTTTCGATAATGTCTTTTACTGAATAAATCGGGCATTTCATTGACGCGTCTATAAGGCTATTCTCAGAGCTGATCACTCTCGAGATAACTAGACTATCTGGGGAAGCTATTAAGGACTTTAAAGCAAATAGACTTGAGAATTCGACCAGGAATCGGCTTCTCGATCGTGCTCCCCTTTAGAGGCCATTATGGCACAGTATAAAATTGATTTGAAATCAGAGATAGGTATGTTCAACTGAAATGTGTGGCTAATCGTGGGTGATACCACTAAATTGGAAAATCCTCGTCGACCGACCCTAAACTGATTCTTCTGTCGTTTTGGTACCCTGTGTCCGTATTTGAATCATCGAGATTTGCACGACAACCGAGAGTTGCCATTGTGTCAAGTGGGTTCATTGTCGCTCGAAGAAAATTGACCACGGGTCATTTGCACTAAAAAAATCTCTAAAAACTACCCGGTAGTTTAGGTTACGCTAAAAACGCACCGAATGGAGATTAACCGTGAATTCAAGTCTAATTTTAGAAATTGAAAGTTTTGTGGTGTCACGAGCTATTTTAGGTTCGTCAACTTATCCTCCAAAGATTTTTCAGAGATTCCGAGATTTTTGCGGAAAACTATTTCAGACGTTGCGGAAAATTAACGGGAATTCGGATTGGCCTAATTGAAGAGATTTTCGACTTGCAAACTGAGCTATATGGCGCAGGGGACTTGTAGAAATTATGTGGGCTTTTTTTTTCATTAAAATCGAATCTCAATTTAGGGAATTGAGTAAGGAAATTGAAGCTAAATTAAGTGAATTTCGAACAAAGGGAGGAGGATTGCATTTTGGCATCATTTGGCTTTATTTAGTGAAATTTAGGCTAGAAAGAATTAGGGGACGAATTGATATGTATGAAGACCAAAGGTGGGACTAAGCTTTAATTGATTTAGGATACGTTTTGTTGACTAATCCTCCCTCACTCATCCGGTCTCTCTCTCCTTTAGTCGTTACCGACGCCAGCTGCTTCCCTTCGTGCGCCTGGTCCTCTCTCTTTTTTGTCGACTACATCCCCCCTAAACGGAACAACTCTCTCTCCTCAAATTCTCTTCACTCACTCTCTTCCTCACAACCGGTGAAGCCGCACGCGTCTGAATTCCTCACGCAAGCTTCAGCATCCGTCGGTCTCGTCTGGTACACGTCCTCAGCGTCGTCCCCCTCAGTCAACCGAAGAAGCCCACCGTTGACCCCTGCTCTCCATCGAAGAAGCCCAGCCCACAATCGTCTTCTTCTTCGCCACAAGACCGCCCCATCATCCGCTCCATTTGCTACCACGTCCGTGTCCACCGTCCACCCATTCAACAACCCACCGAAGCCTTCTCCAAACGTTGACTTCTTCAAGCTGCCAGCGAAGCTGAAGCCACCGATTCTTCTCTTCACGCCGTCTGCCATTCCCTCGCCTGAAGCAGCAGTCTTCAACCCACGATCAGTCAGCAAATTTGACGGGCCCAAGATTTCCGTGAAAGCCAGTCCAGAGAAGCTACTTTGCTTCTTCTTTCCGTCCTGCTCAGCCCATCTTCAAGCTGCAGCCCATGTGAAATTCAGCCTTTGAAGCCCATGGATCCAGCGAATTCTTGAAGCCCAGTTCAGGTTTCAGCTTTGGGCCAGCCCATTCGAAGCCCATCTTTAATTGCATCTCAGCCCAAGTGAGCAAGCAGCCCACACGATTGTTCATTGGCCCAATTCCAGCCTAGTCTTGAAGTCCAAGAAGCAAGCCCAAGCCCATCAACGAAGCCCAGCATTTCGTGTGGGCTTGCAAGGCCTTTGGGCCCGGTCCAAGCCCATCCATGTCGTCGCGAGCCCAAGTTCGGCCGCCGTCGTGGTGATTCGGTCTTCGCTTTTAATCAAGTGAGTTTTACTCACTAATGCTTTCTTAGTTTGTTAATTAAGTAGGATTAGGTGGTTAGATTAGAATGAATTAGTGATTATTAGATAATTGTGATGCATATTAGGTAATTGAATTGTGCAATTAGCAAGTAGAGACGTACTATTATTTATTGAATGCATCTCGGGATTTTTCCCGACCTGTCTCGAGCTTCAATTAGGCATTACGGGCCTAAATTGGATTTTTAGTAATTATTTATTAATTTTCAAAATTAATTAATTATTTATTTATTTTCCGAAATATAGGCAGGGATAGCCAACGACTATAATTTTATGCTGATTGTCATGGCGTTATCCGTTTATTTAATTGAGCTTTATTTTGTGTTGAATTGAATTATTTGTGAAATTGGGAATTATTATTTAATTGAATAATCTTTGGTTATTAATTGAAAAATAACCGGGCATTGGTTGATAATGCCAAAAGGATTTGAGTGGACTACAAAAAATGTGGGAGTTATGGAAAGAAAAAATATTATATTTTAGCTAAGGCCAACCGTGTGCCCACGCACGTATACTTTTGTCAGAAATAAATAAAAGGACCAATTGATTGTACGTTCGAAGTATCATGTTACACAATACCGGCTTGGTGACACTATAAGTCATTTTGTAGAATGGACGGTATGCAATACCGGCTCGGTGACCCTATTGGTCATTTTGTAGAATGGACGGTATGCAACTGTCGGCTCGGTGGCACTATAGGTCATTTTGTAGAATGGACGGTATGCAATACCGGCTCGGTGACCCTATAGGTCATTTTTTAGAATGGACGGCATGCTATAATGGCTCGGTGACTCAATATGTCATTTTGTAGCATTGACGTTATGATGAATATACTTGGTGACCTATAATGTCATTCTAGAGATTGAATCGTTTAAAAATACTGGCTTGGTAACCCGATGGGTTATTTTAGAGAATGGACAGTATTGATTGAAATGACGAAGAATGGTCCGTTTGACATGTAATCGACTAAGTTGATTGACCAATGATTTGTTTTGATTGTCATGAATTGATTGATTGAATGGAAATGACTGATGAATGGTCCGACTGACATGTAATCGACTGGATCGATTGATCATTGCTTGATCAAATGTCGTGAATTGATTGATTGAATTCAAATGACCGGGGAAAGGTCATGCTGACATATAATCAATTAGGTCGATTGATAGAAATATCAATCTGTGATTGCTTGGGTGCCTATTGAACTGTGCTAATTTGTAGGTGGGAATCTGAGGCCAAGGTAAGTCCTTTGACCCATGCGTGCATAGGCAGCCTGGTTAGCGTATTGGTTTACTAATCGAGTCTTAGGGGGTAAAACTTGCTGAGACGTGGTCTCAATAGTTATTGTATAACCATTTCAGGACCCTAATGAGGAGCTTGAAGAGGAGGAACCGGAGGAGGAGAACCCTGATGTGAAACCCGAGAAGGAGGAAGATTTTGAAGAAAAGGATTATCCTGAGGAGGATCCTAAGTACGACCCGAATGAGGATTGAGATCCCATCCTGTTTTGCAAACTTTGGGTTTTGATCGGATATATAGTAGATCAGACTTGTGAATAGTATTATATGATACTACAGTTTGCCGTGTATAAAAGTGTGGTTATGTGTTTTCATGTTGTGAAAATTATGGCCTACTTTTCTATCCCAATGTGTTATTGTCTGGGGATTATTATCTGCTTCCACATGCATATTAAAAATTAAAGGGGTCAGCGATGTGTCCTGGGACGTCGCTATTAATCGACCAGGTGAGGGATGGGGTATCAGAGCGAAGTTGAAGATTGGAATTATAAGGAGCAATGAGTGTTGGGATAGTAGTAGGAAAGGCCTTTGTGGCATCTGAAAATTTCATAGCAACTCCCGAATATACCATCAACCATGAATAGGTGATGGAAGCGCCATCGGATTTTACTATAGCCATTAGACCAATGAATTACAATAGATTAAGGCCAAGCATCTTAATGGACAATTATTTGGTTGGAAATATATTCTATGTCCAAGTGTGATCAAGGATTATACTAAAGGATAATTTGACAAGGAATTTTCTGTCCTTGGCCATGTACTCTATAAGTTGGATTTTCATTGATTAATGTTGTAATTTTATATGGCCATGTGAGTATTTGAGATTATGAAATTAAGTGGGGATTAAAGTAAATTGTTAAGAGCAAATATGGGCTTATTTAGTATTATTTTTGGGCCATTTAAAAAAAAAAAATTGGACTTTAGGCCCAAAAGTGTTGGACCCAAAGTGGGCCAAGAGGCCCAGCCCAAGAAGCCCCCAAGGGCCGTCGACCGAAGGAAGGGGGAACCGAATGGGCCTCCTCCATGTGTCTTCAACAAGAAGACACTTGTCTCCTTCTTGGAGACTAGAAGGAGACAAGTGTCCTTCCATGCAAAATTAATCAAAGGCAAGTAATTAAACAACCAAAAAGGAAAAGGGGAGGGGGCGGATTGAGCAAGGCACCGAGAGAGAGAGAGAGAGAGAGAGAGAGAGAGAGAGAGAGAGAGAGAGTGAAGTCGAGAGAGGAGGAAGAAGATTGGCCGCCGTGCATCCGCCTAGCCGCCACCGTCGATCGAGCTCGCCGCCTAGCCTCGCCGTTGTGCTTGCTGTGATTTTCTTTGGATTTAAGGCAAGTAGAGTCCATTGATCTACACTTTGCTTGCTGTGATTGTGTGTGTTGTATGGTGAATTTCGGAGGTGGTGGAGGTGAGAAGTTTCGAAGTTATGGGAGTAGTACCTTAGTCTAGTAATCTGTTTTCTGAAAAAACAGGCCGACCTTTGGTAATTTCGTAAGCTGCGTGCAATTTTCTAGCTGGAATCTCACTTTGACTTCTTGATGAAAGTTGTAGAAGACTTTTTGAAGATTAACATACTAAAATTTGAGATAAAAAAAAACAAGTATTGGATGGTGAAACCATTTTTCTTCAAAGATACTAGATCTGGAAAACTGCTATGTTGATCCCTTGCGATTCTGTGAATTTTGTAAAATTATCCAGTCCAAATTTTATCTCGTGTCGTTGATAAGAATTGTAGATGACACCTTGAGGAACAACATACTGAAGTTTGAGAATAAACTGACAAGTATTGATTTGGGAAATGATTTTTCTTTGAAAGGGATTAAATCTGGAGATTGAGCCGAGGGTTAAGGTGAGTTGTAATAATCATATTTTTTAATCCAGAATGAATTAGACTTCTATTTCTTCATGGAACTTTTACCCCTAGGTCTTGACTATAACATATGAAAATTTCATAATTTTATGAGTTATTTTAGGGTTTATCCCGAATTTATGAATAAAACTGTGCAATGATGATGTTCCGAAACTTTAAGCTGTGATGCATGGACTGTAGCGACTCGTACGAAGCTCTTTTGACATGGTGTTCTTCATGAAACCTTTTTCTCTAGATCTTGTTTATAACATGTTATATTTTCAGAATTTATTGAGATCGTTTACTAATTTTTCCAGAATTTTAATTAAAGGAGTGCATTATGTTTTTTCCGAAAATTGTTTTATTTCAAGAACAAATGAATTGCTCTAGGAGACATGATATCTTGGGTGGTTATGTGTACTGCATATGTGGTGACATTTAGCATGTCATGTAACATCAAAAAGCTGGTTTAGACCTTTGACATTATTGCATCAAATGCTATGTTGAAAGTAAGACATACATGTGAATATACATTGTGATGTTGATGATACCGTCGGAGGTGTGAGCCAACGATGCCCTGGAAGAGTCGGGATGCTCGGAATATGTGTGCCGGATGCCCGGAGGTGTGTGCCAGATGTCCTCGGGAGTTTCGGGATGCCCGGTGGTATATCGGTACGTAATTCCAGGGGATGCCTGGTGGTATGTCGGTACGTAATTCCAGAAGGCAGGGGTAACCATTTTCATGGCGAGCCCCGGCGATTCCTCGTGATGCCAGGTGGGATGCGAGATGCCCGGAGGTGTGTGTCGAAGGTTCCTCGCGATGCCAGGTTGGGTGCGAGCGATATATGAGGGATGCAAACACTGGTCCCTGGGAGAAAGATGAGATCCTTTTGGATATCAAAATGGGAATGGAATCATGCACGTGTGTTTGTGCATATGGCATGGGATATAATTGCCTATGAAATTGAGTTGCTACTATATGGCATTGAGAATGCGATCATAAAGGCATTGAATGGATCTCATGAGAATATATATATATATATGATTGTATGGGTGATAAGGATCATGCGCA
Source organism: Eucalyptus grandis (assembly GCF_016545825.1). NCBI lineage: Eukaryota > Viridiplantae > Streptophyta > Magnoliopsida > Myrtales > Myrtaceae > Eucalyptus > Eucalyptus grandis. The sequence goes on from NC_052621.1 coordinate 33,352,060, forward strand.
TGTATGTGCATATGGCATGGAACATGAATTGCCTTAATGAATGCATCTCATGGAGATATAAGCATGATTGCATGGATGATATGTGCATTTCACATGAAATTGTGGTTGTCTTGCTTGTTGCATTGTGTAGTTTGATGGATCTTTACTGCTGAGTGGTTGTACTCACCCCGTTTGGGGACTAACATTTCAGACTAGACAAGATACCTCTGCTGCCACTGCCACTGGTAGATGGATCGAATGGTTGGATGTGGCACCCCTCGATGGCCCCCGATCTGTTAGGGTCGCCACAGTTCGCTTACCTTTCACTTTCCCCAATAACATGTCACTCTGATACCATTTCAATTGTGGCGGGTCCATACAACCATGGGGTTTACATCTTTTAGATTGGTCCCTTGCGCAGTTCATATACGGAAGCACATCTAACAACTCCCTTCCCTATATTCAGAAAACGATGCACACTTACTAAACATTTTTAGGTAAAAGCCGAACACTTTTATTTACTTAAACCAGATGGACATCATTCATCGGTACATCAAAATGCCATAGTCTACTCTGTTATACTTCAAAAGATGACTGACATCTCCTCTAACAGTCATATACTTAAAGTCCATCGATCAGTGTCGACGTCCAAAAGTTCCTTCCTTTACTATCCTCCTCCTCGTGGTCATTTCCAACCACTTGATCCATCTACTGGTGGCAGTGGCAGTAGAGGTACCTTATCTAGTTTGAAATGTTATTCCCCAAAAGGGGTGAGTACAACCACTCAGCAGTAAAGATCCACCAAGCTACTCATTACATCAAACAGAATAATCAAGACATCATAACAAAGCACATATCATTCATGCATTCAAGCATACTTACCTTGCAGCCATACATATGTCATCATACCATATGTGCATATATCACCATGATTCATATTATCCATGCTATCAAGCATACATCACCATGAGATCCATTCATGCCTTCATGATTGTATTTTCAATATTAAATAGCATCAATTTACTTTCATAAGCAGATCATGCATCATGCCATATGCATACACCCATGCACATGATTCACTTTCAATTCTTATTTTTCACAAGGATCTCATCAATTTTTCTTCCCAGGGACCAATGTTTGCATCCCACAATTTATCACTCGCATCCAACCTAGCACCGCGAGGAGCCTCCGGCACACACCTCCGGGCATCCGGCACACACCTCTGGGCATCTCGTATCCCAACTAGCATCACGAGGAATCCCCCCGGCACACACCTCCAGGGCTTCCGGGATTACGTACCGACATACCACCAGGCATTCCCCCTGGAATTACGTACCGTATACCACCAGGCATCTCGAAACTCCTGAGGACATCCGGCACCTACACATTCTGGGCATCCCGACACTCCCGGGGCATGGTCGGCTCACACCTTCGTCAGTATCCTCATTTATCATGATTCATATTCACATTTATGTCTCAATATCAACATGGCACATGATGTGATGGCAACAAGGTCAATTTCAGCTTTTGATTTTATATGAAATGTCAAATATCATCACATGTGCAGCAAGATTCAATCACTTAAAAAAAATATAATTCATGGGGCAAACTCATGGATTATTGCTATTATTTTAGAAATGGAATGCGTTCTTTTAATTTACACTTCTTAAAGTTTAGTGATTGGCCCTAAAAATTTCTAAGAATTTAATACATCATAGACAAGCTCTAGAAGCATTTATCTCATGAAGAGCACAACACCACCAGAATTTCATACAAACAGAATAGTCCATGCATTACAGCTTTTGGAATTCGCACAATCCAGCTTGCACAGTTTTAGAAAAAATTTTAATTAAATACCCAAATGACCTTCAAAAATTATGAAATTCGAACATGTGATATTCAAGACATAAAGGCAGATATTTCATGAAGAACACTACACCAAAATATCCCCATATAGTTCAATACAGACCACGCATCACAGAACTACTAATTCTGTCCGTTCCACTTGCACAGTTTTTGAAACATTTTTTTGGTTAAATAGGCAAATGAACTTCAAAAATCACGAAATTTAAATATGTTGTAGGCAAGACATAAAAAAATATATTTCATGCAGAACATTTTCCAAAAGAATCTCATACAAAACGGTATAGACCACTCATTGCAACACTACCATGTCCGAACACATCAGATTACACAATTTTAGAAACATTTTCTATTAAATACCCAAATGACATTCAAAACTTATGAAATTTGATTATGTGATAGCCAAGACTATAGTTTAAATACTTCATGAAGATATCGACGTCAGATTCGTCCTAGGTAATTAAATATAGGCGGTTAAGACTTGTGTTCCTAGTACCGAAATTTCCAGATCCAGTCTTTCCAAGGAATAACGATTTCACCCACTTATACTTGTTTTTTTTGTACCAAATTTGATTATTTTATACTCCAAGAAGTCCTTTACAACTTTCATTTAGAGGTCGAAGCCAAACTTCAACTAGAACATCACATGCAAGTCACTAGAACATCCAAGGTCGAGCTGTTTTTCTCAAGAACAGTACATTAGACTAGAGCATCATTTTTATAACTTCAATTTTTTGCATTCTATACATCCGAAATTGTCACCATTCAATCACACACACTAAACACAGCATGCAATAGTAGATCAAGAGATCCCACTTGCCTCTAATTCCAGCAAACAACCGGCAGCTCAACGGCGGGACACGGCAGCGACGAACCTCCTCCTTCCTTTCTCTCTTTCTCTCTTTCTTTCTTTCTCTCTCGGCACCTAGACCGACCACCCCCTTCCCCCTTTTCCTTTTGGTTGAAAAGAAAGCTTGCATGCATCCTCATCTTGCATGGGGGACACTTGTTCCCAAGAAGGGGACAAGTGTCTCCCTTGCCGGAGACACTTGGAGGAGGCCATTCGGCTCCTCTCCCCCTCCATGCGTCGACAACCCCTTGGACTCTATGGGCCGGGCCTCTTGGCCCACTTTAGGCCCAACACACTTGGGCCTAAAGTCCAAACTTAAATGGCCCATATTTATTTTTTGATAATCCATCTTAATCCCACTTATACAAGGTACCAAATTACAAATTTAAATAGCCATAATACTTTGTAACATAGTTTAATAAAATCCAACATATAAAATTCATGGCCAAAAACATAATTTTCTCATCAAATAAAATCATTGGTCTCACATAGACATAGGACGCGTTTCCGACAAAATAATTATCCATTATATAAATACCAGATCATTCTTATTCACTAGGCCATAAATCTTGAAATCATAAATCAATAAACTCCTACTTATAAAACACATGGCCATGAGTTATTTTTAGGATGCCACATTGGATACGACCGCAAGGAGGAGGATAGCAAATGAAGGAACTTTTGGATGCCGACATTGAACAGTGGACTTTAAGTATACGACTGTTGAAAAAGATGTTGGTCATCTTTTGAAGTATAGCCGAGTATAGAAGACCTTGGCATTTTGATGTACCGACTAAAGATGTCCATCTGCTTTATGTAAATAAAGGTGTTCGGCTTTAACTTATAAAATGTTTAGTTGGTGTGCATCATTTTCTGAACATAGGGAAGGGAGTTGTTGGATACGCTTCCGCCATATAAATTGGACAGGGACCGACTTAAAAGATATAAACCCCCAGAATTGATAGACCTTCAAGTCAAGCAAGAGAATGGTAATCAAACTGTGATGACCCTAACGGTTTGGGGGCCGTCGAGGGGTGCCACAGCCTTTAAATTCATGCCGGTGCATATCGTTGGTAACTGATTGGTAAACTTGTTTGTGGAGTGTGGATCGCTCATCTTCTAATCCAGTGTGGATTTGGAAGACAAGTTTCAGTATAAAGGCTAAACTATGAGTGAGCAGGAGCTGAGAACTCCTAGGAAGAGGGTTGTAACCCTTGTGACTCGGGTGGAACGCCAACATGGATTAGTGCCGGAGGCAGTCGTGGCAGAGCATTGGCACAGGCCAACGCGAGTGTAAGAGTATCGCTGTAGGCCGGTAGTAGTGTAGCAGCACCACCGAGCGATCCTAGGTTCAACAAGATCATTCAGGCGCTAGTGTCCTTGGATTTGGTTGAGCTAGCAAGCTCAGGACCAAGCTGCCGCTGTTGTCGCTGTCACTACCACCGTCAGTGCTGCAACCGCCGTTGTTGTCACACCTGCTGAGGTCCAGTGTGAAGATATAATCTGGGAGTGAGCCATTGGGCCCGAGTCGAGGTACAGATCCAGTACATGCAGAAATGGAAATCGGTCAGGGAAAAGACCGAGGTCGAAAGAAAAGTATTTTATTCCACCCAATAAGAAGGGTGGGGCAGTCAATGGATCATGTTGCTTCCAGACGTGATGATGGAGATCGGTCTTATGTCCTTCCTAGGTCGAAAAATTGTTTAGAGTGTAGCCAACAAAGATATCTGGTCAGGAGTGGTCCTAGCAGACCGATGGGACAACTAGAAATAGTGCGTGCTGTCACTTGACAGGAGATAGAAGATTCACTAGATGGGTGCCAAAAGTATGGAAGGAATCATAGATAAATCCAGTGGCCAGGTATGGCTAGAACATGTTGTGATGATGACCAGCATGGCCTTCAGGTGAGAGACTGTCAGTGAAAGTCTAAGGTAGCATAGACATCGCTACTGCAGCTAGGACGCCACTAGGATGGCGAAAGGGACAGGATTGTAACCAACCCTGCACAAATCAAAGGAAGAATGTTCTTGAAGAGATGCTATCAGAATAGCGCAATAGAGTTTTGGTTAAAGTTCGGGGATTTTCAGTTTGTTCAAGTAAAAATGAAAGAAAGGGGATTTTCACTAATTATAGTGGTGTTCGACTAGTTGCTGAAATGTGATTGGACGCACCTGAGTAGAATGGGCTCATAGAGCGTCATGTGGTAATAAATTATGGTCATTGAGTAATCCAGTTTAGTCCATTAGCATGTGAAAAGGTCGAGGTTATTGGGAGTCGAAAAGAATCTTCAATTTCATTAATCTCGTCGGCTGAAGACAACCCGTTTGTTAGACGGAGGTTGCCAAGGTTGCTTGATGATTGTCATAGGTAGGACAGATTGAAGAATGGAAGGTTGAGGACATCTCAGTAATCCAAGTATTTCTAGATCTATTGTCAAAATGGAATTGTCAGGCCTGTCGTCAGAAAAGAAAGAGATAGAACTTGTGATCGAGTTAACAACTGGAACGGAACCACTCTTTAAGGCTTCTTACTAGTTGTTGTTGCCTAAATTTATAGAACCGAAGATGTAGATGTTAGGATTGATGAATGAGGAATTCATGCATATCGGTGCATCACTTTAGGGAACATCAGTTTTGTGGCTAGAGAAAGAAAGATGGTTCATTGCAATTATGCATCGACCATCATCGACTCAATTAGGTGATGAGCAAGGACAAGTGTTCATTGCCGAAGATCGACGAATTATGTGACCGGTTATAAAATGTGTCAATACTTTTAAAGATCGACTTGAGGTCAGGTTATCATCAGTGGAGAACCATGAAGGAGATTATACCAAAGATAGTGTTTCATACTCGATTTGGCCCTTGTGAGATTAATGTAAAGCCATTTGACTTGACGAACGTTCCAACTGCTGTCATGGATTTGACAAATCGAGTGTTCAAAGAATGTCTAGATCAGTTGTGATTGTGTCGTGTAATGATATTCCGGTGTATTCGAGGAATGCTAAGGAGCACGAGAGATGCCTGAGAATGGTGAAGGAATCTCCATGAACCCGGTCAAGATCGAATCAGTTATCAGTGGACCAAGACCGACAGCAGTATCAGAGATCAGAAACCGTTTGAGTTGGACAAGTCATTACAGGAGGTTCGTGGAAGGAATCTCATCATCAGTGTCACCATTAACTCGACTCCTGAAGAAATGAGAGAAGTTCGTATGGACAGATGAGTGTGAGGATAATTCCCAAGAGCTTAAGTAGAAGTCGACTACCGCACTTGTGTTGACCATTTCTTATGGTTCTGGAGGATGCGAAATTCATAGTGATGCGTCGCTTAGAGGATTAGGTTGCATGTCAATGTAACGTGGTAGAGTGTTATATACGCATCCCATCATCTGATACCTCATGAGTTGAGTTACCCGCTGTGTAACTTGGAACTCACAGCAATAATTTTTGCTCTAAAAATTTGAAGATGTTACTTGTGGGGAGAAAGACTCCAGATCTTTGTTGAACACTAAAGTCTCAAAGTTTTTATTCTCTCAGAATGAGTTGAATATGAGACAGTGTTATGAGCTAGAATTTTGGAAGAACTGTGATCGTGATGTCCTGTATCGCCCTGGAAAGACGAATTAAATCACAAGTGCACTGAGTCAGAGAACTTCAGTTGCATAGATGGTGATCAAAAAGTGGAAGGTACTCGAGGGAATTCGAGATTCGATTTTCAAATTTGAGATAGGTCACCTTTCGAATTTTATAGCCACCCTCAGAACTGAATCGGAAGTCCAATTAAGGATTAAGACGTTTCAGTTGATAGATCGAGATGTTTAGAAAATCCTGTAAGAGGATACTGATAAGGGAAAGATTGACTTTCAAATTTTGGAAGATGAAACGTCGAAGTATCGTGAATGATGATAGATTTCGATCAGTATGGAACTTGAGGAGAAGACCTTGTTAGGAATTTCACTATAATATTGCAATATTTGACCCAATGGTACAAAGTAGGTCTGAATCGGCGTCAGCCTGATTGGTAGACCGATATTGTCGCGACCAAATTTTCGGGTGTGAACCACCTAAAATTAAGCTAATGGATTGTTAAGTTTAGACTTAACTCGGGCTCTCCCAAGCCCATACCAATTCGCGAATTAGGTTCAAATTTTTAACATGCAATTGATTTTTAACTAGGAGTCGCCACTAATCTATTTTTGGTGGGTCGATTAGAAACCCAAGTAAAGTAACGGGAGTTTTACTTTACTCCTACGAACCAGAGACTATGGGTACGAGGACTTGGCTACACTAGATTCATCTAATGCCCTTTCGGTACCTTTCTTTTTATTTTGAAAAATGTTTTTGCAAGCGGCTTGGATTAATTTTAAATTATCTCCCTAACATGTGAAGTGATCATGCGAATGCGCAAACCACCAATTTAACACCCAAATAAAAACAATGAATAAATTGCAAGACTTACCTCAGAGCAACGAAAGCATCTGCGTTGTTAGTTTAGAATTCACATCATCGATCCTAGATATGATTTCTAATTAACACGCAATTTCTTTTTGTTTTCACTTTATTTAATGAGAATCAAATCTATATGCAATGCAATGTTACTAATTTAACATGAAACGATATGGCATGACAATATGACCTAAACTATATGAATGAGTAAAGTAATTTTTTTTTGTTTTCTTAATGAACATGCAATAATTAAATATGCAATATAAATTAACCAAAATGACCTAATCCTAATGACGGGCAATTTCTAATTAAATGAACCTAGCAATAATCACTAAATGACGTGCATTTCATGAACCTAATTCTATATGACGTGCACATGATTTTTATTTTCTTAATAAGTATGCAATCTACCCTAATATGCAATGACATGCAAAGAATGCCCTAATTCTAATTTTTTTCTTTTTCTTTTATGAAATTCGAAATTAAAAATTGCCAAATAATTAAACGTGCAATTCAAATTTAAAACTAATATCCTAAATGCATGCATTTTTTATTTTTTATTTTTTAACAAATTCAAAATAAAATCCCTATTCTAAATATGCAAGATAACAAGAGATATTCTAAAACCAACCCAATCCTAATTCAAATATATTTTGGATTTTTCCTTTTACAAAAATAAAATTGATTCAACCAACATGACAGCAAATCAGATAAGATATGATTGATATCCACAAATTGGCGAACCATATCTCGCGCATGAGATCGGGTTGGCCAATTTCTAAATAAATCGCGAATCGAATCTCGAGCGTGAGATCGGATTGGAGATTTTCCGTGCGATTGCGAGTCAGATTTCGGGCGCGAAAATCAAACTGTCAATCGTATGCACGTTGTGAAATTAGGGAAATTTCCTAATTCATAAGGATTCAAAAGATTTTTTGGATATGGCAATAACGAAAAAGATATTCAAACAAGGTCGTGATCCCATGAATTAGGCAATAAAATGTGAGAAAATTGAATTAATCAAGAATCTTACCTAGCTCTCGATATCGTGTGGATAAGGTTTTCCAAATCGGAATCCACAAACAATGAGCTCGGATGATGATGGGTGATGGAGCCGGCGGCGCTTGACGAACGTCCGTGAATCTGCATGAAAGAATAAAGTGGGCTGCAAGGCACGAACAAAGCAAAACCTTGAAGCTAACGGACTTTCTTTGATGGTCCCTAAATTCCTCGAGAATAGACCAAAGATTCTCCTTTCCTCAATGTGCACTGGACAGAGATATTTTAGTTGAATCTCCCTTTGACCGCTAAAGGAAAACCACCCCCGCTTTAGCCCCTCTCTTGTTGTTCCAAATTTGCACCAAGGCTCTTTGACCACCGCTTGGATTTTTCTTTTGATTAAAGATCCGACCTTCCTTGCGTGGCCTTCAACAGCTACACACGATGATGCTTGGGTGGATGATGGACGAGATAGATGCAGCACGGAGCAGCAACGCTTGGATCGTCGTTGCCGGCGGGATGCTTCGAGATATCCACCAAAAACATAAATAGCTACAACAATTGTTGATGACAGTGCGAGGACCAGCGACGTCGATGCAGCAAGAGGGAGAGGCACCGCGGGATCACGTAACTGGCAGTGAGGGTGCGTTGGCGTGGCGTAGTGGCAGCGCGCATTAATAGCTTTGCACCAATGGCACGATGGCAGTCTCGGCCAAGGCTTGCTCAAGAGACTCCTCTCTTTCCCTTCTCTCCCCTTACGTGTATCACTCTATATTGTGGCCATATATTCAATGTGTGGCCTCTCCCCAGAAACCCTACGCAAACAACTTATTTATAAGGCGAGGATTAGGGTTTTAATTTTTCCAAATTCATATCCACAAAGATTCTTTTTTCAAAACACAATATTTGCTTTTCACATCTGCCCTATTCAAAAAATTCATCATATGTTGGAAAATTTTCAAATTCCTATTTTTCACGAGATTTAAAAAAAGGGCCTGGGCCAATTTGCTCGCTTTGTGGGCTTAGTCCGACCTGTCAATTTAAAGCTCAGAACCACTAATTGAAACCCATCCGCCATCGGTCCAATGTAAATGCAAATAAAAAATAAATGTACCTAAAACTATATGCTATGCGATTAACTATTTTTTTAGGGGTAAAATTAACCCCTAATTTTTTAATACGATAAATGACTAAACGGGTCACCAAAATTTAGGTGTCAATAGATATGAAGATAGTTATCGTCAAACAGGTTACAAGTGTTAGATGTGTTAGTAAGTGAAAGTTCAGTAATGCAAGCCGAGAGGACATTTACAACCACTCGAGAGTCCCGAGTGGAAACGGAAGTATATCACGATGGAATGTTATGATAGGTTTACCAAGGAGTCAGAGGAATAATTACTCTATTTGGGGTAGTGGTTGACAGACTAACGAAATTGGACCACTTTATCGCCGTATGGAAGGATCTTGATTGGAATGTACATGCAGAAGTGTATGTGTGTCAAATAGTTCGTCTGCGTGGAGTACCAGTGATGAACTTATATCAGATCTACAACCGAGATTCCCAGATTCAATAGAACAATTAGATAGTTCCTTTTGAGGCAGAACAGGGCAGAGTGGGCAAAACACCAGTATGTTGGGATAAAGTTGGGGAAAGAAAGATTACAGGCCCAGAGTTGGGCCAGCAGTCCGTAGAAGCCGTTGCAGTGATCAGAAATAGATTAAAGACCGCTTAGAGCAGGCAGAAAAGTTACGCAAATAAACATCGAAGGTCTTTGGATTTCCAAGTTGGTGATCATATTTTTCTGAAAGTGTCACCAATGAGGGGAACTTCGTGCTTTGGAAAGAAAGGAAAACTGAGTTCGAGGTACGTAGGTCCGTTCGAGATTCTTAAGAGAATCGGGAACCGCGTATCGTCTTACATTGCCGTCAAGATTGGCACAAGTGCATGACATCTTTCACATGTTGATGTTGAGAAAGTATAAGCCTGACCCGACTCACGTGCTCAATTTCAAGGAATTGGACGCGAATGACCGTGTGTCATACGTTGAAAGCCCGGTTCAGATTATTGACCATAAAGAGCAAGTTCGGCGCACAAAGACCATCCTGTTAGTCAAAGTGGTCTGGCAATACCACAGTACAGAAGGAGCGACATGGGAGACTGAAGAGTCAATGAGACAGTTGTACCCCCACCTATTTGAGAGAGTTCTATAATGATTTAAATTTCAAGGACGAAATTTTTATAAGAGGGGAAGAGTTGTGACATCCCAGATTTTTTAGCATGTCTTCTACTAAATAAATCAGACATTTCATTGACGCGCCTATAGGGCTGTTCTCAGAGCTGATCACTCTCGAGATAACTAGACTATCCAGGGAAGTTATTAAGGACTTTAAGGCAAATAGACTTGAGAATTCGACTAGGAATCGGCTTCTTGACCGTGCTCATCTTTAGAGGCCATTACAGCACAATATAAAATCGATTTGAAATCAAAGATAGGTCTGTTCGACTGAGATGTGTGGCTAATTGTAGGTGATACCACTAAATTGGAAAATTCTCGTCGACCGACCCTAGACTGATTCTTCTGTCGTTTTGGTACCCTGTGTCTGTATTTGAATCCTCAAGATTTTCACGACAATCGAGAGTCACCATTGTGTCGAGTGGGTTCATTGTGGCTTGAAGAAAATCGACCACAGGTCATTTGCACTAAAAAAATCTCTGAAAACTACCTAGTAGTTTAAGTCACGCTAAAAACGCGCCGAATGGAGATTAACTGTGAATTCAAGTCCGATTTCAGAAATTGAAAGTTATGTTGTGTCACGAGCTGTTTTAGGAACGTCAACTCATCCTCTGAAGATTTTTCAGAGATTCCGAGATTTTTGCTGAACCCCGTTTCAAACGTTGCGGAAAATTAACTGAAATTCGGATCGGCTGAATTGAAGAGATTTTCGACTTGCAAACTGAGCTATATGGAGCAGGCGACTTGTAGAAATTATGTGGGCTTTTTCTTCATTGAAATCGAATCTCAATTTGGGGAATTGAGTAAGAAAATTGAAGCTAAATTAAGTGAATTTCGAACCAAAGGGAGAAGGGGTGCATTTTGGCATCATTTGGTGTGGCATCCTAAAATTTCATAGCAATCTCTAGATGCACTACGACCCATGAATAGGTGATGGAAGCGCCATCGGACTATATTATAGCCATTAGACCAATGGATTACAATTAAGCAAGGCTGAGCATTTAATGGACAATTGTTTTGTTGGAAATGTATCCTATGTCCATGTGTAATTAAGCATTGTACTAAAGGATAAATTGATAAGGGATTTTCTATTCTTGGCCGAGTACTGTATAAGTCGGATTACCATCGATTAATATTGTAATATTTTATGGCCATGTGAATATTTGTGATTATGTAATTATAAGTGGGGATTAAAGTGGAAAATAGGAGCAAGTGTGGGCTAGACACTTAAGGCCCAAAACCACCCAAAAACCCGCCCACGTTTCCTCTTGATCAGTCGACCAAGGCCCGGCCGAATGAAGCCCATCATCCTTGCATGAAGATTGACAAGTGGCAAAAGAGATCAAGCAAGTGTCGCTGCCCCCATTACTTCACCGGTGACCTCCATGCAAATCCAATGATTACTAGCTAATCATCAGGGTGAAAGGAAAGAGAAGGGGCGGAGTGAGCGAGGGAGTGTTCGCAAGAGAGAGAATCCGAGAGAAAGAGAGAGAGAGAGAGAGAGAGAGAGAGAGAGAGAGAAAGAGGGAGTTCGTGAGGGTGCATTGGCGAGGGAAGAAGGAGACCAACCCCGCCGTGCGTGCACCTGCTGCCGCCGTTGACGCCGCCTAGCTTCGCCGTCGATCAAGCCGCGCCCGGAGTCCTCAAATCGCCGTTTGCTTGCTATGTTTGCGTGAACTTAAGGCAAGTGAGAGTCCATTGATCTACACTTTGCTTGCTGTGGTTGTGTGTGAAGTGTAATGGATTTTGGAGATGCTTGAGTTGTGATGCTGGATGTTGGAATTCGAAAGTATAGGAGTAGTTCTTCAAGTTAATAAACTGTTTCATGGAAAAACAGCTTGATCTTTGGCGACTCCGTGAATTTTCTGTAATTATCTAGTCAAAATTTGACTTTGTGTCCTTGATGAAAGTTGTATATAACATCTTGAGGAGTAACATACTCTAAAATTTTAGAAGAAACGGACAAGTCTTGGTCGGTGAAACGATTTTTCTCTGAAATTGTTAAATCTGGAAATCGTTACCGAGGGTTAGGGAGAGTTATGGTGATTATAACTTTTGATCTATAATGAATCTTACTTCGAGTTCTTCACGAAACTTTTACCTATTGGTCTTTTATATAACATATAAAAATATCATAATTTTCTGAGTTTATTTAGGGGTTATACCGAATTTGTGAATAAAACTGTGCAATGGTGATGTTTTCAAATCTTAAGGCTGTGATGCATGGACCATATCAATTCGTACGACGTTTTCTTGACATTGTGTTATTCATGAAACCTTTTTCTCTAGATCTCATTTATAACATGTTAAATTTTCAGAATTTATTAAGATCGTTTACTAATTTTTCCAGAATTTTAATTAAAGAAGTGCATTCTGTTTTATACGAAAATTGTTTTATTTTCAAGAACAAATGAATTGCTCTATGAGAGGTGATATCTTGGGTTGTTATTTATACAACATACATGGTGATATTTAGCATATCATATGACATCAAAAGTTGATTGAAACCTTTGACATTGTTGCATCAAATGCTATTTTGAAAGTGAGACATATATGTGAATATACATTGTGATGTTGATGATACCGTTGGACCCTTGAGTCAACGATACCCCGGGAGAGTTGGGATGCCCGGAGGTGTGTGCCGGATGTCCTCGGGAGTTTCGAGATACCCGGCGGTGTGTGTCGAATGCCTGGAGGTGTGTGCTGGAAGCCTTGTGACACCAGTTGGGGTACGAGATGCCCGGAGGTGTGTGCCAGAGGTCTCGCGATGCTAGGTTGGGTGCGAGAGTCAGGAGGGATGCAAAGATTGGTCCTTGGAAAAAATGAGATCCTTTTGAATATCAAAATGGGAAATGAATCATGCGCATGTGTGCGCATATGGCATGGTGCATGAATTGCCTATGAATTTGAGTTGGTACTATTTGGCATTGAAAATGTGGTCATTAAGGCATTGACTGGATCTCATGGAGATATATGCATGATTGCATGGATGATATGTGCATTTCACATGAAATCTTGGTTGTCTTGCTTGTTGCATTGTGTAGTTTGATGGATCTTTTACTGCTGAGTGGTTGTACTCACCCCTTTGGGGACTAACATTTCAAATTAAGAGATGCCTCTGTTACCGGTCACACGTGGTACTTTCTATGGCTTACTGTCTGATGTTGAGGTTGAGTGTTTGGAGCATTCCTGTGTTGGTGTTCGTGGTTTGGTGTTCATCTGTGTTCGAGTTTTAGTTATGTATGACGTGGGTCTACCTGATGGCCCCGTAGTCCAAGAGTTCCTGTCCGTGCATATTCGTCGCGACGGGATCATGATGGGGATGCTACCGCCGCCACCAGCCGATGCACCGGGCTGGGTTTGATTGTGCATGTGACTGGTAGACGATGACACTTTTTGGATAGCTGACACTGAATGATGGATCGATGTACATGACTGTTGTGGGGTTGGGTACTTTTGGGTTATAGCCGAGCGTAGTAAAGCCTTGGCCTTTTGATGTACTGACACGTGATGTCCATCAAAGTTATGTAAATAAAAGTGGTTCGGCTCTAACTTATATATATGATGTGTAGTTGGTGTGCTTTGCATTATCCTATTGAGCATGGGGTAGGGAGATTTTGATTATGCTTCCGGTATATGGACTGCGCTGGGACCGATTTAAATGATACAAACCCCTAGGATTTATGGACCCACTATAATTCAATGGTATCAGAGTGACATGTTATTAGGACAAGTGAAAGGTAAGTGAACTGTGGCGACCCTAAAGGATCGGGGGCCATTCGAGGGGGTGCCACATTTGGGTTTATTTAGTGAAATTTAGGCTAGACAAATTGATATGTATGAAGACCAAAGGTGGGACTAAGCTTTAATTGATTTAGGATATGTTTTGTTGACTAATCCTCCCTCACTCATCCGGTCTCTCTCTCCTTTAGTCGTTATCGATGCCAGCTGCTTCCTTTCATGCGCCCGATCCTCTCTCTTTTCTGTCGACTACATCCCCCCCTACACAGAACAACTCTCTCTCCTCAAATTCTCTCCACTCACTCTCTTCCTCACAGTCGGTGAAGCCGCACGCGTCTGAATTCCTCACGCTAGCTTCAGCATCCGTCGGTCTCATCTGCTACACATCCTCAGCATCGTCCTCCTCAGTCAACCGAAGAAGCTCACCATCGAAGAAGCCCATCCCGCGATCGTCTTCTTCTTCGCCACAAGACCGCCCCATCATTCGCTCCATTTGCTGTCACATCCATGTACACTGTCCACCCATTCAACAACCCACTGAAGCCTTCTCCAAACTTTGACTTGTTCAAGCTGCCAGTGAAGCCGAAGCCATCGGTTCTTCTCTTCATGCCGTCTACCATTCCCTCACCCAAAGTAGCAGTCTTCATCCCACGATCAGTCAGCAAATTTCACGGGCCCAGGATTTCTGTGAAAGGCAATCTAGCGAAGCTACTTCGCTTCTTCTTTCCGTCCTGCGGCCCATATTCAAGCTACAGCCCGTGTGAAATTCAGCCTTTGAAGCCCACGGATCCAGCGAATTCTTGAAGCCCAGTTCAGTTTTCAGCTTTGGGCCAGCCCATTTGAAGCCCATCTTTAGTTGCATCTCAGCCCAAGTGAGAAAGCAGCCCACACGATTGTTCATTGGCCCAATTCTAGCCTAGTCTTGAAGTCCAAGAAGCAGGCCCAAGCCCATCAACCAAGCCCAGCATTTGCTGTGGGCTTGCAAGGCCTTTGGGTCCGGTCCAAGCCCATCCATGTCATCGCGAGCCCAAGTTGAGCCACCGTCGCGCCGCCATCGCGGTTATCCAGTCTCCGCTTTTAATCAAGTGAGTTTTACTCACTATTGCTTTCTTAGTTTGCTAATTATGCTTAAGGGTTGATTAGTGTTAATTAAGTAGGATTAGGTGGTTAGATTTGAATGGATTAGTGATTATTAGATCATTGTTATGCATGTTTGGTAATTGAATTGTGCAATTAGCAAGTAGAGACGTACTATTATTTATTGAATGCATCTCGGGATTTTTCCCAACTCGTCTCGGGCTTCAATTAGGCATTACGAGCCTAAATTGGATTTTTAGTAATTATTTATTAATTTTCGAAATTAATTAATTAATTAATTAATTTCCAGAAATGAGGTAGGGATAGCCGACAACCAGAATTTTATGCTGATTGTCGTGGCACAATCCATTTATTTAATTGAGCTTTATTTTGTGTTGAATTGAATTATTTGTGAAATTGGGAATTATTCTTTAATTGAATAATCTTTGGTTATTAATTGAAAAATAACCGGGCATCGGTTGATAATGCCAAAAGGATTTGAGTGGACTATAGAAAATGTAGGAGTTATGGAAAGAAAAAATATTATATTTTGGCTAAGGCCAACCGAGTACCCACACACATATACTTTTGTCAGAAATGAATAAAATGATAAATTGATTGTAAGTTCGAAGTATCATGTTACACAATACCGGCTCGGTGACACTATAGGTTATTTTATTGAATGGACGGTATGCAATACCGGCTCGGTGACCCTATAGGTCATTTTGTAGAATGGACGGTATGCAAATGTCAACTCGGTGACACTATCGGTCATTTTGTAGAATGGACAGTATGCAATACCGGCTTGGTGACCCTATAGGTCATTTTCTAAAACGGAGGGCATGCCATAACGGCTCGGTGACTCAGTATGTCATTTTGCAGAATGGACGTTATGATGAATATACTTGGTGACTTATAATGTCATTTCAAAGATTGAATCGTTTAAAAATACTGGCTTCATAACCCGATGGGTTATTTTAGAGAATGGACAGTATTGATTGAAATGACCAAGAATGGTCCGTTTGACATGTAATCGACTAGGTCAATTGATGTGGCACCCCTCGACACAGCCCCCGATCCGCTAGGGTCGCCACAGCTCACTTACCTATAGCTTGTCCTAATACATGACACTTTGATACCATTTCAATTGCAGCGGGTCCATACAACCTGGGGTTCATATCGTCTCAATCGGTCCCAGCGCAGTCCAATTAACGGAAGCATACTCATCATCTCCCTAACCCATACTCCGACCAAATAATACAATTCAATACACACCGACTACACTTTTCATATATATATAAAAGCTAATGCCGAACCACTTTTATTTACATACTAAGATAGATTTCACAAGTCGGTACAACAAAAGGCCAAGACTTTAAGTAAGCTCAACTAAACCCAAAAAGAACCCAACTATACATTAGACATGTACATCTATCTATTAGCTAGTGTCGGCCATCCCAAAAAGTGTCAACCTCCACCGGTCACACGCTCCTATCACACCCATCCTGGTGCATCGGCCGGTGGCGGCGGCAGCATCCCCATCATCCTCCCATCTCGACGAACATGGACAGAGAGAAACTCTTGGACTATGGGGCCATCAGGTAGGCCCACATCATACATAACCAAAACACGGATGCGGATAAACACCAAACCATGAACGCCGACACAGGGGTGCTCCGAGCACTCAACCTCAACATCAGACGGTAATCCATAAAATGTACCACGTGTGACAGGTGCTAGAGGCATTGCTTAATCTGAAATGTTGGTCCCCAAAGGGGTGAGTACAACCACTCAGCAGTAAAGATCCATCAAACTACACAATGCAACAAGCAAGACAATCCAAATATCACGAGTAAAGCACATATCATCCATGCTATCAAGCATACATCGCCATGCGGTCGTGCATATATCGCCATGCAGTCATGCATATCTCACCATGCTATCGTGCATATACCACCATGCAGTCATGCTTGTATTTCCATGAGGTTCATCCCATGTCATATGTACATACATACGCATGATTCATATCATCCATACAACCATGTATACATCTCCATGAGATCCATTCAAGCATTCATGATCGCATTCTCAATGTCAAATAGCATCAATTCACTTTCATAAACAGATCATGCATCATGTCATATGCACACATCCATGCACATGATTCAATTTCCCGTTTTATCTTTCAAAAGGATCTCATCACTTTTCATCTAGGGATCAATGTTTGCATCCCTCCTTTATCGCTCGCACCCAACCTGGCGTCGCGATGAACCTCCAGCACACACCTTCGGGCATCCAGCACAAACCTCCGGACATCTTGCATCCCACCTAGCATCACAAGGAATCCTCCAGGGCTCGCCATGAAAATGGTTACCCTTTTGCCTTCCGGAATTACGTACCAACATACCACCAGGCCTCCCCTGGAATTACGTACCGATATACCACTGGGCATCCCGAAACTCCCAAGGACCCTCCGGAATTATGCCACTGGGCCACCGGGCATCCGACACACACATTCTGGGCATCCCGACACTCCCAGGGCATCGTTGGCTCACACCTCCGACAATATCATTATTATCACAATATATAATCACATATATGTCTCATTCTCAACATGGCATTTGATGCAACAATATCCGAGGTCTGAACCAGCCTTTTTGATGTCATATGATATGCTAAATATCACCATAAATGCAGTATACATAACACCCACGATATCACATTTCACAAAGCAACTCATTGGTTTTTGAAATTGGGACAATTTTCGGGTAAAACAAAATGTACCTCTGTAGTAATAATTCTTGAAAAATTAGTAAACAATCTCAATAAATTCTGAAAATTTAACATAATGTAAACATATCCAAAGGAAGATATTTTCTGAAGAATATAATGTCAAGAAAGTTTCACATCAATCACATAGGTCCATACATCACAGCAACAAAAATTCCAGCACGACTTTTGCACAGTTTCGGAATTAATTTTTATTAAGTCCTTAAATGAACTTATAAAATTATGAGATTTTAATATGTTATATATGAGATCTAAAGGTAAAATTCCCATGAAGAAATAGAAATCTAATTCGTTCTGTATTAAAAGATATGGTTATTACAACTCACCCTAACTCTCGGCTCAATCTCCAGATTTAACCCTTTCAAAGAAAATCATTTCCCGAGTCAATACTTGTCCCTTTATCCTCAAATTTCAGTATGTTACTTATCAAGATGTTGTCTACAACTCTTATCAAGGACACAAGATCAAATTCGGACTGGATAACTACAAAAAATTCACAGAATCGCACTAGGTCAGCACAACTGTTTCCAGATCTAGTATCTTTGAAGAAAAATGGTTTCACCAACAAATACTTGTTCGTTTTCCCTAAAATTTTGATATATTACTCTCCAAGAAGTCCTCTACAAATTTTATCAAGAAATCTAAGTCATATTCCAACTAGAACATTGCATGCAACTCACGAAATCACCAAAGGTCGGACTGTTTTTCCAGAAAACAGAATACTAGACTAAGGATCTACTCCCATAACTTCGAAAATCCTCACCTCCACCACCTCCGAAATTCACCATACAATGCACACAATCACAGCAAGCAAAGTGTAGATCAAAGGACTCTACTTGCCTCTAATCCAAGCAAAAATCACAGCAACACACAGCGGGGCAAGGCGGACTCGACGGCGGGACTAGGCGGACGATCGGCAGCAATCGGCCTCCTTCTTCTTCTCTCGCACGCTTGCTCTCCCTCTCTCGATTTCACTCTCTCTCTCTTAGTAACCCTCTCTTTCAATCCGCCCCTTCTCTCTTTTCTTTCCCCTTAATCATTAGCAATCATTTGATTTTACATGGCATCTTACACTTGGCTACAATGGACTAACACTTGGCAAGCTTCTCTTGCCACTTGGGGATTTGCATACAGGTTGATGGGCCATCCTTGGGCCGGGCCTCTCCCCCTTCGGTCGATGGCAGCCCCCCTCCCTTTGGGCTTCGCAAGCCAGGCCTTAGTGGCTGAACGGTGGGGCTGCTCTTTGGGCTTAAAATTTTGGCCCACTCCTTCTTTTAATAATCTATTATAAATCCCCACTTATATAAATACCTAATTGAAATTTCCAGGGCCATAAAACTTATAAAACACACAGCCAAGAATAAAATTCTCCTATTAAATAATTATCCATTGAAATGCTTGGCCTTAATCTATTTTATTAAACCAATGACCATAACATAGTTCGATGGCGCTTCCAACACCTATCCATGGTTCATAGCACATCTAGAGGTCGTCATGAAATTCTAGGATGCCACAATTGATCAATGATTTGATCTAATTGTCGTGAATTGATTGATTGAATGGAAATGACCGGTGAATGGTCCGATTGACATATAATCGACTAGGTCGATTGATCATTGCTTGATCAGATGTCGTGAATTGATTGATTTAATTGAAATGACCAGGGAAAGGTCATGCTGACATGTAATCGACTAGGTCAATTGATCGAGATATCAATCTGTGATTGCTTGGGTGCCTATTGAACTGTGCTAATTTGCAGGTGGGAATCTGGGGCTAAGGTAAGTCCTTTGACCCGTGCGTGCATAGGCAGCCTAGTTAGTGTATTGGTTTACCAATCGAGTCTTAGGGGGTAGAACTTGTTGAGACGTGGTCTCAATAGTTATTGTATAACCATTTCAGGACCCTGATGAGGAGCTTGAGGAGGAGGAATCGGAGGAGGAGAACCCTGATGTGAAACCCGAGAAGGAGGAAGATTTTGAAGAAGAGGATGATCCTGAGGAGGATCCTAAGTACGCCCGGATGAGGACTGAGATCCCATCCTATTTTGCAAACTTTGGGTTTTGATGGGATATATAGTAGATCAGACTTGTGAATACTATTATATGATCATATAGTTTGCTGTGTATAAAAGTGTGGTTATGTGTTTCTATGTTGTAAAAAATTATGGCCTACTTTTCTATCCCAATGTGTTATTATATGAGGATTATTATCTGCTTCTGCATGCATATTAAAAATTAAAGGGGTCGGCGATGCGTCTTGGGACATCGCTATTAATCAACCAGGGAAGGATGGGCGCGCGATCGAGGATCGGGGCATGACAGAAATATTTCTCATTAACTCGTTCATTCAATTTTGAAAATAGTCGTGTCAAAATGCGAATTGTCACTTTTAGCACTAATTAGGGGTTCCAAACCAATTCTTCATGACCTGCGAAAGAACATTTTTATTTCACTCATTTTTCTCGAGATAGGTCCGAATCTGAGGTCCATTTTAAGAGATGGACTCAAGAACTTTCCAATTTGAGGAATTCCATCTTCTTGAATATAGGAAACCCAAGCTAATGAGATTCAATTGAAGCAATTTAAGTTAACTAATTTGAGATTAATATTTAATTTCGCGAATCAAGGTCAATTTCAATATTAAATATCAATTCATTTTTAGCATAAGATTCGTGACGTCAATTCAAAGTTAATTTGGATGCAATGGGTTATCCTAAGCATGGGCAATCAATTGAATAGATGTGTCATAAGATTAATTGAATCGAATATCAATTAATTTGCGATTTCAATCGAGAAATTATGAAATTGTCCGATCTGGCCTATAATGTCCAATTATCTGAACCCATGGTGTAGGTCCATTATTTTTCATGATAATCAAACAATTAGGTTAATAGAAAATTAATGGATGCATTTATGTGATTTTTTTGGCCTCATCCCTTTAGAATTAGACCGTTTTCCCTCAAATTGGGTAAATTTTTGTTTCAATTTGGTCCATGAGGGATGAACTTGTATAAAATTTAGCCCCCAAGGACTGATTGGCTAGAACCGACCAAGAACCGATCGAATAGACTTGAACTGGTCTAACCAATCCGACTGGCTGCCGATGGAGAAGGCCAGTTTGGCCCCTTGCCAGTCGGTTCTCCATTGCTGATCGATGCCTTGTTGAGTATATTTCATCCTCACAACCCTTGAATTTCTAGATGTTGCGAGAATACCCTAGATTTCATGAATTTACATAATTGCCCATAATTAGGCCCTAATTGCAATTTACATTTGAACTCCCATTTTTTGCGAATCAAGACCATCCAACCAATCTTGAGGCACATTTGAATTAAAATTAATCATTAATGAGCTTAATTAGACTGTTAGATCAAGTTTCGACCGTCGAATTGAACCAACAGTCAAGATTTGACCTTTAATCAAGACTATATAAGGATTTTCCCTCCAAAACTTTAGGGGGCTCATTATTCACATTTTCAGATCTGTATAGGAATTTTTATCTCAAAAATCTCTCTCACCCTCATTTTTTTCTCGCCCAAAATCTCTCTCTCTACTTGCACACCACCTCCTTGCACCGTCGTGCCGATTTCCACCGACCTAAGCTCTCAACAGCAGACCTCTACCCTCACCAACGACCAATAATCACTCCCTCATCTTGCTAGCACCGTCGCTGCCCCTTTTGATCACTAGAGTCCACCTCAGCCGTTTTCTTGATCAGCCCCAAGATTGGCGTAGTTAATGCCGCTGGCCCAACCAGTATTGATCGGCGCCATCCGATGTCCCTTAATGTGGTCCTTCTACTTCGATCGCTCACCCAAAGCATCCCCGACCTCCAGACGGTTGGAGCCTCGCTGGACAACCACCAAACAAGCCTCGGTGGCATGATTTGCTCCAGGCAATCAAAACCTGTCCGAACCAGACCGATTTCCCCTAACTGCAAATCAACGGTCCGATCGACCCCTGATCCAATCCTTCGGTGATCCCTAACATCCCTTCAGTGTTCCTTGGAGTTTGCGACATGATTCGGAGTTCCAATCGTCATCGAATTGCACTTGAGTTCGACGAAACTGCAAAAGGTAATCCTTCAGTCGTGAATCCAACATCAAACTAGTCGATCAGGGCTAAGATTCGAACCTAGGATCATGTTTTATACTTAGATCTAAAGTTTAGGATATTATATGATGATTTGTGATGGTCTCATGATGATTGATGATGAACTTGAACTTGCATGTTCTTGATTTGCCTCAATATGTAAAAATCATAGCTTTGTATGTCATTATATGTTGAGGCTAATCTGAGATAGTAAATGTCATTTTTTGGCCTTGAAATGTTCTAGACATATGATCTAGATTCGATGAACTTTGATTTAATAGGTTTTAGGCCTGAATAGATGTTGTTTGATACCTGAATTATGCCTCCTAAGTTAGTTGATTCTGCTTTTCTCAATCTACTGTTCTGGTGTTCTAACTTTGAATGAACTACCTATTTGCCACTTTTGTACTGATTTTTGTGCTTGGATTCTAAAGATTCTTTCTTACAGAAGTTGCACGGAAATTTCTTGGTCATATCATATCTCTTTTTCAGAATTTTTGGAGTTAATTTGGTTGGGCAAAACCTTGAGAAATCGTCCTTAGGTCAATCTGCCATGTTCTGAGTCCGACCTATATTTGCTTTGGAATGAGGTCTTGAATGAGTCTATTTGGATTCCTATTATGACATCTTGATTTTCAGGTTCTGATTTCGATTAGATAAGTTAGGCTTTTCATCGACGCGCCTATAGTGCTTTTCTCTGAGATGGCCACTCACGAGATAACTAGACTATCTGGGGAAGTCATTAAGGAATTTTAATGCAGTAGACTTGAGAATTCGACCAAGAATCGGCTACTCGACCGTGCTTATCTTTAAAGGCCATTACAGCACAGTTAAAAATCGATTAGAAATCAGAGATAGGTTGGTTCGATTGAGATGTGTGGCTAAACGTGGGTGACTCCACTAAATTGAAAAATTCTCGTCGACCAGCACTAGACTGATTTTTCTATCGTTTTGATACCCTGTGTCCATATTTGAATCCCCGAGATTTTCACGACAATCGAGAGTCGCCAATGTGTCGAGTGGGTTCATTGTGGCTCGAAGAAAATCAACCACGGGTCATTTGCACTAAAAAAATTTGAAAGCTACCCAATAACCTAGGTCACGCTGAAAACGCGTCAAATTGAAATTAACCGCGAATTTGAACTATTTTAGAGACTGAAAGTTCTGTCATGTCACGATCTATTTTAGGAATGTTGACTCATCCTTCGAAGAATTTTCAAAGATTCCGGGATTTCTACGGAAAATTGTTCGGACGTTGCGGAAAATTAGCGAAAATTCATATGGGCTCAATTGAACGAAATTTGGACTTCCAAGCCGAGCCTTTTGAGTGTTGAGGACTTACAGAAAATTGTTCAGGATTTTTCTTCAATGAAATTGGACCTCGATTTGGGAGAAATTGGACCTCGATTTGGGAGAAATTGAGGATGAACTTGAAGTATAAATTAAGTGAAATTCGGAGCTGGATTTTGGGCAGCAAAATTGGCTTCAATTTAGTTAATTGGTGGGAAATTATTGCAAGAAATAATTGGAGACATAGAGGATGAGATTGAGGAATGGTGGGACCAAGTGTTTAATGTAATGGCTAAGTCTTGTTGATAAATATTCTCCCTCTTAGCTGGCTTCTCCCTCACGCACACCCCTCCCTCATCGTCTCTGGCTCGAATTCCCCTTCCGTTGGCTTCTGTTTTGGTTTTCATTTCCCTGCAATTTCAGCTTTCTTCCTCCACCAAGGTAAGACCCCCTCGTCCGCCAGCGATCACCTGCCGGTCACCCTCCCGATCAATTCCTCCCCACCATGATGTTTTCCCCACTTTGATTGCGCCCCAGTCGCCGAGGCCGCCGGCGCCCCGATCGTCCCCGTCGCACAGCTGGGTCTGGGCGGTCGCGGCTCGTTTCGGCGTGGGAGGGATGCGGGGGAAGTACGTGAATTTTGCTGTTCTTGTGTTTTTGACTTTGCAGTAAGTATTAGATCAACATCCGGTTTTTAGGGCAATTGTCTTCCAATTTATAATGGCATCCTACTATTTATCTTGGAGACCTTGTAAACTTCATGTTTCAAATACAAGGTTGTCGGAAACAAAGATGATGGTACAGTTGAGCTGTGTATGTGCTCAATAGGCAAATTTTTTTGGAGTAGTGACTTATCAATTACGTCGATGTATTGCTTTTTTATTTTTAACTGATTCTATCTTGTCATCATATAAAGGTGAAACATCATAGTAGCTTTTAATCTTCTAATTGGCTAGACTCCTCTTGTTTCTTCTTTCTCGCTGAACATCAAATTGGATGGATGGGTGTTGTGGGCCAGAGGGGAAGAGTGTACAAGCGATGGGTAGTTTTTTTTTTTATCTATATTTGATAGTTTGAATGTGCATGTAATGCAAATTATTCTAAAAGTATGTACAATTTATGGGTGGTTTTTTTATGAATCTGGATTGGAATTTTGAATGGGCATGTGCTGCAAATTATTCTAAAAGTTGGCTTCTTTTTCTTCATTCTAGCATTGATCGAAAAGTTTGCTCCTTACTCTTAGCTTGTGATAGATTCAATGTTTATCCAACCTTTGGTGTGAAAGAACAAAACCTTGTTTTTTTTTTTTTTTTTTTTTTGCGGTGGGGGTGGGAAGAGGGGGAGCTAGAGATTTGAGATAAGGAAAACAGAAAAGCTAACACATAACTCCTTTTGTAATAAAGTTGGTGTGATTATCATAACTTGAATTCCAATTTTCATTTTTTAAGAGCTTGAGATTCATGATTGATTGCTTGAGTTTAAAAGGAAAATGATTGACAAAGAGAAGCACGCCATGGATGTGGGAAAATCCCTGCTTATTAATCCCTTTCTATTCCCCTGCACTAGGAGAATTTGTTGCCATCTTGAAGGTTTACTATTCCCAATTAGTTCAATACATTGCTTCTATAGCCGTCCACTAAAAGATTGATTCTCAGTGAGATTGATCTCTAATGCACTAGGGTCTTTTCATTACACTAGGAATCAATTTGGCATATATCTGAAAGTTTCTTTGGTTATAATTTTTGCACACTCCTTTTGTTTGGGACCTTTTCATGTAGCATGTGCTGCAGTTCCATTATAGATTTATTATCGTATGATATTTGCATCTACTGTTTTGAGGTCAATCTGTAGCACATTTGCTGTTTTGTCAGTGTCTGTGTTGAGTGTTGATGATATTTGCTTTAATGGGAGAAGGAATCGATTACTTACCTAGACACATCGTTTCTACCATTTCCATTGTGCTAATGTGAGGCAAAGTCACTATTGATATCGCATTGCCTGCGAGGGAAGGATATATCTTGTTGTGTGGGTTGAATATCGTGGTTGATTGAATGCTGAGTTAGATTTCTGTTTCTCTATTTTTTGTTACTTTAAGAAATCTGGGAGTAGCTCAATCGACATATATGCTGAGTTATTTTTTGTTTTTCTGTCTCTATCATTAAATTTTCTCTACCACGCTATCTTCCATCATTAAATTTTCTGAAATTGCAATGAGATGTTTAGGAATGGAAGGTAGCGATTTCAGTCAAACTCAAGGGAGGGGAACAAAGAGAGACCGACGTATATGGACAATAGATGAAGAAAATGCACTTCTAGATGGTCTTGAAGAATAAGTTACATGAGGAATGAAAGCCAATAACGGCTTCAAGAGTGGTTACATCATTATGTTAGAGAAGTGGTTTGAAGAAAAGTTCCCTTGTTCTGGCATCAAGGGTAATCCTCACATAGAGTCGAAGATGAAAAACTTGAAAAAGTTGTATAATCAGATATATGACTTGAGGAATCAAAGTGGCTTTGGGTGGGACCATGAAAAGGATTGTGTTGATATTCATTTTGAGGATAGTTGGCAAAAATATTGCAAGGTTTGTGTCACTTCTTCTCATTTTTCTTCTTTATTAATTGTTTCATTTTTAACAAAATAATATAATTTTCTTTGTAGACCTATCCAGGAATTGCTTCTTTGAGAGAGAAGTCCTTCCCTCATTATGATTGACTAGCAGCCGTATTTGGAAAAGGCCGTGCCGAAGGAAATCTTAGTGAAGACCCTTTAGAAGCTCATGCGGCTGTAGATCACGAGGAAGGTGAAAATCATGATAATGTGGCAACCAACGGTGTAAGTCAAAACTCACCACCACTATCATCTTCTCAGACACAAAATGTTTATGATTCTTCAAGAAGAAAAAGGGCTAAAGCAAGTGACAAATGGGCTACTGGCTTAGTTAAGATAGCAGGAACTTTTGGCTCATTCTTGGAAAAAGCTAATGAGAGAATGGAGATGATCGCTAGCCGCATCGAACATGCCAAGGATTTGGATAATGACAAATGATAAATCAATGAGGAGCTTCTTCAAATGTCTTTAGGTACTATGGATAGAATAAAATTATGTAGAAAAATTGTGAAGGATCCTGAGAATATTCATCTATTTTTGGGATTTCAAGGAGACGACATGAAAGCATTTGTGGAATTACTTCTCCAAGAGATGAGAGAAGAGAATGAATGATGATTGAGTTGTTTCTGAGTTTGTAGGAGATATGTTTTCTTTCCATACTTTTTCTTTTTTTCTTCTTTATTTTTTTAAAGGGTTTTTGGGGCTAGCTATAAGCTTTAATGCTATCTTTTTGAACCTTTCGATTGTAGCCATGACTTGAAAAGATGTGGATATGGCTTGAAACTTTATCTCTATGTTCATTGCCAAGAAAACCATTATCTATAATATTCTTTGCTCTGTCTTTTATTTTCATAAATAGTTTCTCTGTCTCTTTGGCAAAAAACCTAGCCATGAACTTAAAGAAGCCTTAAGTCAAGATAGTTCGCATCTATTGCTTTAGATGGACATAGACATGAGTTTACTTTGGTCAAAATGCAGTTGGCCGATACTCAACAAATGTAATGTACTTTATAAATGCGAATTGTTTAGAGATTGTTCGTTAACGTGATTAACTGTGATTGCATCCTCGTGACAGCTGGAAAAAAAAGTGAATGAACTTTGGACTTTATGATTTGTTCTAATTGGGCATTTGTTTGATTTGGTATTGGACCTGTAACAAAATGGAAACAAATGAAAAACTTGTAAGAGAGAAAAAGAATTCATGTTTCAAAGTGAATATATTGAAATTGAGGTTATTCTAAAAACATTTGATGTTGAAGGGGGTATCCAAAAGATTATTTCAAAGGAACGGAAAAGATTATTACGATGCGTAATCATGAAATTCGATGAGAATCTGTTAATTTGAAAAAGATATATTGTTTCGGATGATTTTGTGAATATTAAACCTGCAAATTTGTACTTGCCTAATGTTATTGTTTTGAAAATATCCGAATTTAAATCCGTAGTTCACCAAACAATAGATTGGATAGGATGGAGGATATCCGACTTTAAATCCGTAGTTCACCAAACAGTAGATTGGATAGGATATGAGGATATCCAGCTTTAAATCCGTAGTTCACCAAACAATTGATGGGATATGAAGAAATCCATAGATTTCTTATCCTATCCTATCCAGTCTTATCCCGTTTAGAAATCCGGACGACCAAACGCAGCCTAATTGTTTAGCATCCTCCAAACTTCTGATTTGAGGTTGATCCCATTTAAGCTTGGATCATATTTAAAATGCTTGTGATATCCATTAGTATTGCGTGATATCCAACCCGGATTAACCTTAACAATTAAGTATGCTCCGTAACCATAATAGAATCATATCTTGCTTATAATATTTTATTTCTGATTTGACATTATACTTGTCTAGGTTTGGAATGTATTGAAAATGCCTATGACATCCATTAGCAATGCATGATATGCGTCCTAGATTAGTCTTGGCAATTAAATGCGTTCCATAGTCGAGATGTACATAAGTCAAAATATTTTATTTCGTCCTTGATGTTTTAAACACATCCATATCTTTTCGAGGCATCACATGAATCACACATGCATAACATCACTTCATTTGTTAGAAATGCATGTGATTGTGTTTGGTGCTTGTTGATTGAATAAGTGATCCAGTGTTAGCTCATTAAAATTGTGTAATTGATTAAGAACCAAGGCTCGAGGGTCTATCTGCATGTTTACTTTATGCTATGCATGTGATTTTTAGATGTATGGATAGGTGCGATGCATGAACTCATGGGATCCTCTTGGATTACATTTAGAACTTGTCTTAGGGGCTTCTTAGCATTGGTTGCCATGCAAGAACACACATGGTGACCAATTGCTATGAGTCTTTAAAAATGAATTGGGGTAGATATCCTAAAGGGATCGTCACATGAATTGCAAAGACCGACCCCAAAGTCAAATTTGATCAATCTTGCATATCATTTCAATTATTTGATTGTTAATGTTTACCTTGTGACTGTTCTTGTGATGTTGGTTGTTTCTTTCCATTGTATGCACCTAGACTTAGCTTTAGATGAGGCTTAGAATAGATCCATGGAGATGGAGATTCCTCAAGACATGAAGATGATGGATGATCGATATTCAATCCGACCTTATCATTGTGCTATTTATTACCCAACATATGTCCTGGGTTCCTTTTATACATTGTATAAACACCCGACGAGTTGCAGGTTATTTTCTTTCATTTTATTTCTTTTGCATTTTAGGATTGCCTATTCGATTTACTGCTTTCCTTAAACTGTCTTAAGTGTTTACTTACCGCATTGCCTTTTAAATTTCAATTGTTTGTCTTCTTTTCTCTTTTAATAGAAACAGATTTGCATGAAATGGACTATTCATGCATGATCGCCTAGTTAATTTCAGAGACCCAAAAAAGTTCAAAGACACACATGACACCTTAGGAAACACGACAAACCATTAGGTACCGAAATGACGTTAATAGAAATATTAGTGTTTCCCAAGTCCTCAAATCTAAGATCTCTAGTTGCATAGAAATCGAGGGACCAATCATGTCCCTTAATTGGGCTTTCTAGCCGACTTCCAAAGCTGAGGTTAGTGGCGGTTCTATTTTAGGTTGTTTTAAACAACTAGATAATAAATGAATATGTCATGAGGGGTATGGGTCTCGATGAGACTCACCATGTTTGGTATATTTGATGTGAAAATCTCCTAAAGAATGAAGTGACGTCATCCTTATGGATGAGAGTATTATTGGGAAGGCTACTATAATAACGATACCTCGAGATTCAATATTCACATCCGATCTCCTTTTTCATGGTGTGTCACTCGTGTGGATAAGATTCATGACACCTTCCACTATCATGCAAGGTATAAACTTGGGAGAGCTCACGACCGTGATCGAGCGAACTCACATGCTCACTCTTGAAAGATGATGTGATAACGTCTTTTGGCACACATACCGTGAGGGAGCCTCTATGGTCAAGTACCCTTAAATCTGACCTTCTCTGACGAGGTTGGGTCACAATAGGGACTTCTGGAGAGTTGGATTTTGGTGGTTTGATGGAAAGATGACCATATTATTCCACATTCTTGATGGTTTTGGGTTCATAAAATAAAAGTAAATTTGTCACAGAAGCACCAAATTTAGATTTTTCATGGTTTAAACCTTTTTATTCTGTAAAAAACTTTTCTCACTTTTTTTTTTTTTTTTTTTGGACTAGTACTTCTCTTTTCACTTTATCAAAAGAACATTCAGGACAATGGAAGCGATCTGCAAGAGCCATTCATACTGCCCATCTAGCAGCGCTAAGTACATGTGCATAAGCGATTTCTTAAAATACAAAATATATGCCTGTTTCGCATTCTCTAATAGCTTAGTTTTTACAACAAACGGTTCCACATTTGACTTTGTCGAAGTCAAACATTTCAAATTTGATTCCCCACGTCGCTTCTTAAATTGGTTTAGCTTTTTTAAGAGACTTTGGGTCTCCAAAAGCAATTATGCCAAAGTTGAGGTGTATGGTAGCATACTCTCAAAGGCCTTTAAGTTAAAATTTAGCATTTCCAAAGTCTTTTAATTTAATACACTTGTCACCTAACATTTACATTTCAGCATTTTCGAAATGCTATTGGGGAGTTTAATGACTTTTTTTTTTCTTTCTAATGTTACCCTATGTCCCCCTGCACGTATAACTTACATCTGCATGTAAATCCTCCAGGAAAAGGCCAAGCCCCTCGTTTCACTAGAGTTCATCGATGCCCACAATTAGTTCTCTTTTGCTTTGACCAATTCTATTTAATATATGACATAAAGCTTATTTATCTTACTACAGATCGCCTGACCTAATTGAATGAGTTTATGCGATATCTTCTCGTTTAATAGTTTTTTTTATCATTGAAAGGTATGTCTCCTTTTGACTTTGACCTTACTTGTTCTATGATAGTAGGGAAAAATTACCAAAATAGTCATAAACATATTACAATTTTTTCTATTCAGTGCTAAAATTTTTTTTTTTTCCAATTCAGTCCTAAACCTTTTGCAATGTAATAATTCAGTCCATTGGGGCAGAGCTGACGTGGATGCTAGCTGACTTAACATGTCAATTTTTTAATTTTTTTTTTCAATTTTTTTCCTTTTTTTTTCTTGTCTCACTCTTTTTGTTTTATATTTCCTTCTTCCTTCTTCGACCTACTGACCACTAAGAAGGCTCACCCTCGTCGGCACAAGGGAGGGCAAGCCTTGACCACCCCTAATGAGGTCTCACCATTGTTGGGTGAGGGGGAGACTCCCCAGTGGATGGCAAGGTCGACCTCGCCAGTCCGACAACCAGCAAGAGGAAAAAAAAAAAAAAAAAAAAAAACATAAAAGAGAAAAAAATATTTAAAAATTAACACGTCGACGTCGGCCTGTCAAAATTGGCTAAATGCATTAAATTTGTATAATTGCAAAAAGTTTAGAACTAAATTGATCAAAAAAAATTATGACCGAATTGAAAAAAATGTAATAAGTTTAGGACTGATTGGTAATTTTCCCGTAATAGAACAAAAATAGAGGTTTAATTATACCTACATGGATAGGATTATTACCCTATAAGGATAGTATGATTGTGAAGACAAAAACAGAGGCTACTTTTGTAAATTTTAGAGCAACAATTTTATAATTAATCAGTTTATTATCAAAACTTTTAAAAGTGCCCATTTAAGTGATTTTGGCAAGCCACGCAAGACTTTTCGACAAACTAAAGTCATTGAGGTCACTTTAATGATTGCATGATCGTTTTAATAATTTTAACACCAAATGGGGACCGTACAAATTTTGGCGGTGCCATCCTTTTCCTGGCAGTGAAAAAGAAAACCTGTTTAAAGGTTATGAATGTTAGACTGCGAGGCTTTCGCAGGTTCTTAGCCTCATGTTCCTAGCCTTGGTTTGTAATGGTAAGGACTCAGTCAAGTTTGCACCAGCCATGCGTCCTTTGCAGGACATGTGGCGACGGAAATGTTCAGCGACCGTCATACACCACATGCCGCCTTGTGAAATTTCGTATATAGATGGAGAAAAACGTATAGCGACTGTAGCACACCACAGGTCAATTGGTCAAGCATGGAAAACAAGTTGCAACGCAGAGGTCATAAACCACATTAGATGACAGCAATTCGATGTGAGATAAATGCACTCATCATGCAAAGTTTTGACAAATATCATTCAAGAATTCGAAAAAAAGACTAGTGTTTAAGGAAATAAATGCTGCTACTTGAATCGAAGCAATCGACTGTATGCATCAAAATCGCTTCAACTTGAAGTAAGCATTTAACCCCCTCTTTTGGCCTTTTGTGCATCTTTACTTGCTATAGCAAGCCAAATAGGTGACTTTGATATATGACACAAATCACGTCAAGTTAGTGACGCCCGTCAAACAAAGTGTGAAAATCCTAGTGAATTAGAGTGAAGTTCACATGATTTAAATTTTGAGGAGTGTTTGAGAAACCAAACTTTAACTCACAGCAAATATTCCAATCTTTTCAATTAAAGTAGTTTAGTCTCATGCCAGTACAGATGCCAGAATCTGATTTTGTCACTTTGCTTCCCCCTTGAGCAAATGCAAAGAATGACTTGACAGTTATGCAAATGAAAGGTGGTGTAACGAGTAATGTGTCGTTGGATTTTGAAAAGCGTACTGCTTTCTTGTTCTTTGTAATGTCATGGGGTAAATAGGTGCTTCCGAATTTGATTCTTATCCCAAGTTAATGCTTATAAGATGGTGGCAGTTCAGAGGATCATGCCAAGGTAAATTCAAGGCTAATGCTGTTTTGTCTTATTTTGTCCTCTCCATATATTATCCTAAGTTTGACCACTCTCTAAGACAGCAACCCGATCCTTGCAACTTTCGGTGCTAACAGTTCGAGTTCAACCAT
This sequence comes from Eucalyptus grandis, assembly GCF_016545825.1. NCBI lineage: Eukaryota > Viridiplantae > Streptophyta > Magnoliopsida > Myrtales > Myrtaceae > Eucalyptus > Eucalyptus grandis. The sequence continues at coordinate 33,384,401 of NC_052621.1, forward strand.
GGGATTTTCGCCGCTCTTTCAAAACACTCGTGAACTATGGAACGAGTGGGAGATGCGATTGCTTGTCCTCCTCAGCTTGTTCCTCCAATTAACCCTTGCAACTCAGGTCAGACGAAGGAAATTTATCTTCAGATATTGGATCCATGTCATGGTCTGGACGACGTACCTATCGGCTGACTCCATTGCGACCCTCATGCTTGGTATCCTCTCGAGCCGCCTGGCCAACATCCAAGAACCAAAGGGGACAACCAATCCAAAGAGCCAAATTACAGCGTTCTGGGCGCCCTTCCTTCTCCTCCACTTGGGTGGGGCCGACACAATCACCGCATTTGTCCAGGAGGACAATGACCTATGGCTAAGGCAGTTGGCACGGCTTTGCATCCAAGCAGGACTAGCGTGTTTCATTTACTTCGTGGCCTTGTCAGGGTCTTTGCTGTCAATGTTAGCAGTGGCTACGATCCTGGTAGGGTTAATGAAATATGCAGAGAAGATACTGTGTTTGTTCTTGGCTAGCAAAGGCCATCTTCAAGATTCGATGCTTGTCCTTCCGAATTTTGCTCCCATGTACCCCAAGATAATGGAGCAGTACAATCTTAGGGAAGAGGAGGGTTACCGGGTCGAAATCGTAGAGTTCACAGAGGTTCTGCCTCTGGATGCTTCCCCAGTGGACAGCGGTCAAGCCTTCGGCAAAGAAGAGGTCAAGAATCTGTCCAAAGCCTATAAGTTGTTCAAGATCTTCAAGCCTCTCTTCCTGGGTTTTATCCACAAATTTGGCGACCTGGATGTCAGTCGGCATATGTTCATGGACGAAGGCATGGAATCCTCTGATGCTTTTCAGATCGTGGAGATCGAGCTTGGGTTCATGTACGATCTGCTCTACACCAAGGCCCCGTTGCTGAACTGTGCTTGGGGCGTCATTCGTTGGGTCGTCAGTCTCTCCGTGCTGTGTGCCGTGTTGGTGTTCTTCTACTTACAGGATAAGAAGGATTACGCCAAAGTTGACATCTGTACTACTTTCGTGCTGATCAGTGTGGCTATACTTTTAGAGATTTACTCGCTTCATCTAGCAATTGAATCCAATTGGGTCGTCCACTGGCGGCTTCAGAGAATCGGGAGATCCGCAATTTCGTCCACCCTGGGTTTTCTTCAGTTCTGCCGGAACCAACGCTGGTCAAATTCCGTGCCCCAGTTCAGCTTCTTCGAATTATCTGTCAGGAAAATAAACAATATCTTCCCCAAGTGTTCGTGGCTCGCCAAGTTGGACGAGAAATTGGTGATCTTTTACATCAGTTACAAAGAGTTCAACGAGAACATCAAAGAATGGATCTTCAGGGACATAAGGGATACGGTGAAAACTTTGGAAAGGAACGACAAATTGAACAACAGGGTGGCGAGTCTCAAGCTCGAGGCAAGTGAAGTATTGAAGAAGTTAAACCGTGATGATCTGAACTGGAGTGTGGAAGCGATGGAGTTCGACAAGAGTGTCCTCATCTGGCACATTGCCACTGAGCTCTGCTACTACAGGGATCGCAAGAAGATGCTGGACAGAAGCCGTGAGGATTTGAATACATACAGGATGAGTAAGTTGGTCTCTCGGTACATGCTCTATCTTATACTGCTCCATCCTTCCATGTTGCCAACAGGGACAGGGATGCTCCAATACAAAGACATTTTGGTTGACGCTCAGATGTTCTTCCAGGGCAAGCTAGCACTGTTGTCTAAGAACCGAGACAGCGTCTTATTGAACGTCATCAAGCGGGTAAAGAAATTATTCAAGAAAGAGAAACAGTTCCTCCACACCGGTGTTCAAAGCTGTAAGAAGGGGCACAAGTCGAGAGAGTCGCGCGATGTGTGCGAACTCTGCCATCTTCTGCTCCAAGGGGAAACTGACCTCTGGGAGGAGAACTTGGGCAGTACCAAAAGCGGGTCGGTGCTGTTTGACGCGTGCCATCTTGCATCCCAGTTGAATAATGGGGATCTTGGTGACCTCAGCATGAAATGGGATTTGATCGGCAAGGTCTGGGCAAAGTTACTGATATACGCGGCTTGCCAATGCAAAGGCTACGAACACTGCGATAGCCTGAGCAGAGGAGGAGGAGAGCTTCTCAGCCATATTTGGCTTCTCATGGCGCATCTCGGCGTAGCGGAGGTAGTACAAACTTTTAAACCCCACCGGGCTTATACACTGATCAAAAACTAGAAGTTCGGGGTGGAAGATGTCGTTTGGTTAACCCTTATGTTATTCGAGTGAGAAGATAAAAAAAGTTATGATAAGTGAAGCTCATCATCATCATCATCATCTTGATGAGATGGTAAGGAGGGAGTTTATTCAATATTTGTTGTACTTTGGAGTCTGTCAGGATATAATCAAACTGCTGCTGTTTTTTTTTTTTTTTTTTTTTTTTTTTGGGTCAGTGTGTTTGTTGTTGATTTTCGAAACCCATGCTTAAAACTAAATCGTCTTAATCTCAACTCTTCTAAGAAGGTAAGGATTTAAACCCCCTACTTCCCTCTTCCAATCCCATGTCTCTTCCAATCCCATGTGGGAAAGGTGGCCATTTGGGTTTGCCCCATTAACTTATCTATTATTGTTCTCGAGAGGCATTATTACCCCAAAGCTAGCCAACTTGGCACGTACAATTTGAGTCCCTTTTCCGCTCGAAATGGTTAGTGACTTCTCAAATTGTGATTCGGTTAGTAATTCCTTACCTTAATTAATTCTCGCCCCAATTTGTAAATCTTCGGTTTTGAGAAAGCAATTATGTATCATCCGAGAGACCAAGACTAGCAGTTTTTAAGAGTAATTCGTAAGTTTCATTTAGAAAAAATAACTTTCAACCTATCAAAAATAAGTAGCCAGTTTGTCCACGGGGTTAATAACTTAGAAAAATCCAATTCAGGGCCTATCTTTTTATTTTTTATTTATTTTCTGGCCTTGTAGTTATGGCTTTCTCTAAAAAATGTGAACATTCAAAACAATATTTTAAGCTTCGGAAAAGGATGGAAAACTCACCGTATATGATTTAGTAGATTTACATTACAATATATGAATAATTTGTCAGAATATTAGATGGAAACAAACCGAGAATCAAGAATTGGGAAAAAGTTTTTCTTTCTCTACTATTCAATTGTACAGTTTACAGACCTATTAATAACGTACAAGCTTGATCTAATTAGAGAAAATAAATATACAAGAATAATTTCCCAAATATACAAAATTCTAATTTTCCCCTAAATATACAAAGTAGATCAATAAGGATCAATTATGATCAATTATAGGCAACACTATCTTCAACACTCCCCCTCAAGCTTGTGGTATGTACACATCAAAGACACCAAGCTTGCTTAGTAGATGCGCGTGTTGCCTTTGACACAAGGGTTTGGTAAATATGTCTGCAGGCTGTTCTGTTGTACTTATTCCTCGTCTTGATCACTCCAGCTTGGATCTTGTCTCTGACAAAATGACAATCAACTTCTATATGTTTTGTCCTTTCATGAAAAACCGGATTCATTGCCAGTTTGAGTGCAGCATCATTGTCACAAAACAGGACAGTTGGTTCTTTTACCCAAACACCAAGATCTTGAAGTATGCCTCTTATCCAGACTATTTCGCAGCTAGTTTTTGCTATTGCCCGATATTCCGCTTCAGCAGACGATAATGACACAGTCGACTGCTTTCTAGTTTTCCATGAAAGCAACGAATCCCCCAGTTTTATACAAAATCCCGTAACAGATTTTCTACTCATGGGGCAAGTAGCATAATCTGTGTCACAAAACACTGTCATTTCCATGTTATTATCTCGAGACAACAGTATTCCCAAACCTGGACATCCTTTCAAGTACTTCACGACCTTTAAAGCAGCATTCATGTGAGACTGTTTCGGATTGTGCATAAACTGACTGAGAATTTGCACTGCATAACATATGTCAAGTCTAGTCATTGTGAGATAAATGAGCTTCCTGACAAGTCTCTGATAAATGGAAGGATCTTTCAGTAGAGGATCTTCATTTAGGGGTGAAAGTCCCTTATCGTACTTAGCCATGGTTAACTTGACGTTTTGTTCAATTAGGATGACAGCTGGCTTGGATCATGATAATCCCGCTTCTGATATGATTTCTAGGATAAATTTGCATTGACTGAGGCAAATCCCTTTATCCGATCGTGCAATCTCTATTCCGAGAAAATATTTGGGAGGTCCCAATCCTTAATCCAAAATGTGAAGTGTAGGTACTTCTTGACACGTTGAATGACAGATTCATTGTTTCCCATAATGAGGATATCATCAACATATATAAGTAAGTAAATTGATGATGTACCTTGACTCCATGTGAAGAGGGCATAATCATGTTTGGATTGTCGGAATCTTGCAGCTGTAAGTGCAATAGTGAACTTAGCATACCACTGGCGAGAAGCCTGCTTGAGTCCATACAAGGATTTACAAAGACGACATACTCGATTCTCCCCCTGTCTGCGTAAACCTGGTGGAAGATCCATGTAGATCTCTTCTTTGAGATCTCCATGAAGGAAAGCATTATGAACATCCATCTGGTGAAGAGGCCAATCACGCAAAGCGACAATAGAAAGAAAGGAACAAACAGTGACTTCCTTGGCTACTGGAGAGAATGTTTCTGTATAATCGAACCCTTCCCGCTGTGTAAACCCTTTGGCCACTAGTCTTGCTTTATATCATTCGATGGATCCATCTGCCTTGTACATGATCCTATATACCCACTTGCAGCCGATAGGTCGTCGGTGAGGAGGTGAGGTAACAACATCCCAAGTCTCATTTTCTACCAAGGCTTGTAATTCATCATTCATTGCTTGTTGCCAATGAGGATCTTTGACAGCTTCCTCATATGTAGATGGTTCCTGTCCCTCAAAGATTCTACTAATACAACACATATGTTCCGGGGAAAGACGAGCAAAACTAACATAAGATGAGATAGGATGATGTGTACCAGATAACTCTAAAGTGGGACAAAGATAATCTGTTGTCCATGTGGACGGGCGTGTATTACGCCCTGATCGTCGAGGTTGATCCGGTGCACTTACAAGTGGCAGAGCAGAGTTCTCATTTGGATTTGTTGGTGAAGCGGAACCCTCCAATATCACTGCTTGTGGTTCCCCAAGTGCGACAATCTCCGCATAGGATTGTGGATTACTTCCAGGTGTAGGATATGATACATGAGGAAACAGGACTTGCTGTGAAGGCAACAAATCTTCTTCATGGAGGAATAGACGATGATGTGTGACTGATCCTAAATCTTGATCTAAAAGAAGTTCTTCTTGGAAGGGAAAAATGTCCTCATGGAAGATAACATCTCTGCTAACGATGAAGCAACCAGTAGCTAGATGATAGATCAAGTATCCCTTTTGAGAAACATGATATCCCATAAACACACCTTTAATAGTGCGGGGACCTAATTTGTCCCGATGGCCCACTGTTGAGACATAACACAAGCATCCAAAGACACGAAGATGACTAATATCCTGCTGTTTCCTAAAAAGTAATTCAAATGGAGTCTTCCCATTTAGGATTCGGGATGGCATCCGATTGATCAAATAAAATGCTGTGATCACACAGTCACCCCAAAATGTTTCCGAAATTGAGGCTTGATACTTAAGAGCACAAGCAACTTCTAAGAGATGACGATGTTTTCGTTCAACCACCCCATTTTGTTGAGGTGTATAGATACATGAACTCTCATGAAGGATGCTGTTTGATGTAAACAGAGAAGAACACTCATGATTAAAAAATTCACGAGCATTATCAGTACGAATCCGTTGTACGGATTTGTGAAACTGATTTTTAATTAATGCAAGGAAATTTCTAACATGAGAAAATACTTGTGCCTTAGATTGCATCAAGAAAAGTCAGGTAGCTCGTGTATAATCATCCACAATTGTAAGGAAAAAATGAGATCCATCCTGATGTGGTGTATGATATGGTCCCCAAATGTCCATGTGTAGAAGAGAGAAAGTTGTTTTGCTTCGTGAGGTATTTTGCGAAAAAGGCAATCGAGATTGTTTAGCTATTGGACAAAAATGACATTTTGAATGAGGAAATGAGGCACTATGGCCTAGTTGTTGATAGAACAAAATATTTTTATTAGAATTGGCATTACAAAAGATGCCCTTATTTAAAAGAAACGAAACATTGAGATTTTTGGGAAGTGTGGCCCAAAAATAGAGTCCCTCTTGAATTTTACCCCGGCCCATCAGTTTCCCAGTCGAAAGGGCCTGAAATAAGCATATATTAGAATCAAAGATGACTTTACAGAAATTGTCCTCACAAAGTTTTGAGACAGAGATTAGGTTGAATTGAAATTCATGAATGAACAGGACATTTTTCAGGGTAATGGATGGACTAAGATTAACTGTTCCAATTTTGGTGACCGAGGTATCATTCCCATTTGGAAGACGGACGGAAGTAACATGAGAGGATTCTTTAACATCGGAAAGGAAATGTTTATCGCAAACTATGTGATCACTAGCACCTGAGTCAATAATTTATGCTTCAGTTGAAATAGAGCTTAAGCAATTAGAAGTACCTGTATAATTCGCTGATTTATCATGTGATCCCAATTGGCTTAAAGCTCTCATGATTTGCTGGAATTGATCATTACTAACGGGTCGTGAGCTTTAGCATTTGCTGCGATGGAAATTTCCTTTTCCTTCCTTTCCTTATCTGCCGGCTTCCCATGCAATTTCCAACAATTATCCCGTGTATGGTTGGGACGCTTACAATAATCACAGAATTTGCCTTTTCCTTTGTTGGAATTTCCGCCATGGTATTTATTTGGGAAATTTGCCGAATTATGGCCGTTAGATCCTCTCAATGCCGGTGCAAACGTGGCCTGTTGTGAGCCATCAGATCTGGGTGCTGCCAAGATGTATCCTAGACCGTTAGATCGTTCGGACCAGCTGTAGCCGTCGGATCCAGAGATAAGATCTCTGCCGTTTGCTGGAAAAGAAGCCCACAAGAGCCCCGAACCGTCCGATCGGCCGATTAAATCGTGGCCGCTCATTCCAGATGAATAAAAGGCGTTGTCTTCTCCATTCACTAACCCTAGGGCTACGATCGCAACTCCCGATCCGCCATGGCTCCCATGGCCGGACTTCGCTACAGCCAGCTTCTGCTCCGGCGTCACCTTGGTCGCAAGAATAACGCGATCTCCGACTTTTAGGTACTTTGAGGAAGCCGCACCTTTGCGACTCTTCCTGGACCGCAAGCTGGTAAATCCAGCCAAGTGAGGGTAAGGGTTCCATGGCAAGGATTTGGTTGCGAAACGGTAAGTAACTTTCATTTAGGATGAGTAGAAACCGAGTTACCTTCTCCCTCTCCCTTATCGCTCAGTATTGCGCTAAGGTTGCCTCGGGTCCCTCCAATTTTTCTTCGGCCATCTCCAACTCATTCCACAGTGTGCTGATGACTTATTAAAAACAGTAAAGATTGAGAGATTTCTCTGTCTTAGCTCGGATAGCGCCTGAGTTATGCTGAAAATTTTGGCTCGATTAAGTTTGCCATACATTTCCCGTATATTTTCCCATATTCCTTTAGCATCTTTGTTCGGGGGTAGTCCGGCGGCAACCTCCGGGGTGAGGCAGTTGCCGATCCATGTTCGGACAAGCTAATTAGATTTTCTCAAGTGGCACGCAAGTTTTTCGTCGCTCGGAATTGGAACCATGGCATCTATAAACCCCTCTTTGTCTTTTGTGATTAGGGCCTGACAAAACTCGCGGGACCAGATGGAGTAATTTTTGGGCCCCGACAACTGCTGTGTGATGAGGCGGAGCTCCGGTCCGTCCATGTTAGAGGTGTAGAGAGGGTCTCCTGGTTCGGGTCGAGCTCCGGTGAAGCCTGCGAAAGGAAGAAAACCTAGTCCATAGGTCGGGTACGGACTCGCCCCAAATCTTGATGAACCCGAAGCAGTTTAATTCAAGAAGGGCCATCCCGTCCCACTAGAGTTGGACTGATTGTTAAGCTACGGATCTTCTCCCCTTGGTCCATCATTGGCTCTCTCGGGAAAGCCGGTGGAACTTTGGGTAGGATTCATCTGACTCGTCTGGCCTGGAAGGGGTTGAACCTGGATGGGAACCCATTGAACATATGGGCCTGGAAGAAATTGCCCTGTATTGGGATGAACAGAACCCTGTTGCTCCTCAAGAGTCGGCACTTGATTCCGTTCTTGTGTTTGATTTTCCGTCACCCGATCTATCTGTTCATCCAAAGGTGAGTCGCCTAAACCTTGGATGTTAGAAGAAATTTCTGGATCTTGGGAATTCCCTGATTTCGATACTTGGTTTCTCGGCATTTTTGTTTCCTTGTTGTTTTAGGACAGAAGAAAAAAATTGCAAGCTTAATGTGGAGAAGAAAGAAAACAGGGGAACGGAGAAAGCTTTGAGGGCTTAAGAAGACAGCTTCGAAGGTTGGAAGAAGCAGAGAAAAGGAGCAAAAATGGTAGAGAAAGATGTAAAGAAGGAGCGGAAGCTAGAAGAGAGGCTCTGATACCATGTCAGAATATTAGATGGAAACAAACCGAGAATTGAGAATTGGGAAAAAGTTTTTCTTTCTCTACTATTCAATTGTACAGTTTACAGCCCTATTAATAACGTACAAGCTTGATCTAATTAGAGAAAATAAATATACAAGAATAATTTCCCAAATATACAAAATTCTAATTTTCCCTAAATATACAAAGTAGATCAATAAGGATCAATTATGATCAATTATAGGCAACACTATCTTTAACATAATTTTTAAAAGTATGAAAAATTTACCTCAAATTATTTTTTGACCATAAAAAACTCATAAACTTATATATTTATGACAAATATACTCTCCGTTATTTTTCGTTAAATTTTATTGTTAAATGATTAAGTTCGATGGCATGTTGACATTGATGAGTATACTAGTTCAGGATTTTACCTTGTGTGATTATGTAATATTTTGTGGTTATTTTGTCATATTAATTCAATTTAACGGAAACTGACAAATAATAAATTTGTTACAAATGTATCACTTTGAAGTTTTTAGTTATCAAATAATTAGTTTGGAGTAAATTCAACAAATTAGTGTTGAGTAATGTTGAGTAAATTTATCATAAATGTACCAGTTTATAATTTTTTATGGTATTAACCATAATATAAATTTAACTCATATTCATTAATTTTGCCCATATAAACTAATATAATATACTAAAATTTTGGACATTTATGCATTTAACTTAGACATAAGCCCACTGGTCAATTTAATTTTAAAATTATTAAAAAGTATAAACAAATCCTAAAACTCATTAAATCCCTACAATTAATTATTTTCGTTAATTTTGTCTGATTTGACTAATGGAAAATAGTCGCATAGGTCCTTTTGTGCACCAATTTTTTAAAGAGAAGCATAGATGTGACATCTTCTTCTTGTTTGGTCCGGCCCAGCATCTTCTTCCTTCCATGGCTAGAAAATAACTAATTTGGGGGTTCCTCTTTGAAGCTTTTAAAATGTTCAGTAGCTAACAATGTTGCCGTTCTCATGGACGTGCCTGCGCAACATATCCGCAAATCTGGAGATTTTACAACATTGCAAGGACACGAGTATTTTGGTTTTTTTCTGGAGCTTTTCAAGATGAAGAAATGCCTGAAGCGATTAGTCCGAAGTTTGTGAGCGTCCAAGCATCAGTTGCTTCCGATAGTCAATTGAGAGGTTCCATACCTGCATCGATAAGAGCGTGCCGAAATTTGCAGTTGATGGATCGTTCTTGAAACCGATCGAGTGAAATGGTGATTTCAAGTTTATCTCTTATTTGGATCTGTCAAACATTCATTCAGTAGAGTCATGCTAAAAAAACATAAAAGTGAGCTCCAGAATTACGGAGAAGGTCGCTTCGAGCTCAAGCTCAATTGGCCACAGCAGCCGTGAGCTTCGAAACCAGATCTGGTCGAAGCTCGCAGCCACCATGGCTAGCTTCAAGCTTGAGCTTCGACCGCCGTGGCTAGCGTTGAACTTGAGAGGTCAAAGTGGCCCCAAGATTCCAAGCTCAGATCTGGCTTAGCTCAAACGGCCATGGCTTCGGGCCGCCAGCTTTGACCTCAAAGCTTGCAGTATCGAAGAACTCAAGCTCCAAGAAGATGATAATGATGATGATGATGGACTAAAGGAAGAAGAAAATACGTCTCTCTTTAAAAAATAACAAAAAATCCATGTCAGCACCTCTCTTTTTAAAAATGCCATCTTAAAAATAATAAAATAATATTATCATTTTCTATTAGTCAAATTGGACAGAATTAATAAAATGACTTGATTGTTTCAATTTGATAAGTTCAATGACTTGATTATATTTTCTGAAAAATTTAGGACTTAATTGCATTTTTGTGATATATCATAGGACTTATAATCTTTAATCTAATGAGAGAAGCCTTTCCTCATCTGTATAATACAAATCCTAAAACTTGTCGTGAAAATGCAATTGAGTCCTAAAACTTTCAAAAAATGTAATCAAGTCTTACAACTTATCAAATTTATGCAATTGAGTTATTCCGTTAACACCACCAACTTGTCTAATTGAAAATGTTGACGTAGTACTTTCAATTAATTTATTTTTCATTCGTGGCATTAATTAAAAATGCCACATTATTATTTCCCGTTAGACAAATTGACGATGTTAATAGAATGACTTGATTGCACCAATTTAACAACTTTTAAGACTTAATTATATTTCTTGAAAGTTTTAAAACTTAATTGCACTTTCGCAATAAGTTTTAGGACATATAATGTACATATCCCAATAAAAACACAAAAGTTTCGTAAGTAGTAAAGAAAACTTTAGCACATTCAATAAACTTTAATGAGAGGAGCCTTTCTAGAATTGATAAAAGTTTAAAATTTTAGTATACCAAAGTATAAAATTTGAGATATATTTTTAAATTCTCTATCTAATTACAAACATGTTATAGTATTATAGAATTTTATAATGTAAAATAAACTAGAAGCAACAATTATGTGATACAGGAAATTATTTCAAAATATATGTAAATCCGTCATGATTCCTAATTTATACAAACTAAATTTCATTAGGTTATACACAATAGGATCGATGATATTTTCATTCAAGTTGAATAAGTAGATGTCAAAAAGAAACTTTTTGTTGGCATGATGGATTAACTTTTAATTAGTTACAAAATATTACCACTAATTTTTCAATCATATCAAGCATTTTTGAAGATGTAGTAATTCAGACTCGTATAATTTGAAAGGGTACATGTATGCTATCTTTATCTATCCAGTTGGTCGTTATACTTCGCTTTTAGTATTAAGGAAACTTATTTGAGAGTTGATCTTTTTTTTAATATAAACTCTTGCTAATTTTTCTTTAATAAAGTGCTAAACCGTACACACGCATAGAGTGCAATATGCCACTACATCAAAGAATATTTCACTTCAAATTCTATATGATAAATTAATTTCATTATTCAAAAACTTATTTATTAATAATATCCATTGTCATATGACCTAAAAAAATGTATAACTAAATCTTATTTAATTACTCTTAGGGATAAGTGCATTTAAAGTTTTAAATTTTGTAACAAACATATAATTGATTCTTAAAACTTTCAAAAAATGCACCTAAGTCCTAAAACTTATCACAAAGTATAATTGAGTCCCAAAAATTTCAAAAAATACAATCAAATCCTAAAAATTGTTAAATTGATTTAATCAAGTCCTTTTGTCTATTGTAGTTTATAAAGATTTTAAGACTCGATTGCATTTTCGTGACAAGTTTTATGACTTAATTGTATTTTTAAAAGTTCTAAAATCCAATTACACTTTCATGATAAGTTTTAAAACTTTTAGTGCACTTATCATTTATTTTTAAATAAAAGTTGCCTTTGGCATAAAAAAAATAAAAAACCGATCTTCAAAATTGGATATTTAATAAATGGTTGGTTTTTCTTAGACCAATCAAAATGGGTCTTAAACCCATATATGATCCATTTAAAATATAAATAGGACATATATGAGTCACTTCAATTTTAAAGAGCCTATCTTAAATAGGTTTTAAATTTAAAGGCTAAAATAAATGGGTGTGAATGGGTTGAATTTAAAACCCGTTTCTAACCCACTAGATTCACACACTCTCTCTCCCTCTTCAACCTTATAAAAATATTTTTAAAAAATCAAAATTATAAATACTTTTTTCTTTTCTTTTTTTCTTTCTTCTTTCTTCTTTCTTCCTCCATCTTCCTTGACCGATGGCTAGCCACGGTGCCGACCAGAAAAAGGTCAAGCGAGGGATGAGCTCAGTGGCCGTCACCATGCCCGGCAGAAGAAGAAGGAAAAAGAAAAAAGAAAAAAAAGAAAAAAAATCAATTTTTTTAAAATTAAAATAATTAAAACTTGATTTTTAAAAAATATTAATATTAATATTAAAAAGAGTGCATATAGGAAAATCAAATCATATTTTTCATACCAAATAGTAGAAAATATTTTCTAATTTATTTTCAGATTTCAAGCAAACATCAGAAAATATTGTTTTTTTTAATGACTTTTTGAAAAATATTTTAAAAAAGGGAGCCTTAATTTTTTAATATAAAAATTTTCCACTAAATTTGTATTGCATTAAAGTATTTTAGCAATACAATTTTTAAAAAAATAAAAAATAAGTTTTCCTAAATTTGGTTAAATAGATTGAGTCAGGTATGAGTCGAGAAATTTGTATTACGATAAATGAATCATAAATGGGTTAAATTGGTCAATTTGGGTCGGACCATTTATGGCTCGACCTAAATCCAACCTAATCTACCCGTTTGACAAGTCTAGTTTTTCTTTGTCTTTTTATTTCCAAAATATTATCCAGCAACTTCTCCATCAACTTCTCCATGTCTTAAACGTTAGCCAGAAAAATGACTTCACCAAGCGAAAAATATTAGTATTGGTATCTAACTTTGTCCAAATCTACTTTTGTTTCAATTTTTCAGTAATGTCATATTTCTTTTAAATTTTGTTTATGAAGAATGATGATAATATGAATATTTACGCAAAATCACAACCGTACTTGTTGGTGATCTATACACATTGTTCCTGAAAACATATTTTATTTCTTTAATTCTTTGATATTATTCATTCCTACCATTTTTTTTCATTCTGGAATTAAGAGATTCACAATAATGCAATATTGCCACTAATTCTTTAAGTTTAGTCTTAATCCTTTGATTAGACATAACTTTTCTGGTTTGACCGCTAGATAAAAAAGATACTACGGAAATGAACTTCACTTGCAAATTACGTAGATATCAACGCTCGAATTAGCAACAACAAAGTTTAGCAAATCCAAAACCACTTTTTCTAATGGTTATCACAAAATATTTTCTTACATATGTAATTTCCTAATAATATGTAATTGATTATTTTATGCACATTATCGTTGTCACTGAATTGTCTACAGCGTGCTTTCAAACCCGCTTGTAACTAGTAAAAGTATGAGTTCCAACCTCAAATCATATGCATTTGGAGATCGATTACTCAGGTTCCCAAGAGAACTTGGCATGCTAGTTCAGTTAGCCTGCAAATTCATGATGCTCAATATATAACAAGCTACGAGTTTTATGGATCGAAAGCTTGAGATTAAAGTTCAACGAAGTGAGGAAAGACGTTAGGAAGAAAATGCAAGGTTCATTTCACGAAGCTCCAAAGAAGCATGTAACTATGCAAATGATCTCGTTCTTTCGCCAACTGACATTGGCATGTACACTGCTTAGTGGAGAGAAAGTGAGGGAGGTAAAGGCACACCGAGAAACTTTCCACATTATGATCAAGACCGACAAAAGTTGCTATTCAACAGAGAGTTTATGGGAGAAGTGTAAATTTTTTCCTGATATGGGCTACATTAATTGAGTTGTAATTTACCGTCTTACAAGGTTTGATATAATAAGATAAGACATAAGGTTTCTTAATAGTCAAATATGAGCTTGGTTTATGTGGACCGGGTTGGGCCCAACCCATATTTGACTAAAAAATCTATAAATAGCATTAAGGTCCCTCCTTTAACCTGTTGAGACTTGATTTTTAGTCAACGTGTCATTAAAAGGTAAAAAATTCAATATTTTGGTTTCTAATCATGACGGAGCCTAATTTCTTGGTTAAAAGGTGTTGTTTTTAACTTCTTTCTTTTGCATTGTTGTTTTTAAGTAATTTCTAGTTCATTTTCAAGAAAAACCTGAAAATCAAATAGTTGACTTTCGGTTTGACTTTTCGGTTAACCCTTTGACCAAGAGTTAACCCCAGGTCAAAATTTGACTTTTTACCCAAAAAGATGCCATTTAGCCTTAATTTCACTTTTTTCAAATCAATTTCTCAAAAAAATTCTAAGATTTGACCAATAAATCAACCATTTAAGAAAAATTAACTAAATTGTTGATTTTTGGTCAAACATTTGACCCAAAAAATTGAAATAAATAAATAATTAACAAAAAAAATTCTTTTAATGTCAATTCGACTATTATGTCGAAAATTTCACAAAATGCGATTAGGTTATAAATAGACCAAAAATAAAATTGCTTTTATTTTAGTCATAATTAGGCATAGTTCATTCTTTAACATTTGATTTAGGGATTATTTTAAATCTGCTTGTGCATTCAATTTCGTGAATTGTTGGGCCAAAATACAAATTGCCATTTTGAGCCCTAATTAGGGGACCAAAAATCGATTCTTCATGACCTTCGAATAAATAGTCGTTCTTCACTCATTTTCTTAAAATAAGTCAAAATCCGAAATCGATTTTGGAAATTCACATAAAAACTTATCAATTTGAAGAATTTTATCCACCCAAGTATAAGAAAATGAAGCAATTAAACTTCAATTGACAAAATTCGAATTGAATCATTCATGGTTATGTATTAATTTTATAAATTTAGGTCCAATTTTGATGTTAGGCTTAAATTCATTTTTGACATAAGCTCGAGCGCTTCAATTCAGGGCCAATTTGAATGCGATAAATGATCTTACACATGGGTAGTTCATTAGATGGGGCAATTGTAATATTAGTTGAATTCAATTTTAGTTAATTTACAATTTTGCCCATTAAATTGCAAATTTGATCATTTTAGCCATTTAAGCTCAATTCTAAGCACCCATCATTTTGGTTCGTTTTTTTTTTGTAACAATCATTCAATTAAGTCAATAAAAGACCCCTATATCACATTTATGAAGTTTAATTGGCTTAATTGAATCACAATTGTAATTTCCTCTCAAATCGGGTAAGTTTCTTTTCAATTTGATAATTGAGGGACCGAATTGCATAAATTTCAAGCCCACAAGAACCACAAGTGAGTGAACTAGTCGGAACCAGTTCAAACCGGTGAAAAATCGGTCAAATTGGAGCAAACCAGTCGTATCAGTCTAACCAGCCGCTAGTGGGGATGGCTAGTTCAGTTGCTTTTTGGTTGGTTCCTGACCCTCGGCGACTGGTTCTGGAATTCTCACAGTGTCAATTTAATTTATGCACCCTTAATTTCCTAAAATTTCACGTATTGGTTCTCGAATTTCATAAAATTGCATTTTGAGCCATAATTGAGCATTTTGACGTAATTCTTGATTTTGACTTGGATTTTCGCAAATCAAATCCACTATATCAATTACACGACACCTTAAATCATAATAGAGCCTTCAAAATCAACTTTTGACCGTTGGATCAAAATTTCGACCATCGGGTCGAACTGATGGCCAAAATTTATAAATTTGGAGATGGTATATATATACCTATTTTCCCTCCATTTGGGGGGGCTTATTTGTGCATGCAATTCCTTCTCTCTAAAATAGAATTCCCTTTCTTCTCTCTCTGTTTCCCACCATTTCTCTCTCCCTCCCTCGCTTGTGAACTGGATCCCACTGATCGGAGTTGACCTGCCGCATGCCGATGACTGAGTGGCTACCGATCAGGTCCCCCTCAATAGCCATCTTCTCCGCCCGAGCCTCTTTAGGTGTTTGTTGATCAAAACAAGTTTGATCAAAGCTATTCCAATCAAGCCAAGTCTCCACATCACCCAAACTGGTCCTATTGTTTCATCTGCCCGGACGAGCGATTCGACCAATTCGAAGTTGATCTTTGTTTTTCAGATCTAGTTCGTAGAGATTTGATCAAAGTTTTGGCAAAAATGTCAATTGATTTCAATCAAAATCGACAAAAACGCATAAAAGGTAATAATCTCGGTCTTGAACCTCGTGAAGCGAGGCCAGATTAACTGGCTGAGGTTAGGGTTCAATTTTAGGATAATATACTATGTTAGATGTTAGATAAAGGATTTGGATGATGATTTGTTGCAATTGATTGTTCTTGAATAATGAACTTGAATGATTGACTTGATTTAGCCTTAAACCTGCATTTTTGTATCTTTGAACATACCTATTTTTTCGGCCAAAGTGAAGTCTGAAATCACCTTATTTGAGTTTGAGTCCTTCTAGACTTTTAAAATATACATCACTAGTTTCGAATCAATAGGTTATATGCCCAGATCGAGCATTGTTTGACCTCCGAAAAATACTTGAGCGATTCTGTAGTAATTTAGGATAGTTTTCAATTCTGCTCCTGTTTCGCCTTCTGTCTTTTCTATTTTTGTACAAATTTCTATGTTAATTTATGGAGGAACTTTCCTTCATCAATGTCACGACCAAATTTCCAGGTGCACCACCTAAGATTTGGTTAATGGATTACTAAGCCTAGACTTAGCTCGGGCTCTCCCAAGCTCATACCAATTCGCGACTTTAGGTTCAAGTTCTTAACATGCAATTGATTTTTTTTTAATTAGGAGTCGCCACTAATCTATTTTTAGTGGGTCGATTAGAAATCCAACTAAAGTAACGGGAGATTTACTTTACTCCTACAAACCAAAGATTGTGAGTTTGGGGATTTGATTACGCTAGATTTCTCTAACGCCCTTTCGGTACCTTTCTCTTTTATTTTTTAAAAAAAAAATTACAGGGAGTTTGAATTAGTTTTAAATCTATTTTCCTAACATGTCAGGTGATCATACGGGTGTGCAAACTATCAATTTAACACCCAGATAAACAATGAATAAATTGCAAAACTTACCTAAAAGCAACGAAAGCATCTGCAATGTTAAATCAGAATTCACATCGACAGTCCTAAATATGATTTCTATTTAACATGCAATTCTCTTTTTTCTGTTTTCACTTATTTAATGAAAATCATGCAATATGCAATGCATGATACTAATCTAACATGAAATAATATGACATGGTAATATGACTTAAACTACATGACATAAATAAAATGCAGTCTATCCTAAAGAATGAAATTGATTTATTCTAAGACATTTTTTTTGTATTTTCCATGAAATTCGAAATTAGAAAAATGTGAAAATTATCTAGCTAGATTAAGATTTTATCCGACTTATATTAAGAATTAGGTCAGGCTAAACCCTAATTTAAACTAAGATATTTTCTTAACTTAGCAATCTCTAACCTAAGATGCGGTCTATCTAAAAAAATCTAAACTTATAATAAATTAGAAAATATTCTCTAAAATTAAACTATGTGCAATTTTACCATAATATGCAATGACGTGCAAAGAATGCCCTAATTCTAATTTTTTCTGTTTGTTTTTTTAAAAACAAATTCGAAATTAAATTGTCAAATAATTAAACATGCAATTTAAATTAATGAAACAAAAATCTAACATTCTAAAATTATGTTTTTGGTATTTTTTATTCTAAATAATAAATTTCCTACCCTAAATATGCGAAAACCCTAAAACAAGAAATAAATCTAATCTAACTCACATTTTTTTGGATTTTTTTTTTTTACAGAAGCAAAATCAACTTAAACCACACGATGGCAAATCAAAGCCAGATAAGATTGACTTGACGTCCAAAAATTGATGAACCATATCTCGTACATGAGATCGGATTGGTCAATTTTAAATAAACCGCAAATCGAATCTTGAGTGTGAGATCGGATTGACGATTTTCCAAAAGATTGCGAGTTAGATTTCGGGCGCGAAAATCGGACTATCAATCCTTAATTTAATAGGCTAATTCCATGTCGGGCAATCTCAATCTTACATTTAGGAATAATTATACTAACAAAAGAACAAGTAAAATAATAATAATAAAAAAATAGAAAACTACCTAATGATTTTCCTTTTTTTCCTTTTTTACTTTTGCTTTCCAAAGGATGCTTGGCAGCTCGTGGTAGGCGCACCGTCGATCAGAGGTTGCAGTCATTGGAGCTCCGGCGAGGCAGGGCGCGGCGTTGGCTGGCGGAGCGGCAAGAGGCGCTGCAGGTGTCGGCGGGCTTCGGCGACGAGGCTGGGCGCGAGCTACTGCTGGTGCGAGACTGACTCAGGCGAGCAAGGGGCGGTGAGTTGCAGAGACCAGCAGAGAAGGGGCGTCGCGGGCGAAGTAGCTGCAAGGGCTGCATCGCGACTTCGGGGCTCCTAGCGCTGCATATTGGCGACAGTAGAGGCGAAGCAAGGGCGCTGGGACTTCTAGTGATGTACATCGGCGATGGTAGAGGCGAAGCAGGGGCGTTGGGTCGCGGCTGCTGCAGGGGAGCTTAGATTTGCTGGCGTCAGACACCCGAGCGGCGAGATTGGGACAGTGGCGGTCGTCGAGCAGGGGTTGGTAGGCGCTGAGGACAGGCAGAGAGGGGCGTCGTCTGGTGCTAGCTTGCGGCGGAGCAGCCATGGCCGGATCGATGGGTTGCAGGGAGCGTCGGTGAGCAAGGCGCGACATCCGAGTTGTGGTAGCGGCTGGTGGAGGCGGTGCCGGAGCAGTGGCCGGTGCGACGCGGCACCGGCACGGGCAAGGCTGCCTCTATGAAGAAGATGAACAGTGCCAGCTAGTTTTTTCTTTTTTTTTAGAAAGTGATTTTCTCTTTTGACCAAGATGGACGAAGACCCTCTTTCTTACACGAATTTTCCTCTCAATTCTTTCAATTTTTTTTTCATCCCCCCCATTGTCTGTACGTGCACAACACCTTTTATAAGGAAAAAATTTAGATCTTTGTGGCATATTTTGTTTTCAATTTCACTTGTACATAGTCCCTTGAATATATCGTTTGAAATATATGCACCCTGCGCAATATATTTTTTTTTTGTATTTTTCATATATTCCACCTGAAAATTTCCTTTCTGCCTAAAAACATGTCCCCTGGTGTATATTACCTGAATATGTGAAAAATCTCACCTGAATCAACGCTCACCGTCGGTCCAAAGCAAAAATAAAATAGAACAAAATAAAATAAATGTTTCTAAACTATATGTCGTGCGATTTTATTTTATTTTTGGTAAAAATTAACCCATTTTTTATGCAAAAATTTAGGTGTCAACAGCTGCCCTTCTTTAAAGGTGAGCTCGTTGAGGTTGCCTTCAAAGACAAATTGAGACCTAAATTTTGGCTATGCGCATGCAATGAATGATTTTTGTTGGAAAATGAATTCCATTTTTCAATGCAATTTATATGATGCGTGGAAACGCAAATGATAAATGAACCTACCTAGAATAACTTACCTTCAATGAGGATAGACTAATTCGAGATAGTTGGTGTTACATGTCCAGGACCCGTACCATTCTACGGTCGCCCAGAATAGTAACATGGCTTTGCAAAGAGACTGCTTTTCCAAGACCCGTACCTTTCTACGATTGCCCAGTATGGTAGTGTTTGGTTGTGTCTAGGACCGGTATCTTTCTACAGTCGCCTTGACAAAGAAATTGATTTTTCAGGATCTGTATCATTCTACGATCGCCTAAATTGGGAAATAGGTGTTGTTTAGGACCCATACTATTCTACGGTCACCAAAACAGGGATTCGCCTTCCAGGACCCGTACCATTCTACGGTCGCCTGAATGGACAAATAAATGTTGTTTAGGACCTGTACCATTCTATGGTCGCCTGAATGGGGAAATAAATGTTGTTTAGGACCCGTACCATTCTACGGTCACTTTGACAAAAAAATGATTTTCTAGGACTTATACCATTCTACAGTCGCTTGAATGGAAAAATAGATGTTGTCTAGGACCCGAACCATTCTACGGTCACCTGAATGGAGAAAAAAAATGATTTTCCAGGACCCGTACTATTCTACGGTCGCCTAAATGGGGAAATAGATGTTGTCTAGGACCCGTACCATTCTACGGTCGCCTAAACGGGGATTCTTGGCTAGGACCTGAACCTTTCTTCAGTTGCCCAGTCTTGCAACAGAGATCATCTGACTAGGACCCGAACCTTTCTTCGGCCGCCTTAATCAAACTGAACCTGGAGAAAAATCTTTGGGGACAACTCAATTGAGTGTCGGTATACTTAAAAGGAAATACCTATATAATGACAAGTATTCAAGGTATGGATAGATATATACTTACCTGGTAACATATCTAATCCTCATAGATATGTCTCTTGCAAAACATGGTCATAGGAGAAGCAACATGCATTTGTAATCACAAACATGCATTAATTCAATGGAGGTTCGTGATGATTTCTATCAATCTTGCATCACCTAATTTCCATTGGGAAAGATTTCAAAAGAGTATTCCAATCTGAACACATGAGTGTCATGAATGTGTCAAATGAGGGACCTCTCGGTTTGAAAGGATTTTTCACTCATCCTCATTAAAAGGGTTATTTCATCCTGACCTTTGATGCAGGATCTTGACAATCACTCTATCTTTCCATCATCATGCCAAATAAGGGTTCGAGCAATCTCACAAGTGGTACGACCTTACCAATATAAGAGGTCTTTAACATGGTCCGTAATGTCGGCTTGGTCAATGGCTTAACAAAGGGGACTCTTCGAGTCAAAGCTATTGAAAAATGACATTTCACAATTGTCTTGGGATTTAAAAGTCAAGAAACTTGCGAAATGAGGCATAAATTGTCTTACTTGCACTTCTTCAAGCGATGCTTTCGAACATATGAACTTTTACATTAATTCAAGTGCCCTAATTTGAAGAGACTTTACAAGGGACGTAACGTAGGCCTGGTTCACGGGTTGAGAAATGAAAGGATCGTTAGGCTCAAAAAGTGTTTAGGAGGTGTTGACACTTGATTTTTAGTCGATACATCATTTAAAAAAAAAAGATGAGTCCAAATTTTGTGACGGGTTTTACAAGATTCATAAATCGACCCCGCATATTATGAAAAAAATAAAATAGAGAGAAGACCCCAATTAGTTCACAATTAATCGTCGCCGTTCATCAATAATGCATCATGGCCATTGAAATAGGCATGTGCTCAATTAGGGGAACTCTTAACTAGGAAGATCAAATCCTAGCCCTTAGTTCAATCCAAGGGCTAAGATTTGATCTTGCCTGAAAATATATAAAAAGAAAAGAAAAGAAAGGCGGGGGGGGCATTCGACGGACGGCTTTTCTCTCTCTGGAAAATCGACTCTCTCTTCAACCGTTTCTCTCTCTCTCTCTCTTGCTCTCTCCCTCGCCGATTCTCCCACCGCAACCGAGAGAAGCAAGTGGCAACTCCCCTCGCCGGACGGAGCTCCCTTCTCCTTTGTCCCTCTCGATCTCGCTCCCGCCTCTAGCGTTTCTTTGATCGCTTGACCACACCCCTTTCCCCTCGCGGCAATCGTTGGCAGACGGAAAAATCGAGGTAGCCATGCTTCCCGTAGCGGAGGCCGCCGTCCTCGCAGCGGCTGCTCCTCGCCGCAATCCTGATGTTCAACCTCGCCGTGCTGATCCTCTTCGCGCTCGGCGTGTTCTCATTCCCGAACAGTGGCGGCTCCTCCTCCGTTACTCCACTCTAGTAGACGAAGAAGCTGTGGTCGGTAGATCCGCGTCGCTAGAGCTTAACTTTTACAAATCTGATAATCCTCGACGTTTGTGAAGAGTTGCTAAGCTTGATTGTTGATTGATTAAGCCTAAATCGATCGGATTGCCCAAAAGGTATATATCTCTTCCCGAGCTCGATGAAGCAAAGTTGTTCTAGACAACCGGGGCTAGAGCTCACCCTAGGGTTCTAATTCTGCAATTTCAACATGTTTAAGATGTTATAATGGCCTTAGGATAGCTTAGGATGAGCTTGATTGGCTTAAGCATGCTTGATTGTTTGAATATGCTTGTTCTGCAAAAATCATGTCTCTGTGACAGCTATAAACTCGTTACTATTGTTTTTTATGTTTGATGTCTTCACAAGAGTTGAAGATGACTCAAAGACCTTTGCAATGATCCATAGAACATTCCGATCTGATGTCGTTTACTACCTGAAAATAGCTCGCCATTTAGCACCAGTTTCTGGAAAATTGTTGTTTTCTGACTTGCTCTCTGTTTCGGATGACCTTCTGTGCAAATGACTTGATACAAGCTGGTTGCTGTGGTTTTCTGTGTTTTAAGTCTTCATGAAAGTCAAATAAGGTTCGAATATCTTTCCAATGAGTTATAGAATGCCTTGATTGGACTTCATTTGATATGGTTTTTGCATGTCCAAAGTCTAGTACAGAATCTGTCAACTGTTTTTTTTTTTTTCTGTTAACTGGATGACTGATTTGTGCAAATGACTTGATACGAGCTGGTTGCTGTGATCTTCTGTGTTCAAAGTCTTCATGAAAGTCGTAGTATACTTCATGGGCTTTTCAACGATATAAATTTTGCACCGATTGACATCCATTTTTCCTATCAATTTCATGTCCGAAGTTCTGTTATAATCTGTTGATGTTGCTGTAATGTCGATTACTAGAATGATCTGTTCGGTTTACTATTTTTGTGTGATTTTCTGCATGTAGATTTTTGTTAGAGTGTCTTCATGTGATTTGATCCTAACATTCAGACCTAAGTACACAAAATATTGAAGAATTTTCTCAAGTCATATATACAGAATCAAGCCTGATTGTTTTCAGTCTTTGCTGCCATTTTGTCTTCTAATCTGATGTCCTGGAAGAATGTCTTCGATTGAGCTTGTTAATGAACTAATTTGTCGATTATACCTTCTAGATGATTGTAATAGACATCTCAAGCTTTAAAATGACATAGTGCATGCCTGAATCGACCATCATTTGCTATGTTTAACATTTTTTCTAATCCATTCTGAAATCTAGAATTTGCCTTGGTCAGAAATGCATATTCTGTTTTGATGGGCCTGATTGTTTGCCACTTTCCCACGATCTTTTAGGCATAGATTTTGAGGTTGAATCCTTGATGAAAGTTGTCTGAAACATCGATACCTACAGCATATAAAAAATTGAGATCGTTTGAACATCAATTGAAAGGCTCAATTGGCTGTAGAATTACGGTGTGACATGCTACAATGTTCTATTCCTGACTGACTTGTTCATGTTCTTGGATTTTTAGAAATTCATGCGTTAGGAATCTTGAGATGCTTCCTTGGTGAAATTTGTTCCTCATATGCTGGTTTTTCTGCCATAAAAATTCTAGGATGAGATAGCCATTGATTGTGCTTTTATTAAGCCTTTTTGAATGCCCAGTTTCTGTGATTGGATGATTTGGTTGATGGACGTGCATGCGTTCTTGAATCTTTTAGAATATTATGCATGCTAAATTTGATGATATTCTCTTTTTTTTAGAATTGATGTATAACGTGCCTCATTGGAGATCATTTACTATGTAAAAACCATGCATCGAGTCAATATGTTGCAACTGAAATTGTCATGCATTTTACTCCTAATAACAAGTCACATATCAATATTAATGAATTTGTGTGAACTTTTGCACATAAATTTAGGGTTAAATGTCTTAATCAAACTTGTTCTTCACATTTAGCCCTAAGTTATGTTCAAATTTCATAATTTTCATGGATTGATTAGGTGGCTTAACAAGTCAGTTACTATGCATTATTTTCTGATTTGCTTATGATTGATTTGCATGCTTTAGCAATTGTTGCTTTTCAGCCATGAATTTGACCTTACTTGAACCTGATACATCTTAGGAAACTCCATTCATGAAAGCTATTCCTCACGGTGTGCTTGATGTTCTGTGCTTTTCTTAGAACCAATTCTCCATGGGTTCTACCCCAATTGCTTTGATCTCATTTGTGATGTTTGATGATTTTTGTTGTGATCCTTTGTTATGATCTCATTCTAGGATTTCTAATATCTTGCATGTTGAATTGAGATTACTTATCTCCCTGATTTTGATCCTTACTTTCTGAACTTTGTACACAAAAATTCTTGGAAAATAAAAACCATTTTTTTAATGCTTTTTAGACCTTTGAATGCGTGAAACAAATCTGGAATTTCATATTCTAGTTGATTCGAGCTTGATTTTCATATTGCACTTCTTTTAAATGAGTGCACACAAAAGATGTCTTGTTTTCGTTTGTTTCGATATGCATGCTTGTTTCTCTCATTTGTATGTACCTAGTTATAAGTTTCTTAGATTAGGTTTAGATTAGGATCCCAAAGATGGATCTTTGCGTGAAGACGGTGGAGGTCGATGTCCCTTCCGACCATTACCATGTGCTATTTGTTTTCCCGACATATGTCTCGGGTTCCATTTGTTGTATAAAACCTGATGAGTTGCAGGTTTTCTCTCTCTTTCTCTCATCTTTTTTTTTCAATTGTATTTTTCTTTTATATTTTTAGGATTACATGATAGATTCATTGCTTTCATTGATTGTTTACTTACTGTCTTGCAATTTCGATTTCATTGAGTGGTTCCTTTTCTTGTTTTTCTAGAAATAGAATAGAATTAAAGTGACCAACCACGCACGATCACTTAGTCCAGAATTGATGATCTCGAAAATGTAAAAAGAAACACATGGACATGTTAGGAAAAACACAACATACTGTTTAGGTAACCAAAAGGGCGTTAATAGATAGCGTAACCCAAGTCCTCGGACCTAGATATTTGGTTGCGTAGGAATTGAGGGAATACTCCCGACCCTCAATTGGGTTTTCTAGCCGACCCCCAAAATAAGGCTAGTGGCGACTCCCGCCTATTTTTAGGTTGTCATAAACAACTAGACCATACAAAATTCGCTGTCGTGTGGGGTACGAGCGTAGGAGAGCTTGCGATCTCGTGGAGGAAACTCTCGTGATTAAAGTACCCCTAAACCCGACCTTTCCCCTTTT
This sequence comes from Eucalyptus grandis, assembly GCF_016545825.1. NCBI lineage: Eukaryota > Viridiplantae > Streptophyta > Magnoliopsida > Myrtales > Myrtaceae > Eucalyptus > Eucalyptus grandis. The sequence goes on from NC_052621.1 coordinate 33,409,444, forward strand.
GACCTCGAGGGCGGCGAGATCAGGTCGTGATAGGCTTGGCGACTCCACTAGGGACTGGTTACCAGATTAAGAGGACTTGAAGCCGTTTAAAAATGGTTGTTGTGTTTTAACTAACATGTCTCGTGTAGGATCGCCTACATGTCAAAATTGCGTGGAAAATCAGGTTTGTCGCTAACCTCGTGTTAAATGATCTTGTAGGTAGGAGTTATAAGGGGAGGCATGCTTGTAAACCCTTTTTTTTTTATAGGTGGTGTAAGGATGTATGAATGTATGAGGGTTTATATTGAAGTGCTGGATGTTTAAATTTAAATGCATGTTTACAAGCTTTAGCACGACACCGCACACACAACCGCGGTCTAAAACCCCGATCGCCTAATTTAGGACCTTAGGAGGGTTTATGGGTGGAATCTGCGAATGAATACTCGTGGTAATCCATTACTTACATAAGCCCGCTCATCCCAACCGATAAAATAGCACTAACTGACGATAGTAGCGGTGGGTAAACTATTTTTATCCTTTGGGATGAGGACCTTGAGCCTTTAGCACCCTCACCTTAGGCGTCAAAACCTCACAATTTCATGCGACATGTGATTTGTGCTTGCCATATGTTTGGTGGGTAAGATATAGTTCCTTTTTTTATTTATTGTTCTTATCTTTTACTTTCCATATTTCAATTGTGCGTTTTATATTTCAACGACGATATGTTTTAATCATGGATGCCCCTTTAGGTTTAGGTTTAGATGGGTAAACCCGAAGTGGACGTGATCCCTGTGCCTGGGAATCTCAAGATCTATGGGAGAATCTCAACCCAAGACATCAAGACTATGTGGAAAAACGCATAGGCGTTTTCGGCGAGCTCATATTAAGGAGCAAGAAGACAGTGCCTTGATCGATGAGGAACGCTTGGCCCATGATAACAAGCATCTCCACACGATCTCACCTAGTCCTTCGGTTTCCATTTCATATTCTTTCCTCGTAAAGGGATTTCCTTTGTGTTTCCCTCCTTTCTATCGAGATTTACTTGTATTCATCTTCATATCACATGTAAAATCACATGTAAGATCGAACCACTTTGTAAGCTTCAAGAAAGCAGGGTTATGTTTCCCTTGTAATTGTTCGATGAAATAGATAAAATTCATGAATGTTTTCATGTAATTTTTAGAAACGGGGCATTCTGATTAAATATTTGTCGTTGTTCCTTTTCAATTGTATAATTTCTTTTGAAGAAATTTTTATAAGATGATGTTATATGATACTAGGATCATATACACTTCTTATCATTATTTCATCTCAAGAAAATATAAAATTGACTAGGATTTGTATTTTAATGGTTTCTTTTAACTTGTACTAATTCGAGTCATCTTCTTTTACAAGGAGGTTTTGAGGATGACTTCGTGGCTATGATTGAGCATGTTGTGATTGATCTGACTAAGGGGAAAATCCCATGTGAGAGTGATACAATTGCCAAAAGCGTCATCGAAGTCGGCTCATTGATTGATAATTTTGGAGCCATGAAGATCTCAAGCGTGGGTTTTAGACCCGTTGTGATTGAATTGCCACCAGAAGTTGGTGAATGTTCCAATACTAAGGTGACTCCTATTTATGACACTAGGGCGGTCCCTTGGAACTATAATACAAATGAAATCGATGCCGTCACCCAATCGGGTCGAATCTACCCACCACGTGAAGGTGAGGAAAAAAAGGCCGTAATTGATGAGGAAGCTGAACAACTCCTCAAAACAGTCAAGACAAGTGAGGTAGAAGTGATTGACCAATTGCGCAAGATGCTTGTGCAGATTTCCCTATTGGAGCTTTTCAAGATCTCTGAAAAGCATAGAAATGCTCTTCTTAAAATTTTGAATGAAGTTCACGTGCCCGAGACCATTGGAGAAGTACAGTTGGAGGAGTTTGTAGGAGTTATACTTCTAAGAGATCAAATTACTTTCTCTGAGAAAGACCTCACTCCTAAGGACCAAGCACATACTAAGGCTCTATATGTGTTTGCTTAACATTTTAAGACTAAGATTTTGAAGGTCCTGATCGATAATGGCTCTGCCTTGAACATTTGCCCTTTATCCACCCTTCGTAAATTGGGGATAGGGATGGAAAATGTCTCTACTCCAACGATTCCCGTTGAAGCCTTTGATGGGATGAAGAGAGAAACAATAGGGGAAATCGACTTACCACTAACGATTGGCCCTATTACCATGACTAAAAAATTTCAAGTATTGGATATCCCAAGCAACTTTAGCCTGCTATTGGGACGATCTTGGATCCATGCTGCAGGGATCATTCCTTCTAGTCTTCATCAGATGATGAAACTTCCCATCGATGGAAAGATTGTGACTATCCGATGTGAAAGAGATGTGGAGACTTTTCATAACACTGCCATGCCTTTCATTGAGCCTGAGGTCAAGGGAGAGTCAAGCTACCACTCATTTGAGATGGTGTCTATCACTCACGTGCCTGTTGGGTCGATCATTAGGAAGCCTCAGTTTTCAAAGGCCTCTTTGATGTCAAGTAAAGAACTGCTCAAGAACGGTTTTGCTATTGGGAAAGGTTTGGGTAAGCTTGCCCAAGGCATGCCAAATCCCATTAAGGTGGTCAAAATCAACAAGCGTGAAGGCTTAGGTTATCAAGGCGACCGTAAGGGGCAAGGTAATCATAAAGGCCCAAACATCAAAGGTAAAAGCTACCGACGTCTCTTGCCTCTACCTTTGAACGATTTCTTTCCTGGTCCACTGAAGCTCTTGCAATAAGAAGAGGCCAATGTCTACCACTTTGCTGATTTGTTTGAAGACGATTTGTTTGTCACTATCAGTGGAAATGAAGAACCTACAGTTCCCACTGTGTAAGGGATGTTTTTAGTTCCTACATTCAATTTTTAGTTGTATTCCATTCATTTCTCCCATGCGAGGGAATTCTATTCATTTCTCCCTTGCGAAGGAATTTCATTCATTTCTCCCCTGCGAGGGAATTCCATTAATTTCATTCGTTTGTGCTTGTAATACTCTGGATCATAAACTTTCTAGATCCAAGATGATATACGTTGTAATGCAATTTTCGCATATAAATAAAATTCATGTTTTGTTAATAGACGTGTGAAGCCCAAATCAGTCATATAATGATGCTTTGAGGCATGAGCCTCCACACGATATATAGTTTCAAAATGTTTTAGTGGAACAAGATGTCCAATGACATGAGGGTTAGTTCCCAATAAATTTTTCAAAAACAACTTGAATTTGAAAACAAATTTTTCATGACATTTACATAAATTGCATTCATTTATATGTATATATACTAACATTTTTCGATTGCATCTCAAGCATGGCATTTCACATCATGATAGTCATTTGCATGGCTCGGATTTGCATTCAAAAGACTTTGACGAACCCGATTATTCCGACTCAAATAATGAGGATGATCCTCGAGTTATTGAAAAGGATTGGCTCAGACATGAAGAGTCCAAACCTCCTACCACCGAACAGCCAATCACTGTAAATTTGGGAGATTCGAATAACCCTAAAGAAACCAAGATTGGGGCAGGTCTCTCTCAAGCGGATGCCAATAGATTAATTGGGCTCTTGAAAGAAATATATGAAGGAGAGTGTGGCCCTCATATGAACGGTCATCTCTTGACTAGGAAAATCATGAGGCTCGGTTACTATTGGTTGACCATGGAAGCCGATTGTATTCAGCATGTGAGGTGCTGTCATCAATGCCAAGTCTATGGAGACAAAATCAATGCTCCTCCTAATGAGCTGCATCAAATGTCCGAGTCCTGGCCTTTTTCAATGTGGGGCATCGACATCATTCGACCAATTAATCCTAAAGCATCGAATGGACACCGTTTTATCTTAGTAGCAATTGATTACTTCACCAAATGGATTGAAGCCAATTCTTATACTCATGTTACTGCAAAGAATGTGGCAAAGTTCATCTGTCATGATATCATCACTCGATATGGAGTTCCTGAAGCAATCATCACAGACAATGGATCAAACTTGAACAATAAAGTGGTAGATGAATTGCTTGGAGAATTCCACATTCGCCATTTGAATTCTTCACCCTACCGCCCACAAATGAATGGAGCTGTGGAAGCAACAAATAAAAACATCAAGAAGATTTTAGCCAAAATAGCAGAAAATTATCGTGATTGGCATGATCGGTTGCCATATGCTTTGTTTGCCTATCGAACTTCAATTCGCACTTCAATTGGGGCAACACCTTTCTCATTAGTTTATGGGATGGAAGTTGTATTACCCGTGGAAGTGGAAATTCCTTCACTGAGGCTACTTTCTCAAATCAAGCTCTCTGAAACTGAATGGGTTCAACAAAGATTTGAACAACTTAATATGATTGATGAAAAACGGGTAAAAGCCTTATGCCATGGACAGAGCTATCAGAAGAGAGTAGCTAGGTCGTTCAACCGCAAGGTTAAACCGAGACATTTCGAGATCAACGATCTTGTCTTGAATAAAGTCTTACCTATCATTCCAGATCCTCGTGGGAAGTTTACTCCAAACTACGAAGGTCCATTTATTGTAAAGAAAGTGCGACCTGGTGGGGCATTAATCCTTATAGAAATGGATGGTCAAGAATTGCCAAGACTTGTAAATGCGGATGCTGTCAAGAAGTATTATCCATGAATAAAGTGAAAGGCCTTTGAGCCATTTTTGGATTGAATCTGAGCCGCTTTAGGATGTTTGCACCATACATTTCATGCATACATATTGCATATACATGTTTGTTCATTTTTGTGGCATCCCAAAATTCATGACGACCTCTAGTTACATTAAAGTCTATGAATAGGAGATGGAAGTACCATCAAGTTATTTTATGGCCATTTAATCCATAATTTACAATAAGAGATATGGCCAAGCTTTTAATGGATAATTATGTGATAGGAAAGAAAATTCTATCATTGGCCATGTGTATTATAAATTGAAATTTATGGATTTGTGACTACAAGTTTTATGGCCTTATTATTACTGCAAGTTAGGTATTTATTTAAGTGGAAAATGTTAATGGATTATTAAAAGATTAGTGGGCCGAAATTCTTAGGCCAAGCTAGCCCAAAAACCTAGCCCAAGACCCCCACCACTTCGGCCCAAGGCCCGGCCCATGGAGCCCATGGGGTAGCCAACGCATGAAGGAGGTGAAGCATGGTGGACACTTGTCTTTGAATTGCCTCCACTTGTTCATTATTTAAAGCCAATTGTCCATGCATCTTCCACTTGTCCCTTACATGCAAAAATAGAGATTAATTGTTAATCAAAGAGCAAAAAGGGAGGGGATTTCGACCAGAAGGGGAGAAGAGAGAGAGAGAGTACCGTCCAAAGAAAGAAGAGATAAAGGGAGGAAGAGAGAAAGACAGGAAGAGAGTTCGTCCGCCGTTTGTCGCTGCTTTGCCTCTGTTTGCTGCTGTTTTGTGCTTGAATCTAAGGCAAGTGAAGTCCTAAAACCTACTCTTTGCATTGCTGTGTGTATGTGTAGTAGATGGTAAGTCTTGGTTGTGGTAGATGGGATGAGATTTCGGAGCTTTGAAGAGAGATTCGTTGGTCATGCATGCTGATTTCGGAAAGACCAGTCCGACCGTCCGCGAGTTTGTGTGTTGCATGTGACCTTTTAGTTGGAATTTCACTTCGACCTCTTCATGAAAATTGTATAGAAAATCTTGAAGAATAACATACTGAAATTGGAGATAAAACTAACAAGTATTTCTTGGTGAAACGATTTTCCTTTGGAGAGACTAGATCTGGAATTCGTCGTCATGACCTTCAGTGGTTTCGTGGTCTGTAAAGTAACTTTCTTGTTGAAATCTCACTTTAATCTCTTAACAAAAGTTGTAGTATACTTCTTGCGGTAGAACATATAAAAAATTTAGAGGAAATGAACGAAAATAGGTCGGTGAAACCGTTGTCTTTTGAAGAAACTGGATCTATGAAAAACGCTCCTTCGACCTAGTATGATTTCGGGATTTTTATAAAATCATACAGTTAAAATTTGATAGTGTGTCCTTAATTAAAGTTGTAGGTAATATTCTGAGAAACAACATACTGACATTTCAGAGTAAATAGACCAGTAATGACCAAGGAAACGATTTTCCTTCAACACGGGTAGATCTGGAAAACGAGACCGAGAATAGAAAAAGTAAATCGATTTTATCTTTTAATCCAGAACGAATTGGACTACGATTTCTTCATGAAGCTTGTACCTCTAGGTCTTAAATAAAGTGTGTCCAATTTTCAGAATTTCCTGAGTTTATTTAAGGGTTTAATCGAAATTGTTTTCAAAACTGTGCATGGATGATGTTAAAATCCTTTTTCGGTGATGTATGGACCTGTACGTATTCTGTAAAGCCTTATTTGATATGGTGTTCTTCAAGAAATGTGTTCTATCAGATCTTATCTACAATGTGTTAAATTTTCAGAATTAAATTCCATCGTTTGCTAATTTTCTAGAATTTTTCATGAATAGCACGCATTCTGTTTAAGCTGGAAATTGTTTTATTTACTGTTTATTGGATTTATTATGTAAATCATGATATCCTGGATTATTAGTCGTGCAATGACATGATGACATTCATACATTTCTTATGACATCAAAGGATTGATGGATTTTCATGAACTCATTGAAGTTTTCAAAACCATTGCATCAAATGATACTTTCCCAAGGCACATTATATGATTTTAAAAAGGGATGCTGTCAAATGAGATGTATGGGAATATGCATTGTGGTGATGAGAAGGCCGTCGGAGGTGTGAGCCGACTATGCCCCAGGAGTGTCAGGATGCCCAGAATGTGGGGGGCCGGATGCCCGGTGGCCTTAAATGGCTGAATGCCGGAGGTTATTCCTCGGGAGTTTCGAGATGCCCGGTGGTATACGATACATAATTCCAGAGGGGGGGAATCCTGGTGGTATGCCGGTACGTAATTCCGGAAGCCCCGGAGGTTTGTGCCCGGGGGGATTCCTCGTGATGCTAGTTGGGATGCGAGATGCCCGGAATGTAGGGGCCGGATGCCCGGAGGTTACTCGCGATGCCTAGTTGGATGCGAGCGATAAATTGTGGGATGCAAACATTGGTCCCTGGAAAGAAAAACTGATGAGATCCTTGTGAAAAATAATAATTGAAAATGAATCATGTGCATGGGTGTATGCATATGGCATGATGCATGATCTGCTTATGAAAATAAATTGATGCTATTTGACATTGAGAATGCGATCCTGAAGGCTTGAATGGATCTCATGGTGATGCATGCTTGATAGCATGGATGATATGAATCATGGTGATATATGCACGATGGCATGGCAAGATATGCATGACTGCATGGCAATATATGCACGCGCAGGTGATGTGTGCTTGATAGCATGGATGATATGAGTGCATGGTGGTATATGCACATATGGCATGAGTATGCATGAATGCTTGATGATGAGTGCATGGTGGTATATGCACATATGGCATGAGTATGCATGAATGCTTGATGATGAGTGCATGGTGGTATATGCACATATGGTATGGGTATGTATGAATGCTTGATGATGATGGCATGATGATATACGTATGGTTGCGAGGTGAGGTATGCTTGATATGCATGAATAATATGTGCTTTGTTATGATGCCTTGATTGTTCTGTTTGACGCAATGAGTAGTTTGGTGGATCTTTACTGCTGAGTGGTTGTACTCACCCCTTTTGGGGAATAACATTTCAGACTAGATAAGATACCTCTGCTGCCACTGCTACCGGTAGATGGATCAAGTGGTTGGGTATGACCGCGAGGAGGAGGATAGCAAAGGAAGGAACTTTTGGATGCCGACACTGATCGATGGACTTTAAGTATACGACTATTGGGGGAGATGTTGGTCATCCTTTTGGAGTATAGCCAAGTATAGAGAACCATGGCATTTTGATGTACCGATGAATGATGTCCATCTGGTTTAAGTAAATAAAAGTGTTCGGCTTTTACCTATAAATGTTTAGTAGGTGTGCATCGTTTTCTGAATATAAGGAAGTGAGTTGATGGATGTGCTTCCGCCATATGAACTACGCAAGGGACCGATAATAAAAAATGTAAACCCCCATGGTTGTATGGACCCGCTGCAATTGGAATGGTATCAGAGTGACATGTTATTAGGGAAAGTAAAAAGGTAAGCGAACTATGGCGACCCTAACGGATCGAGGGCCGTTGAGGGGTGCCGCATGCCTATTTTGGTTTCAGAGCTATGGTCTATTTGGAGTGATAAGGTGCCTCAGATGGAGATGAGGATAGAATGATGCACACCATAGGATACCAACCAAGAGTAGTTGGGTAACTTTGAACAACGGGTGATGAGTATTCACTCGTAGATCCCTGGTAACTAGTGTGATATTGCTTTTGTGTGTCAATAACATTCTATGTTACTTATGTGACTTTAGTAATATCCTTAATTAATGATCTGACTAATGACACCGAGTTGCAAATTATTCTTGAGGCAAATGCTTGGAAAACTGTAGGAAAATCATGGTGTGAGCTGGAAGTGCTCATCCATCGAGGGCTGAAGCCTCTGCTGCAAGGGCTGAATCCCGAATGGAAGATATCCTGCAAGCTTTGGCTAATATTGTAAATTTGATGGAAAGGCAAGGGCAGCAACAACCCGGAATGGAACGTCGCCCTCAAGGACTGGTGGAACAATTTCTGAAGTTGAAACCACTTAAGTTTAGTGGAATAGGAAGTCCTGAGGCGGCGGAGCAATGGATTGATGGAATGGAACGGATTTTCCGGTTGTTGGACTACAATGATGCTGAGAAAATAACTTTGGCAGAGTACCAGCTGGGGGGAAATGCAAAGTTTTGGTGAAGTGCTTCAAGAGACACAATCTTTCCACCAAGTACTGAGATAAACTAGGATGAGTTTGTTAGGGCTTTCAATAGGAAGCATTTCTCTGATTGTGCCAAGGATAGGAAGATTACTGAATTTGTTCAGTTAGAACAAAGGGAGCTGACAATAGACCAGTATCAGGCAAAATTTTCTGAATTGTCTAGGTATGCTCATAGGTTGGTTGAGGATCGAGAGGAAAAGGCTAAGAGATTCCTGAAAGGATCAAGGACTGACATTAGAAAACAACTAGTGCCTCTGAATATAAGGGATTATAATGAGATTTATGAGAGGACACAGTTGGTGGAGTAAGAGTTAGTGAGAGAGCAATCAAAATCTAAGAGGCAGATGACCTTTAATGATGTTCGAAGGGGTAAGAGACCCTATCCCGGTCAAGGTCAGACCTAGGATGTTAAGAAAAAGAGTAACTTTGGAAATTTTAGAAGAGCTTGGAATGGCTCGACTTTTGGGAGAGTACCCTACCAGGGTAATTTTTGCCAAAGGTGTGGTAGACAACATGGGCCAGGACCTTGTAATAGCCAACTGAGATGTAATGGATGTGGGCAAATAGGACACTTTAAGAGAAATTGTCCATGTGATGGGTCGCAGCCGAATGTTAGCTCGGTGCGATAGGTACAACAAAGTACTGGTGGACCAAACCTACCAAGGAATCCACAGAGGCCACCATCACAAGGAAGGGTGTATGCGATCACTCAAGAGGAAGCAGAAGCTTCCGAAAATGTTATCTCCGGTACGATTTCGATAGATGGATAAGAGGGCATATGCGTTATTTGATATAAGTGGCACGCTTTCATTTGTGTCTGAGAAATATAGATGATTGTGAGAAGTAGGAACCAAATCTTTAGATATGCCTCTTCGTATTTCTACATCACTGAAGGACATGTTGTTATCTACGTTAACATGTGAAAAGTGTGAGATAACCCTAGGGGAATGAGATCTGAAAATGGACTTGATAGTGATAGTTATGTATGACTTTGACGTCATCGTAGGAATGAACTAACTCCGTAAGCAATGGACTAGGATGAATGATTTCCTGAGATAGTACTTACCCGTGTGCTAAGGATAAAACCGTGAGGCTAAGAATGGGATAGGCCAAAGTGGATAATATCTCTGTAAGTTAGTCCCTATTGAAACGAGACTCTCCAATGGATGTGTAGTTTGGGTTCGAACCAGGCGAAAGCTAGTGTACCTGTAATGACCCGGTCTGATGAGAGCGGGGAGTGGACGCCGAGGTTAAAGGACCTGAACAAGGAGCGGCTCCTGGCAGGCTTCTAGGATGGCAAAAGGGGGCAGGAATGAACCAAACTATGAACTGAATTGGGAAGGCAGTGTTTCTGGGATAATTTTATCAGAGTGGCGCAGCGGAAGCATGGTTAAGCTTGTAGAACTTTTGTTTATGAAAAAGAAGGACGGGTTGATGCGTTTGTTCATTAATTATAGGCAATTAAATCATGCGATTGTTAAGAGTAAGTGCCCATTCCCTAGAATTGATGACCTATTTGACCAACTGCAAGGAAGTTTGGTCTTTTCTAAAATTGACTTGAGGTCAGGATACCATCAGTTAAGGATTAAGAAAGAAGACATTCTTAAGACCACATTTAGGACTCGCTACGGACATTACAAGTTCCTAGTTATGCTATTTGGATTGACGAATGCCTTAGCTGCATTCATGGATTTAATGAATAGGATATTTAAGCCTCATTTGGATCAAATTGTGATTGTCTCCATTTGATGATATCCTGATATATTCTAAAGGACTCGAAGAACATGCATAGCATCTAAGCATAGTGCTGCAAAACAAGGCTTAAGAAGTGAATTATGGAGAGTGAGTTATGAATTTGAGGATTAAGTTATGATCATTTGAGTTAAGTAGTGACTTCTTATTAGAGGATCTTATTGGAAGTCTTGATGCATTACATGGAGGCATTTAGTATATATAGATTGATCTTGGAAGTCATGAGTTTGAGTGGCCATATGAGACATGAAATTATTTGTGGTTTATATGTCAGAATAATAGGTTTAATCGATGGTGGTCAACTTTTAATTTTAGGTGATGATCTCAGTTTGAAAAGGTTTGGTGGAATTAGTGGATATGATCAATTGTGGTTATAGTCTTTCCAAGGTGAAAAGGTGAAAGTTCAAGTTGTGGATTTGATGAGTGATTAGTCTAAGTGATGATCTTTTAGGGTGAGACATGAGATATACTCGATGGAAACTAGACAAGTTTTATTTTGGTGGATTGTCGATCTTTGAATTAAATAAGTCTTGGCGGACTATCAATATTTGAACCGAATGAATGGTATTATATTTTAGGCTTGAATCTATGTTTCAGTGAAAGCATAGTGAATGTCTTTGTTGGACTGAAGCAAATGAGTTGTTAATGGTGTCGATTTTGATGGTTCTAGGCTTGAATTGATGGTGACAAAGGTATAGGAATAATTTGGCTAAATGGTGTGTTAGATTGAAACCGTTAGGTATACCAGAATCGAAATGGGATCATGTGATGATGGATTTCATGCGGGGATTGCCAAGGACATTAAGTGGTCACGACTCTATCTAGGTGATTCTAGATTGCTTGACTAAGTCTACCCATTTCCTAGTAGTTCGAGTAGATTATCTGATGGATAAATTTGCTGAGTTATGCGTAAGCCAAGTGGTTTGCTTACATGGTGTTCCTGTGACAATCACGTCGAATCGAGACTTTAGATTTACTTCAAATTTTTGGAGAAGTCTCCAAGATGCTTTAGGGACGAAGCTTCAATTTAGTACTGTTTTTCATCCTCAAACAGATGGACAAACGAAAAGAGTGACCCAAGCATTAGATGACATGTGAAGAGCTTGCATCCTTGACTTTCAAGGAAGTTGGGATGAAAAGTTATACTTGGTAGAATTTGTGTATAACAATAGCTTTTAGAAAAGTACAGGCATGGCTGAGGAAGTATCAGCCAGACCCTGGTCACATACTCAATCATGAAGCTATCAAAGTGGATGAGGAAGTGAGATACATTGAGGAGCTTGTGCAAGTGCTGGATCGAAAGGAACAAATTCTTAGGACCAAGAGAATTCCATTGGTTAAGATATTGTGGCGATATCATGATGTGAAGGAAGCCACATGGAAAAGTGAAAATGAAATGAGGGAAATGTACCCTCACTTGTTTGAGGAGACATAGGCAATGTCTAATTTCGAGGACGCAATTCTCTAAGGAGGGGAGAATTGTGGAATCCCAAAATTCATGACGACCTCTAATTACATTAAAGTCTATGAATAGGAGATGGAAGTACCATCAAGTTATTTTATGGCCATTTAATCCATAATTTACAATAAGATATATGGCCAAGCTTTTAATGGATAATTATGTGATAGGAAGGAAAATTCTATCATTGGCCATGTGTATTATAAATTGAAATTTATGGATTTATGACTACAAGTTTTATGGCTTTATTATTACTGCAAGTTAGGTATTCATTTAAGTGGAAAATGTTAATGGATTATTAAAAGATTAGTGGGCCGAAATTCTTAGGCCAAGCTAGCCCAAAAACCCAGCCCAAGACCCCCACCACTTCGGCCCAAGGCCCGGCCCATGGAGCCCATGGGGTAGCCAACGCATGAAGGAGGTGAAGCATGGTGGACACTTGTCTTTGAATTGCCTCCACTTGTTCATTATTTAAAGCCACTTGTCCATGCATCTTCCACATGTCCCTTACATGCAAAAATAGAGATTAATTGTTAATCAAAGAGCAAAAAGGGATGGGGATTTCGACCAGAAGGGGAGAAGAGAGAGAGTACCGTCCAAAGAAAGAAGAGAGAAAGGGAGGAAGAGAGAAAGAGAGGAAGAGAGTTCGTCCGCCGTTCGTCGCTGCTTTGCCTCTGTTTGCTGCTGTTTTGTGCTTGAATCTAAGGCAAGTGAAGTCCTAAAACCTACTCTTTGAATTTCTGTGTGTATGTGTAGTAGATGCTAAGTCTTGGTTGTGGTAGATGTGATGAGATTTCGGAGCTTTGAAGAGAGATTCGTTGGCCATGCATGATGATTTCGGAAAGACCAGTCCGACCGTCCGTGAGTTTGTGTGTTGCATGTGACTTTTTAGTTGGAATTTCACTTTGACCTCTTCATGAAAGTTGTAGAGAACATCTTGAAGAATAACATACTGAAATTTGAGATAAAATTAACAATTATTTCTTGGTGAAACGATTTTCCTTTGGAGAGACTAGATCTGGAATTCGTCGTCATGACCTTCAGTGGTTTCGTGGTCTGTAAAGTAACTTTCTTGTTGAAATATCACTTTAATCTCTTAACAAAAGTTGTATTATACTTCTTGAGGTAGAACATATCAAAAAATTAGAGGAAATGAACGAAAATAGGTCGGTGAAACCGTTGTGTTTTGAAGAAACTGGATCTGGGAAAAACGATGCTTCGACCTAGTATGATTTCGGGATTTTTATAAAATCATACAGTTAAATTTTGGTAGTGTGTCCTTAATGAAAGTTGTAGGTAATATTTGGAGGAACAACATAATGAAATTTCAGAGTAAATAGACCAGTAATGACCAAGGAAACGATTTTCCTTCAACACGGGTAGATCTGGAAAACGAGACCGAGAATAGGAAAAGTAAATCGATTTTATCTTTTAATACAGAACGAATTGGATTACGATTTCTGCATGAAGCTTGTACCTCTAGGTCTTAAATACAGCATGTCCAAATTTCAGAATTTCCTGAGTTTATTTAAGGGTTTAATCGAAATTGTTTTCAAAACTGTGCATGGATGATGTTAAAATCCTATTTCGGTGATGTATGGACCTGTACGTGTTCTGTGAAGCCTTTTTTGATATTGTGTTTTTCACTAAATGTGTTCTATTAGATCTTATCTACAATGTGTTAAATTTTCAGAATTAAATTCCATCGTTTGCTAATTTTCTAGAATTTTTCATGAATAGCACGCATTCTGTTTAAGCTGGAAATTGTTTTATTTACTGTTTATTGGATTTTTTATGTAAATCATGATATCTTGGATTATTAGTCGTGCAATGACATGATGACATTCATACATTTCTTATGACATCAAAGGATTGATGGATTTTCATGAACTCAATGAAGTTTTCAAAACCATTGCATCAAATGATACTTTCCCAAGGCACATTATATGATTTTAAAAAGGGTTGCTGTCAAATCGTTGGCATATTTGCATCAAAAGTGAAATTGAAAATGAGATGTATGGGAATATGCATTGTGGTGATGAGAAAGCCGTCGGAGGTGTGAGCCGACGATGCCTCGGGAGTGTCGGGATGCTCGGAATGTGGGGGGCCGGATGCCCGGTGGCCTTAAATGGCTGAATGCCAGAGGTTATTCCTCGGGAGTTTCGAGATGCCCGGTGGTATACGGTATGTAATCCAGAGGAGGGGGAATCCTGGTGGTATGTCGGTACGTAATTCCGGAAGCCCCGAAGGTTTGTGCCTGAGGGGATTCCTCGTGATGCTAGTTGGGATGCGAGATGCCCGGAATGTGGGGGGTAGGATGCCCGGTTGTATTTTGAATACATGCCCGGAGGTTACTCGCGATGTCTGGTTGGATGCGAGCGATAAATTGTGGGATGCAAACATTGGTCCCTGGAAAGAAAAACTAATGAGATCCTTGTGAAAGATAATAATTGAAAATGAATCATGTGCATGGGTGTATGCATATGGCATGATGCATGATCTGCTTATGAAAATAAATTGATGCTATTTGACATTGAGAATGCGATCCTGAAGGCTTGAATGGATCTCATGGTGATGCATGCTTGATAGCATGGATGATATGAATCATGGTGATATATGCACGATGGCATGGCAAGATATGCATGACTGCATGGCAATATATGCACGACTGCATGGTGATTTGTGCTTGATAGCATGGATGATATGAGTGCATGGTGGTATATGCACATATGGCATGAGTATGCATGAATGCTTGATGATGAGTGCATGGTGGTATATGCACATATGGCATGAGTATGCATGAATGCTTGATGATGAGTGCATGGTGGTATATGCACATATGGTATGGGTATGCATGAATGCTTGATGATGATGGCATGATGATATACATATGGTTGCGAGGTGAGGTATGCTTGATATGCATGAATGATATGTGCTTTGTTATGATGCCTTGATTGTTCTGTTTAACGCAATGAGTAGTTTGGTGGATCTTTACTGCTGAGTGGTTGTACTCACCCCTTTTGGGGAATAACATTTCAGACTAGATAAGATACCTCTGCTGCCACTGCTACCAGTAGATGGATCAAGTGGTTGGGTATGACGGCGAGGAGGAGGATAGCAAAGGAAGGAACTTTTGGACGCCGACACTGATCGATGGACTTTAAGTATACGACTGTTGGGGGAGACGTCGGTCATCTTTTTGGAGTATAACCAAGTATAGAGAACCATGGCATTTTGATGTACCGATGAATGATGTCCATCTGGTTTAATTAAATAAAAGTGTTCGGCTTTTACCTATAAATGTTTAGTAGGTGTGCATCATTTTCTGAATATAAGGAAGGGAGTTGATGGATGTGCTTTCGCCCTATGAACTGCGCAAGGGACCGATAATAAAAGATGTAAACCCCCATGGTTGTATGGACCCGCTGCAATTGGAATGGTATCAGAGTGACATGTTATTAGGGAAAGTAAAAAGGTAAGCGAATTGTGGCGACCCTAACGGATCGGGGGCCGTTGAGGGGTGCCACAATTTTGTAGGATTTCTAACGAAGATTCTACGTGTCCACAAGAGGTTCGTTTCAAAAATGCAAAATTTTCAAAAATTTCCCATCTTCTTTAGAACTTAGAAGTAACCCTCCTATCCCTTAGAATGTCGAAGAGTCAGTTAGAACTTTAGAATTGGTTAGAGCTCTAGAAGTGAACCCCTGTGCTAAGCAAAACCTATTATGTCCCCAAATTTTATTCAACCTTATTTCTAAAAGTCTCCCTAGTAGGGTCAAGGAAACATGTCCTTTCAAACAAAATTTCATTACATTTTCATTCCCCAGGGAGCGGAATTTAATCAAAGTGTGCTTTGGAAAATCTGAAAAGGATTGTTAAATATGCCAAATGGTAATGCCTAAAATGATGAGAGGCAACCCCTTTACCAAACACGTCCTCATACATTCTTTGAGAAAATTGAGTGAAAAGAACCATGTCTTAGGACATGAGATTCATCCACAGTGAATACATGGTTTGAGATGATAAAGACATTTTCATTGCTCAATCCCAAACACTATTGATATCCCTTGCAAGCCACTTTGAGCCAAGTAGGGAGCTTTTCCAAAATAACCCTGTCAAGAACAACCCCACATTGGGGCAAAATAGGAGGTCTTGGTTGAAAATCATGGAGCAAAATATTAAGAAAGATTTTATTGCTTTCACTTGCATCAATCTTCTTGTGCTAGCTTCAGGTGATTTCTTATCGAAACTCGAAGCATCTCAAAGTGACGAAGACCATTCAGTTCGCTATCCCAAACACAATTACCCTTTGCTTAGCCAATTTGAGCCTTATGCAATTCTTTCATAACCCCAGGTGATGATTATCTCCCCACACTGGGGCAGGGCACATGATTTACCAACAAAATTGAGAATATTGATAATGTTTGTAAACGCCACTTGAGAGTTTTAGATGCTCAAAAGAGAGTGAAAATTAGGGGGCATGAAAAAGCGGTGTGCCTGGTAAAAGCAAGGCCAATGCCCATAAAAAAAATGCAAAGAAAAGAAAAAATGCAAAGAAGAGCGAAATCCATGGTCATGCAAAAGATCATATGTTGAAAAACAAAAGAAATGTCTTGCAAGAGAAAACATGTATTGTAAGTAATATCATTAGAACTGAGAGCGAAGCTCTCATGTCTCAAGACAAATTACCAAAAGGACCCTCGAGATAGGTTAAATTTCAAGAGTCAAATTTTTGAAAAGTTGTGTGATGATAATGATGCCAAAATAATCACTCACTTTTATCCCTTTGATAGTTGAAAAATTTTCAAGCCTTTTTAAGCCTCACCCGAACCAACATTACAACCCTTATTCGAAATCTCTTTTGATCGGGATGGTTCGAGTTGAAATGAGAGTATCACATAGGAGCTACCGCTAGAAGGAGTGGAAGCAATCCTATCTTATCTTATCTTCAAGGTTCTTGACTTGTAAACCTGATGAAGATATTGATTGAATATTCATTTCTTGGCCTCAAAGTGCATACCCTTTGTGTAAGCCCATGACCAAGCCATCATTACGGTCCCTTTAAAAAGACCTTTTGATCAATGGATTGTATTCACTGTGAACGTTTCCGAAAGCCATAGACATAGGTTGAGTGAGTATTCTCCAGTGAGATTTAAATAGTTTTCCCATATAAATGGTTGGGAACAAAAGGCCTTTTTGAGAGCTAGTGTGAAAGACCTCTTTTGATTAGGATATTTCCACTTGGCATATTTGATTTGACCCTTAGATGGTTAATCGGATCTCGTTTTGTTAAAATCTTCTCTAAAAGGATTTGACAATCAATATCATTTCGCAAGATTAGTTCTCCAGCAATTTCGAAACTCATATCCAGTCGAAACCTGTTTTTACACGGTGAGACTATCATAGCCAGTCGAAACCCGTTTTTACACAGTGAGACTATCATACCCGGTGGAAACCCTTTTTTACACGGTGAGACCTTTCTCCCAGTCGAAACCCGTTTTTACACGGTGAGACTATCATACCCGATCGAAACCCATTTTTACACGACGAGACCTTTCTCCCAGTCGAAACCCGTTTTTACATGGTGAGACTATCATTCCCGGTCGAAACCCGTTTTTACACGGCGAGACCTTTCTCCTAGTCGAAACCCGTTTTTACACGGTGAGACTATCATACCCGATCAAAACCCATTTTTACACGGTGAGACTATCACATCCAGTCGAAACCTGTTTATACACGGTGAGACCTTTTTTTTTCCAGTCTAAACCATAGGGTTTGTGGGTCCATCTTTAAACCACACGGTTCTAGGTTATCCTTAAACCTTGTCTTTTAGGTTCCAGGTTATCATTAAACCTTGTCTCTTAGGTTCCGGGTTATCCTTAAACCTTGTCTTTAGGTTCTAGGTTATCCTTAAACCTCGTCTTCATGTTCTAGGTTATCCTTAAACCTTGTCTTTTCAGGTTTTAGGTTATCCTTACACCTTGTCTTTTCAAGTTTTAGGTTATCCTTAAACCTTGTCTCTTTAGGTTCTAGGTGATCCTTAAACCTTGTCTCCAGGTTCTAGGTTATCCTTAAACCTTGTCTCTTTAGGTTCTAGGTGATCCTTAAACCTTGTCTCCAAGTTCTAGGTTATCCTTAAACCTTGTCTCTTTAGGTTCTAGATGATCCTTAAACCTTGTCTTAAGGTTCTAGGTTATCCTTAAACCTTGTCTTTTTAGGTTCTAGGTTATCCTTAAACCTTGTCTCTTTAGGTTCTAGGTGATCCTTAAACCTTGTCTCCAGGTTCTAGGTTATCCTAAAACCTTGTCTCTTTAGGTTCTAAGTGATCCTTAAACCTTGTCTCCAGGTTCTAGGTTATCCTAAAACCTTGTCTCTTTAGGTTCTATGTGATCCTTAAACCTTGTCTCCAGGTTCTAGGTTATCCGTAAACCTTGTCTTTTCAGGTGCTAGGTTATCCGTAAACCTTGTCTTTTCAGGTTCTAGGTTATCCTTAAACCTTGTTTCTTTAGGTTCTAGGTGATCCACCTTGTCTCCAGGTTCTAGGTTATCCTTAAACCTTGTCTCTTTAGGTTCTAGGTGATCCTTAAGCCTTGTCTCCAGGTCTAGGCTATCCTTAAACCTTGTCTCTTTAGGTTCTAGGTGATCCTTAAACCTTGTCCTCAGGTTAGTGTTTATCCTTAAACCATTCACTTTTCATTTAGTGATTTTATTTCCTTCATTCTTTTCTACAAGAGAGAGAGAGAGAGAGAGCAAGAGACAGAGTGAATAAACCCCAACAAGAGTTCAGATACCCTGATGAGCAAAGGTAAGTATCAGGTAGGTCCATAACTAAATGTCATTTCTTTTATCTTCCTCTATTTCGAAGTGGGGTCGACTAAAAATTACAAGTATCAATTTTGTCTTTGAGTGGAACCTCTTCGTATTCCCACTCGAAGAGGGGCAGCTGTTGACACCTGATTTTTAGTTAATACATCATTAAAAAAAAAAGATGAGTCCAAATTTTGTTACGGGTTTTATGAGATTTGGAAATCGACCCCGCATATTATGAAAAGAAAAAAAAATAGAGAGAAGACCCCAATTAGTTCACAATTGATCGTTGCCGTTCATCAATAATGCATCATGGCCATTGAAATAGGCATGTGCTCAATTAGGGGAACTCTTAACTAGGAAGTTCAAATCCTAGCCCTTAGTTCAATCCAAGGGCTAAGATTTGATCTTGCCTGAAAATATATAAAAAAAAGAAGAAGAAGGAAGGGGGCATTCGACAGATCTGTTTCTCTCTCTTTAGATCCAATTTCTCTCTCTACGTCTGTTTCTTTCTCTCTCGGGCTTTTCGTTTCCTCCTTCACAAACCTTCTTCTCGAAGGAGATTTTCTAGTGGTTCCTCGTAGTGGCGGAGCTTGATTCGGCCTCCCTTGTTCATCCTCTCTCGCCCGGCATCCTCCCGATCATCCCTTCCCGGCCATCGCATCTCCAACATTGCCTCGAGCGTCAAGCTTCGAGCCTCTTGCCTACAAAACCTAGCGGACTCCGTCTACCCCTCCGCACTCGCAGCAACGACCGAACGAAGATACTGTTGCCATCTAGAGAAAGTGTGCTTTTGAAACTATTGGCTTGGCTCCGAGGATAGGGATCCGAAGCCGATCGACAACAGCGGTGGCGACAACGGCGGCGGTGACGGCTTCCGATTGTTTCCTTGTTCTGTTTCTCCGGTGACTCCCCTGCGGCAGCGAAGCTCAATTTAGCCTCTTCCATTCGTCATCTACCGCTCTGCATCTTTTCGAAGTGAGACCGAGAAGTAGATCCACTATGTTGAAAGGCGGAAGTCTTTGGAGATTGATCCTTCGCCGATTCATCCAAGGTTTTGTAGTCCTCTTTGGCTTTTCTACAATCACCTTCGGTCTGTGCTTTTTTTCGCTTGGGTGTCTTCTACTGTGGTGTTGTATTAAGATCAATGACTTGGTTACTTTCTACGATGGCATCCTTCTTCTGCTTGAAAGATTCCACAATATTCTCCAAGAGTTCGTTTGAATGGTTTGTTTCACTTGTCAACGAAAACAGCTTTCCCTGCTTGTCCTTCTCTTGGATTGTGCTTTCGTATGGTGAGGATTCAAGCAATGCAGAAAGTTGGTTGTCTTGATATGATGTTGCTGGTGCAAACAATAAGTTAGTCATGCTTGGTGGGGAACTGACTTTTGGTGGAGTGGGGTTTAGATCACAAATCTGTGCTTTATGAAATGTCTTTGGTTACAACATACAGATTTTTATAATTTTTGGAGTTGATTTGATTAGGGAAATGCTGTCTTTTCTGTGGCTAGTTGCTATTAGTATTGAAATGAGATAGTAGATATGTTCAATTGTTTTCAATATATTGTAGAAATTCATAAAGGACATTTTAAGTTTCGAAAGGATGCATGGCCTACATCATTTGAGCTTCGTTTGATATGATAAACTCTGCGATAGTCATTGTGTTTGTTCTCTAATCATACACTGTCTTGAATAGATTGATAAACCTATTGAGGATAATGAATTTCTATGAGTTTTTTGTGCATTGATCTAAGGATAGATGTCTTCATCATATTTGTCTCTAACATCTATGCCTAAGACATACCAAAATATCATCAAACTCATGCATCATTTAAGTAGGATGAGGGCCCAAAGACTGCATAGTATGTTCTGTTTCTTTTAGCTGATTTGACCATTTGTATAAATGTTTTCACTTGAGCTGAGAAATGAACTTAATTAAGCTCGGTACCTCATAGGAACTCATAAGGACATCATGAGCTTTCTATTTGTGAGTCCAACTATTTGCTAGTTATATGTGATTTCGTGCATGATGATCTTGAGGATAAATTGTCAATGAAAGCTGTCCATAATATCCATATCCATCCCATGCTGAAATTTGAGAATTTTAAGCATCATTAAATAAGGTCAAGTAACCTTAGAACTCAAGTCAATATGTGGCAACTGAAATTGTCATGCATTTTGCTCCTAATGACAAGTCACATATCAATGTTAATGGATTTGTGTGGCCTTTTGCACATGGATTTAGGGTTAAATGTCTTAATCAAACTTGTTCTTCACATTTAGCCCTACGTCATGTTCAAATTTCATAATTTTCATGCATTGATTAGGTGGCTTAATAAGTCAGTTACCATGTATTATTTTCTGATTTGCTTATGATTGATTTACATGCTTTAGCGATTGTTGCTTTTCGGCCATGAATTTGACCTTACTTGAACTTGATACATCTTAGGAAACCCATTCATGAAAATTCTTCCTCATGGTGTACTTGATGTTCTGTGCTTTTCTTAGAGCCAATTATCCATGGGTTCTACCCCAATTGCTTTGATCTTATGTGTGATGTTTGATGATTTCTGTTGTGATTCTCTGTTATGACTTCATTCTAGGATTTCTTTTAGAATATCTTGCATGCTGAATTGAGATTACTTGTCTTCATGAAAGTTGTTTTGATGTGTATGCCTGTCTCTTTCCATTGTATGCACCTAGTTATAAATTTCTTAAGCTAGGTTTAGACTAGGATCCCAAAGATGGATCTTCGCGTGAAGACGGTGGAGGTCGATGTCCATTCCGACCATTACCATGTGTTATTTGTTTTCCCGACATATGTCTGGGGTTCCATTGTTGTATAAAGCCCGACAAGTTGCGGGTTTTCTCTCTCTTTCTCTCATTTTTTTTTTCAATTGTATTTTTCTTTTATATTTTTAGGATTACTTGATAGATTCATTGCTTTCATTGATTGTTTACTTACTGTGTTGCAATTTCAATTTCATTGATTATTTTCTTTTCTTGTTTTTCTAGAAATAGAATAGAATGAAAATGACCAACCACGCATGATCGCCTAGTTTAGGACTAATGATCCCGAAAATATAAAAAGAAACGCATGGACATGTTAGGAAAACACAACATACTTTTTAGGTACTGAAAGGGTGCTAATAGAAATATTAGCGTAATCCAAGTCCCCGAACCTAGATATTTGGTTGCGTAGAAATCGAGGGAACTCTCCCGACCCTCGATTGGGTTTTCTAGCCGACCCCCAAAATGAGGCTAGTGGCGACTCCCGTCTTATCTTTAGGTTGTCATAAACAACTAGATCATACAAAATTCACTGTCGTGCGGGGTACGAGCCTGGGAGAGCTCGCGATCTCATGGAGGAAACTCTCATGATTAAAGTACCCCTAAACCTGACCTTTCCCCCTTTGACTTTGAGGGCAGCGAGTTCGGGTCACGACAGGAGGTCAAAGTTGGTGATCATCTTGATATCTCCACCAATCTTCTTCTCCAATGTCGAAGATTTTCTTTGCATACATTGATTGCAACAGCATTTAAGTTTTTTCAATACCACCTTGTTCAGGGTATGACTCACTATATCAAGTGTTTGATTTTTTTTTTCTTTCTTTGGGCATCGGCCTTGCTTTTACCAAGCACACTGCTTTTTCATGCCCCATTTCTTGCAAAAAGTTTCCATTTCGTCAGCATTCTAGTTCATGCCACTTGAATGTTTTTGTCTTGCCCCGGTGTGGGGGATGATCACCAACTGGGATTAATATGAAATGAATTCCTAGGCTCAAGTGGGCTATGCAATGGATGAAAGTGTGTAGGATAGAGAAAGAACTACTCTTTGTCATCCTAAGGCACTTCAAATTATCGTACAAGTTACACTGCGAAAGTAATTCTCGAAGATTGATGCAAGTGTGAGTAAGAAAATTCCTATAATTCATTTCAAATTTTGTCCCAGTATGGGATGATCCTTGATAGGGATAATTTAAAAAGCTCTTCATGTGTGTGGGCTCAAAGGGATAAACAATGTGTATAACTGTTTCGGGTAGAAGAAGAAACTGCCTCTCATCACCTCAGTTGACGTACCCTTTGCGAGATCACCCTTTTTCTCGTGGACATGGAATTATTCCACACAACTCATCAGGGATTAGTGTATGAAACAGTGTATGGAATAGGGCTTGCCTTTCGTCATTCCAAAGTATCCCATTTGACACATTCAATTTATCTCACACAATTCATCAAGGAAAACATGCCAGATTTGTAACAAATTTGGACATTGAATTTGCAACTCATTGAGGCAATTTATTCATCATAAAAATGCTTGGAGTTCAAAACGTGACATGACAAATTCTTTCATGGTGGTAATACTTTTTGACAGCATCAAAATTAACTGGAGTGGAAATCTTACGACCATCCATTTCTGCCAGGATCAAGGCACCTTCATGAAGTACCTTCTTCACCACATATGGGCCGCTATAATTTGGAGCAAACTGCCTCTAGGATCTTCCACCGGAGAATGATGGTCCTCTTTTACTTGCCCCAATTTTTTTTGTTCATTGCAAGTGCGCTCTAAGCCTATTGATCACGAGTCAAGTTTATGATCATTAAATCTTGATATGCTATTTTCAGATGTCCCTTGTCATAACAAGTTATAGAATTATGCTCTGTGACAAGAAGTAATTGAGTTAGACAAACAAACAGGTTTAATTTGCTACAAGCTTTGGGATTTTTTATTTTTTTAACAGTGAAATGCTTTTGTTTTCGAAATTTTTTTGGGGGAAGCATGAGAAAGTCCAGCCCTCAGGATTTCTCCGTTGATGATAGTTTCTTTCATGGTTGGATATCATCATTGGACTGGTTTGGTGTACCCCATCATGCCCTCAAAATTAGAAATAAAATTGTAATTTCATTGAATAGAGTCAAATGAATTACATTATTAGAATGGAAAATGCAAACAAGTGAACCCTAGAAACGAAAGCAACAATTGAAATCTTAGAAAGCATGAAATCCTAAAAACTTGAAATCCTAGGGAGCATAAAAAAAGGACTCCTTCGCAGAGGAATGTGAAGATAAAAACTTCTTCACTCAGTGACAGCATTTACGCCTCCGTCATGGCTGGGCAGAGGATTTTTATGATTAATGCTTAAAGAGAACGTCTTTGTATCTAAGAGGTTTTGGATCCAGTGCTTGAGAGTGGAACAATCATCAGGTGAATGTCCTAATTCTCCATTGTGATAGTCACACTTCTTTGTTGAGTCATAACCACAGATATTTTCGTGATTAGGCCACCTCGACTCGCTAGTAAGCAAGCCTTTCTTTCGAAGGATTGCCAACACTTGGGATGGAGATCTAGGGAGAGGAGTGAATTGTCTTCTATTATTTGCTTCGACAAACGATTGACGGCCAGCAGTTTGTTGTTGCCTTGGATTCATCTGGATAGCTAGGGTGTGATTAGTACTTTCTGGGCTATAGGTCACATTCACATCTTCAGCAACTTCCTTCCCTTTCTTGGTAGAAAATCTTTTGTTGGATGACTCAGTAAACCATCATTCCCTTATCCCCATCTCAATTTGTTCTCCCACGGAAATAAGTTGATTGAAGTTCTCAACATACGTGCTGGCCATTCGGTTATGAAACTCAGACGGGAGAGTCTTGATGAACAATTTCATCAACTCTTTGTTAGTAGGCTCATGAGTGATTTGAGCTCCCAGATTTCGCTACCTCACAGCATACTCTTTGAACGACTCGCTCCTCTTTTTATCCATCCTCTCAAGATCTTCTCGAGAAGGTGTAATATCCATATTGAACTTATATTGCTTGAGGAACGCCTCAGCCACTTCATTCCAAGTGTCGAGAAGGTTTACATTTTTCATTATGTACCAGTTTAGTGAGGGCCCAGTCAAACTCGCATGAAATGATTAGATCATGAGGGGTTCATTCTTGACATATTGGGCTATGCGTATGTGGTACATCTGCAAATGAGCTTTTGGGCAAGAAGTACCATCGTATTTCTCAAACTCCGGCATTTTGAACTTCTTTGGCATCTTGACCTTCTCATAAACTAACAAGTCGAACGGGAGTGAGCTCTGTGATCCTTGCAATTGCTTCACTTTCTCCTCAAGTTTTGCAAAGCATTCATCTTGCTCCGTCTTAGGGACATTATCAAGCTTCGCATTTTCGGTGGTGATCAATGATGGGTCATCTTCCAGTTCACGCATGTCGTCATCATCCACCTGGGCCTTGTTTGTCTGCTTTGAAACTACTATCTCGGGGAGAGCAAATGCAGGAGTCGGATTCGCTTGGAGGGACTAGATCTAAGTTGTCAGAAGCTACATAGAGGTGACTAACTGTTGGAGTTGGTCTTCCATAGTGGAGATACGATCACGCATTTTAGCTTGATCGGCCATTCTAGCTCTTAATCGTGTAATAATGGACGAAGGTGAGGGATTCGTTATCACCTAATTCAAATGGATGAAAATATATAAGTACAAGGTGCAAATAGAGAATCAATCCATGACAATGACCTATCAACTTTTTTATTTTTATTGAAAAGTTCTTACAAGAAGGGAATTTCCTAAAGAGAGTTAGAAAAATAGACACCCTAGCAAGATCAAATCTCCTAGACATGATTTGAAAACAAATTCTCCAAAGTTTTTTTTTTTTAATTTTCCAAATGATTCATTGTATGACAATTTTCTCATTTCATTTTTGAAAGGAATTAAATCAAATGACTATCCTAGATTGTCATGGACGGACCAAAAGCATGAATAAATAAATTGTATGGTATAGGGATAGAAAACTTACTTCACTAAGGAAAATCGACGGCAATCACATAGACATGCGCATGGTAAGTGGCTCGATTTCTAATTTGTAAGGCTTATCAAAGTGGAGCCACAAGGATGATCGGACTAGCCACGGGTGTGTGGACTATGTCGGGTCCTTATGACTCCAGCTTGGTCAAAGAGCCGACCTAGGTTGCGGGCATGTGAACCAAGGTGGGTACTCTTGACACCAAAAAAGAAACTTCGGGATTAAGATGGGCGACTCGTACCGCAGGCAGGCGGTCAGAGTGGCATTCATCTCAATACCATCTTAGATGATCCTATGCGGCCCAGGTCCGGCGGCAGGTTGTGTGTGCAAAAGTGTAGTGTAAATGCAAAGCATGCATTCCTACACCTCCCTGCAAAACAAAGGTTAGCAAACACTTCCCCTTATACCTCCCATCCTGCAAAAACATTTAACACCTTAAATGTTAGGGACGTACCTAAGATCCTCACCGCCAGACAAAAATATTTTTTCAAATAAAAGATAAAATTGGCCTAAGTCCACTAAGAGTATTAACTCAAGTCCCCAGTGGAGTCGCCAAGCTGTCGTGACCAAATTTTCAGGTGCACCACCTAAGATTTGGCTAATGGATTACTAAGCCTATATTTAGCTCGGGCTCTCCCAAGCTCATACCAATTCGCGACTTTAGGTTCAAGTTCTTAACATGCAATTGATTTTTTTAATTAGGAGTTGCTACTAATTTATTTTTAGTGGGTTGATTAGAAAGCCAAGTAAAGTAACGGGAGATTTACTTTACCCCTACAAACCAGAGATTGTGAGTCCGGGGACTTGGTTACGCTAGATTTCTCTAACGCCCTTTCGGTACCTTTCTCTTTTATTTAAAAAATAATGTCTTACAAGCAGCTTGAATTAATTTTAAATCTATTTCCCTAACATTTGAGGTGATCATACGGGTGCGCAAAACACCAATTTAACACCCAGATAAACAGTGAATAAATTGCAAAACTTACCTTAAAGCAACGAAAGCATCTGCAATGTTAAATCAGAATTCACATCAACAGTCCTAAATATGATTTATATTCAACACACAATTATCTTTTTGTTGTTTTCACTTATTTAATGAAAATCATGCAATATGCAATGCATGCTACTATCTAACATGATATAATATGACATGGTAATATGACTTAAACTACACAACATAAATAAAATGCAGTCTATCCTAAAGAATGAAATTGATTTATTCTAAGACAATTTTTTTTTGTATTATCCATGAAATTCGAAATTAGAAAAATGTGAAAATTATCTAGCTAGATTAAGATTTTATTTGACTTATATTAAGAATTAGGTCAGGCTAAACCCTAATTTAAACTAAGATATTATCTTAACATAGCAATTTCTAACCTAAGATGCGGTCTATCTAAAAAAATCTAAACTTATAATAAATTAGAAAATATAATATAAAATTAAACTATGTGCAATTTTACCATAATATGCAATGACATGCAAAGAATGCCCTAATTCTAATTTTTTATTTATTTATAAAAATTCGAAATTAAATTGTCAAATAATTAAACATGCAAGTTGTCGCGACCAAATCTTCGGGTGAACCACCTAGAGTTTGGCTAATGGATTGTTAAGCCTAGACTTAACTCGGGCTCTCCCAAACCCATACCAA
Organism: Eucalyptus grandis; assembly: GCF_016545825.1. Lineage (NCBI taxonomy): Eukaryota > Viridiplantae > Streptophyta > Magnoliopsida > Myrtales > Myrtaceae > Eucalyptus > Eucalyptus grandis. The sequence goes on from NC_052621.1 coordinate 33,436,783, forward strand.
TTCGCGACTTAGGTTTAAGTTTTTAACATGCAAATGGATTTTATCTATGAGTCGCCACTAATCTATTTTTGGTGGATCGATTAAAAACCCAAGTAAAGTAACGGGAGCTTTACTTTACTTCTACGAACTAGAGACTATGGGTACGGGGACTTGGTTACACTAGATTCCTCTAATGCCCTTTCGAAACCATTCTTTTATTTTCCAAATAATGTTTTTGAAGGCAGCTTAAATTGATTTTTAATCTATTTCCCTAACATGTGAGGTAATTCATGCGGGTGTGCAATCCACCAATTTAACACCCAGATAAACAATAAATAATCTACAAGCTACGATTTAGTCTATGATACTTGCGTTATTTAGAGAATTCAGAAATCATTCGGATCGGCTACGAGCTTGGAAAGTGAAATACGTGCTTTTTAGGGTCAAAACTGATTTGTAGACCCGTGAGTTATTGACCTTGGCATTGCAGAATTTTTAGAGTTTTACATACGAACTATTTTAAAGCTTTTAGGGTCAAATTTGGGGCTGTGGACCCGCGAGCTTACTGACCTTGATTTTGCATAAATTTTCGATTTATATACGAACTGCTTTATACGGAGATTCTGAACTTATGAAACTCGGCAATGATTAAAGTACATGCATGTGAGTTTCAAAGGTATTTCGGGGTTGAAACCGTGAAATTGATTGTGATCGATTTGGTGTGTAAATTCTCGGTTTTACGAAATGTTTCTGCCGACGTGAGTTCGACATATCTTAAAGGTTTCATTTGCAACTTGGGTTATATTATAATCCTAGATTTTGGAATTGAATTATTTTCCGTGCATGAACGGCGCGAAAGATATTTTGGCATGAAACTGTTGGATTGCTACACCATGGTACTTAAGTGACGGATGCCGTCGGTGTGACACCCCGAACCCTTCGCGGTCGTTACCAGCGCCAATGTTACTCCTTATTACCTTTCTCCTTAGAAGAGGCGCCGTAATTCATGGACACATTTTTTTTTTAAACAAAACGGTCCCAGCGCGACTCACTAGCGGAAGCAAATTAAAACATCACCGTCTCTCCCCCTACCAACCATGATACAAATACACACCACTAATCACCATAATTTTATAAACAAGCCAGGACACTTTATTTACATATATTTTCAAGATGGGACTTCTTTTGGGTCGGTACAACAAAAAGGAAAAGCTAGGACTCAGCCATGTCCAGCCTAAAACCTCAAAAAGAACCCTCGACCCTCAACCTCACATGGGCACAACCCCCATCATAAGTGTCGGCTAACTATCCAAAAAGAAACAACCCCTACTCGTCACGCACAGGCCTCACACCCAGTCCGGTGCATCAAGTGGCGGCGGTGGCAGCATCCCTCTCATCACCCCATCGCGGCGAACGTGGACAGAAACAAACTCCTGGACAATCGGGCCCCCAGCCAGGCCTATGTCGTACGAGACAAAACAACGCACACGTATGTAGGTGAGTCCAGGTACGGAAGGACAGCTGAACTCCTCACACTCTACCTCGACGTTGGACGGTAACCCATAAAATGCACCCCGTGTGACGGCAAGAAGCGGCATACTGCTAATCTGAAATGTGGGTCCCCAAAAGGGGTGAGTACAACCACTCAGCAGATAAGGAATCCAATAACAACTCAATGCATCATGCAAATCATACATGCATTGCAGGCGTTACTTACCTTGAAGCCATGCGCATACTATCATGCATCATCATATCAATTTATAACATATACATGTGTATCATCATCGTATCATACATGTCATCATCATCATGACATCATTACATTACACATGTCATCATCATCATCATGGCATCATTACATCATACATGTCATCATCATCATGACATCATCTCATTACACATGCCATATCATATATCATCATCATTATCATCACCATGCATATCATATCATGGGTGATCATAATTATTTCACATCACATATCATCATTATCATCATCATGCATATCATATCATGGGTGATCATCATTATTTCACATCACATATCATCATCATCATCATCATGCATATCATATCATGGGTGATCATCATTATTTCACATCACATATCATCATCATCATCATCATCATGCATATCATCATGCATATCATATCATGGTTTAATTTCCACTTTTAGCTTTCAATTTGATCACCACATCACCCATTCCTCAAATCATCAATTTCATCATCCCCTCGGGCAAAGACCTCCGAGGCTTCCGGCATTCAGCCTCCCAGGCCACCGGGCATCCGGTCCCCCACATTCTGGGCATCTCGCATCCCAACTAGCATCACGAGGCATTCCCTTCGGGCAGAAACCTCCGACAGGGCTTCCGGCATTTACACTCCCTGGCCGGGCATCCCGCACCCCAATCCTGGCATCGCGAGGCATTCCCTTCGGGCAAAGACCTCCGACAGGGCTTCCGGCCCCACACATTCCGGGCATCCTGAATCTCCCAGGGAAATCCGGCAATGCATCTCTATACATTCCGGGCATCAATCCTCCATCACAACCACTTCCTCAATTATCATTATCCACATTTACCATTATTTTGATCTCAATTTAACATGGCATATGGCGTGACATCAAACAAGTCATACTTGGCATAGGATCCACACATGCATCACAATTCAATGTCATACATATACCAAGACTTTATCATATGCATCTCGATTCAATGTCATACATATACCAAAACTTTATCATACATGCAACAAGATAAATTTAATGGAATTTATGGCCAGTAAAATAATATATTTTATTTTATTTTTATTTTATTTATTTATTTAAATTCCAACTTTTGTCATTTCCATAAATTTAATATCAACAAATTCCCAAAATTACAAAAATTACAGCAAATATTAAACAAGCCAATAGGATGATAATTTCATACAAAATACATGGCCAAATAGCATTTCACAAAATTTCCCAATTTTCACAAAGCATCATATAATTTTCGGATGAAACCAGAATGCACGGTTTCGAAGAAATTCGATTAAAATATCCATATGGCCTCCAAAAATTACGAACTTTTACAGAGTTATAGCAAAGACATTTTCGTACAACTTTAATGAAGAACTCCAAGCCAGATTCTTTTTATATTATTTTATACAGTCTCACGAAGCTTCTGAATCCTTTACCGCATCGTCCAGTGTACACATCACCGAAATATTAAGATTTCACCTGCCTATTCTCTCTCGTTTCCTCTAAAATTTGGATATGTTATACATTAAGATGTCCTATACAAGTTTCATGAAGAGATCTAAGTCAAATAACCAGATTATAGTCTTCATCTATGTCCATGAAGTCTCGGATATCTCGGAATACATCACCAGAATCATCGTCTTCAAGATCTAGTTGATTTACTAAGCTATACTTGTTAATTTCACTTCAAATTTGATTATGTTGTAATTTAAGATGTGTCGTACAACTTTCATGAAGAAATAGAAGTGAGATTCTCATCACAAACCAACATGCAACCACGAATCCAGCAAGAGGTCAGTAAAAACTCTCCAGATCTGAGTTCTCCGTAGGATGAGACTTTAACCCCTCAAATCTCCATCATTTTCCACGAAATTTCCGTATATTGTAGTTCAAGATGTTAGCTACAACTCTCATGAATAAATCAAAGCCAAAATCGGACTCTAAACACACATGCAAGCTCAAACAACATTCTGACTCACAAGATCCGAGCAAGAACAGTCACACCATTCACACACAACTCATCCATGCTTCGGTATTTCTCATCTAACACCCAAGAATTCAACATGCAAACAACATATAAGCATGCATGAGAAGCTAGAGGACTCCCACTTGCCTCTAGACCGGTCGGTCGACGGCGTACGGCGGCGAACACGGTGGCACACGGCGGACGGACAGCGGTTCCCTCCTCCTTTCTCTCTCGGCCGCTCCCCCTCTCTCTCGCACGATCTCTCTCTCGCACAACTCTCTCTCTCTCTCTCTTTGGGCGAGCAAATGACCGGCCACCCTTCTCTCTCTTCCCTTCTTATACCCCCAAACTCTCATCATTTGTAATGATTGCATGCCACTTAAATTAGCCAATGCATGGCATCCTAGTCTAGGCCAATGCATGAAGTCTTCTTGCCACTTGTCTTGATGGGCTTTTGGGCTTGGGCCTCCTCTTCTTGGGCCGGCGACAGCCCCCTTTAGTGGGCCTAATTAGGTCGACTAACTTGGCCCATCAAGGCTTGCCAATGGGCCTAAGGCCCATCCCAAAAATTGACTTTTTCCCCTTTTTTTTTTAATTTAATTTCTTCTATAAATATTTTTAAATTTTAATTTCCAACATGGCCAAAGTCTTGTGACATTTAGTTTATTGAAATTTAATTTATAAGGTACATGGCCAAGCATAGATTATTAATTTATCAAATTTAAATTTTCACAATCATATGCACAAATCATCTAATTAAAAGATTAATGGCTAAAGCATAAGCCATGGAAATTTTTATCACCTATTTAAAGACTTTAACACACCTTATGGCTTGACTTTGAATTTTGGGATGCCACAGTCAGTCCACATTGACGACGATGCCCCAGGCATCGGGATGCCTGGAGGGGTGTGATACGGTCCTCTTCGGATGCCCGAGAAATGGGGATAAGTACACTATCAGTGCCAAAAGTTGTGTACAGCGCTCACTTTGGTGCCAAAATTTTCCGTCGGATCACTTAAGTGCCAAATCGGAGAAAAAATGATCACTTTGGTGCCACCACGAGAGATTCTAGCCAGATTAATTACGTGACTTTTATATTTTAAAAAAAAGTTGCTCGGTTTTTAAACGACGTCGATTTCCATCCTCTTCAAGAAACGACGTCGTTTTGCCGTTATATGTGGACATCCTCGCAAAAACGACGCCATATAGCTCATATGTGGATTGAAATTAGGGTTAGGGTTTCTTCTTTGCCGCTCGGCCACCGTTGTTCACCTGCCAACGCTCGGCCACCATTATAGCTGCTCGACCAGGTGAGTGAGGAGAGAATGAGATTGTTGCTCAAGCAAGAAGTGGCAGGAAGAATATGAGGTGAGGACGGAGGAGGAGGAGGAAGAAGAGGGGTCAAGGTGCCGCTCTTGGTGTGCCGCCGCCACCGCTACTAGTTCTATTGCTAGTGCTGCTATTGGTGCGCTCACTGGCATTCTTGCTGGTGCCATTCGCTGCTGGTGTTGTGAAGAAGACGACATGCCTCCTCTCTCCCCCCCCCCTCTCTCTCTCTCTCTCAATTTGGGGATTTAGGGTTTCGATTTGGGGGAAAGAAGTCGAATGATGTCGTTTTGTGGTTTAGATGTTGACTATACTCTTCGGCGAGCCACATCAACTTAAAAAATTAATAAAAAAGTGCCATGTCGATTCCGGTCAATCGATCGAGTTGGCACTAAAATGATCGTTTTTTCAAATTTTTGCCACTTAAGTGATCCAACATAAACTTTTGGCACCAAAGTGAGCGCCGTACACAACTTTTGGCATTGATAGTGTACTTATCCTCGGGAAAGTGAGAAAGGCCTGGAGGTCCTCGTGATGTCAGGTGGGGTCCGAGATGCCTGGAGGATGGTACACTATACCCTCTGAAAGATGGTGGTAGTGAATCTGGATGAATTGAAATCCCAAATTCTTATTGTTTTATGATATATCGTTTTTGTGTGAAATTCTTTTAAAACTGATGCAAGTTTACTTATTTCAGTTTGTGTACTTTATTTTTGGATTGCATTGAACGGGTGGCAATAGGTTCGCGTGGTATAGTTTAGTAGACTCTTATTTGCTGAGTGGTTGTACTCACCCTTTGTGTGATTATTACATTTTAGACATGTAGTCATGCCGCTAAAACCTGTGTCTTCCACCATGCTCTATGGCATCCCCACTGACCTCAAGTGGGATCAAGTGGAGCACGTGGATGCCGACTTCCGGACGTCACATTCATCCAGATTACAGTGATCCTGACAGTGGATGCCGGTCTCCCGACGGGCCTCGTGATGATGGGGTTCATTGTACTGTATGCCCGAGTCAGTGGGCGTACAGTATGTGGCATCCCAAAATTCAAAGTCAAGTTATAAGGTGTGTTAAAGCCTCTAATTAGGTAATGAAATTACCTATGGTCTAATGCTTTAGCCATTAGTTTTCTTTTAAGATTAGGTGATTTGTGCTTGTGTTTATGAGATTTTAAATTTGATAGATTAATGATAATAATCTATGCTTGGCCATGCATCTTATAAAATAAATTCTTATAAATAAAATGTCATAAGACTTTGGCCATGTGGAATTTAAAATTTAAAATTCATAAAAGAAATTATAAAAAGGGGAAAAATTTAAATTTTATTAGGATGGGCCTTAGGCCCATTGGCCAAAGCCTTGATGGGCCAAGCTAGTCGGCCCAATTAGGCCCACGAAAGGGGGCTGTCGACCGGCCCAAGAGGAGGCCCAAGAGAAGAAGGCCCAAGCCCATGCATGAGCTTTGCCAAGTGGCAAGAAGGAGCTCATGCATTGGCCAATTGAAAGGCAAAACAATGATTACTAATGATGAGGTTTAGGGAGATAAAAGGGAAGGAAAGGAGAGAGGTGGCTGGTTGATTCGGCCAAGAGAGAAAGGGAGAGAGAGAGAGATTTCGCGAGAGAGAGGGAGAGTGAGGCCGAGAGGGAGGAGAAGCCGAGAGGAGTCGCCATTCGCCGCCGTGATCGCCGCCGTGTGCCGTCGTCCGTTCGGTCTAGAGGCAAGTTGGAGTCCTCTTGCTGCTCTTGCATGTGTTTGTTACATGTATGTGGTAGAAAAGTCGAATTTTGGATGATTAGGAGGGGGAAACCGAAGCTTGGATGACTTGTTCTTGAGTGATGTTGCTGTTTTCGTTTGAATCCGCCCGAGTCAGAACTTTGTGAGAGCTGACATGTATGTTTAGAGTTCGATTTTGGCTTTGATATATTCATGAAAGTTGTAGCGAACGTCTTAAAATACAAAATACTAAAATTTGGTGGAAAATTATGGAGATTTAAGGGGTTAAAATCTCATCCTACGGAGACCTCAGATCTGGAACGATTTCACTGACCTTTTGATGGATTTGTGGTTGCATGTTGATTTTTGCTAAGACTCTCTCTTAGATTTCTTCATGAAAGTTGTAGGGGACATCTTAAAATACGACATAGTCAAATTTGAAGTAAAATTAACAAGTATAACCTAGTAAATCGACTAAACCTTGAAGACGGAAATTCTGGAGACTTGGTACAGGACACCCGAGACTTCATGGATCTAAATGACGACTATAATCTGGCTATTTGACTTAGATCTCTGCATGAAACTTGTAGAGAACATCTTGATGTAAAACATATCCAAATTTCAGAGGAAACGAAGAAGGATAGGTAGGTGAAAACTCAGTATTTCGGAGAAGCATGCACTGGACGATTCGGTGTTAAATCCAGAAGCTTCGTGTGACTGTAGAAAATAATCTAAAAAGAATATGGCTTGTAAGTATTCATGAAAAATGTACTTTAGTGTCTTGGCTATAACTTGGTAAAAATTCGTAATTTTTGGAGGTTGTATGGATATTTTAATCAAATTATTTCGGAGACTGTGCATTCTAATTTCATCCGAAAATTATATGCTGTTTTATGTGAATTATGGATTTGTGTGAAATTCTATTTGGCCATGTATTTTGCATGAAATCATTATCCTATTGTCTTGTTTATTACTTGCCTTAATTTTTATGATTTTTGAGAATTATATAGATATTTAAATTTAATATTTTGAAAGTGGCACAAGCTGGAATTTAAATAAATGTAAAAAGGACATGATAAATGGATTATTTTTAATTGGCATAAATTCCATAAATTTTATTTTATAAATAATTGTACCATGTAGTATGTATGATGAGGTCTTGATGTATGCATGTCAATGAATTGAGATGCATGTGTGAATTCAATGTTGAACATGATTTTTGGTTGCCATTGCATCTTATGCCATGCTAAATTGAGACCGAAATTGGTGAACATGAATAATGTTAAATGAGGAGATTGTTGTGGCGGATGATAATGCCCGGAATGTATAGAGATACATAGCCGGATGGCCCTGGGAGTTTCAGGATGCCCGGAAAGTTGGGGGTGCCGGAAGCCCTGGAGGTTTGTGCCCAGGGGGATGCCTCGCGATGCCAGTTGGGATGCGGGATGCCCGGCCAAGGAGTGTAAATGCCGGAAGCCTCGGAGGTCTTTGCCCGAGGATGCCTCGTGATGCCGGTTGGGATGCGAGATGCCCGAAATGTGGGGGCCGGATGCCCGGTGGCCTTGAATGGCTGAATGCCGGAGGTTTTTCTCGCGATGGGGTGCGAGTGTAAAATATGAGATGAAAGTGGTGATCTGAGGAAGGGTGATGTGGTGATCAAATTGAAAGTTAAAAGTGGAAATTGAGACATGCATGATATGATATGATATGATATGATCACCTATGGCATGATGACATGCATATATGTTATGATATGATATGATCACCTATGGCATGATGACATGCATATATGTTATGATATGATGACGATCACCTATGGCATGATGATGATGACATGTGTATGATATGATGATGTCATGTGTATAATGATGATGACATGTGTATGATATGATGATGTCATGTGTATGATATGATGATGTCATGATGATGATGACATGTGTATGATATGATGATGTCATGATTGATGATGACGTATGGTATGGTATGTTGATGATCACCTATGGCATGATGATGGTGACATGTGTGTGATATGATGGTGTCATGATGACGATGATATGAGTATGACATGATGATATGCACGTATGTGTTATGATTGTGGTGATGATACATGATAGTATACGCATGGCTCCAAGGTAAGTAATGCCTGGAATGCATGTATGACTTGCATGATGCATTGAGTGGTTATTGGATTCCTTTACCTGCTGAGTGGTTGTACTCACCCCTTTTAGGGACCAACATTTCAGATTAGCAGCATGCTGCTCCCTGCCGTCACGCGGGGTGTGTTTTACGGTCTACCATCCGATGTAGAGGTCGAGTGCAAGGAGTTTGGCTGTCCTTCTGTTCCTGGATTGACGTACATTCGAGTGCGTTGTTTAGTCATGTACGACATAGGCCTGGCTGGGGGCCCGGTTGTCCAGGAGTTCATCTCCGTCCACGTTCATCGCGACGGTGTGATGCGAGGGATTTTGCCGCCGCCACCGCCTGATTGTGGCATCCCAAAATTCAAAGTCAAGCCATGAGGTGTGTTAAAGTCTTTAATTAGGTGATAAAATTTCCATCGCTTATGCTTTAGCCATTAGTCTTTTAATTAGATGATTTGTGCATATGATTGTGAAAATTTAAATTTGATAGATTAATAATTTATGCTTGGCCATGTACTTTATAAAGTAAATTTCAATAAACAAAATGCCACAAGACTTTGGCCAAGATAAAAATTGAAATTTAAAAATATTTATAGAAGAATTTCAAAAAAAAAAAAAAAGAAGAGGAAAAAGTTAATTTTTGGGATGGGCCTTAGGCCCATTGGCCTAAGCTTAGTGGGCCAAGTTGGCCGGCCCAATAGAGGCCCAAAGGGGGCTGTCGCCGGCCCAAGAAGAGGAGGCCCAAGCCCAAAAGTTCATAGGACAAGTGGCACAAGACTCTCATGCATTGGCTTAGGGGAGAAGGCCATGCATTGGCCTTGGTTAAGGCAAGTAATCATTATCAATCATGAGGATTTGGGGGTATAAAAAGGGAAGAGAGAGAAGGGTGGCCGGTCATTTGCTCGCCCAAAAGAGAGAGAGAGAGAGTTGTGCGAGAGAGATTTCGAGAGAGGGAGAGCGGCCGAGAGGGAGGAGGAGCCGAGGAGGAGTCGTCGCCGTCCGACCGCCGTGTTCGCCGCCGTGTGCCGCCGAATCATGTAGTCTAGACGCAAGTGGGACTGCTCTAGCTTATCTTGCATGCTTGTATGTTGTTTGCATGTTGAATCTTTGAGTGTTTAAGTGAGAAAAACCGAAGCATGGATGATCTATGTTGAATGGTATGGCTGTTTGTGTTCGGACCGTGTGAGTCAGAAACTTGTTTGAGCTTGCATGTATGTTTGGAGTCCGCTTTTGGCTTCGATTTCTTAATCAAAGTTGTAGCTAACATCTTGAACTACAACATACTGAAATTCCGTGGAAAATGATGGATATTTGAGGGGTTAAAGTCTCATCCTACGGAGACCTCAGATCTGGAGAGTTTTACTGACCTCTTGCTGGATTCGTGGTTGCATGTTGGTTTGTGTTGAGAATATCACTTCGATTTCTTCATGAAAGTTGTAGGAGACATCTTAAACTACAACATACTCACATTTGAAGTGAAATTAACAAGCATAGCCTAGTAAATCAACTAGATCTTGAAGACGATGATTCTGGTGATGTATTCCGAGATACCCGAGACTTCATGGACATAGATGATGATTATACTCTGGTTATATGACTTAGATCTCTTCATGAAACGTGTAGAGGATATCTTGATGTATAACATATCCAAATTTCAGAGAAAAATAAAGAGAATAGGTAGGTGAAATCTCAATATTTCGGAGATGTGTACACTGGACGATGCGGTAATGGATCCAGAAGCTTCGTGAGACTGTAGAAAATAATCTAAAAAGAATCTGGCTTGGAGTTCTGCATGAAAGTTGTACGAAAATGTCTTGGATATAATTTTTAAAATTTCGTAATTTTTGGAGGCCATATGGATATTTTAATCGAATTTCTTCGGAAACCGTGCATTCTGGTTTCATCCGAAAATTATATGATGTTTTGTGAAAATTGGGAAATTTTGTGAAATGCTATTTGGCCATGCATTTTGTATGAAATTATTATTTGCTGTAATTTTCATGATTTTGGGTATTTGTTGATATTAAATTTATGGAAATGACAAAAGTTGGAATTTAAATAAATAAATAATAAAATAATAATAAAATATATTATTTTATTCGCCATAAATTTCATTAAATTTATCTTTGTTGCATGTGTCATAAAGTCTTGGTATATGTATGACATTGAATCGAGATGCATGTGTGAATCCTATGCTAAGTATGACTTGTTTGATGTCACGCCATATGCCATGTTAAATTGAGATCAAAATAATGGTAAATGTGGATAATGATAAGTGAGGAAGTGGTTGTGGTGGAGGATGAGGCCGGAATGTATAGAGATGCATTGCCGGATTTCCCTAGGAGATTCAGGATGCCCAGAACGTGGGGGTGCCGGAAGCCCTGTTGGAGGTTTCTGCCAGAAGGGAATGCCTCGGGATGCCAGGATTTGGGGTGCGGGATGCCCGGCCAGGGAGTGTAAATGCCGGAAGCCCTGTCGGAGGTTTCTGCCCGAAGGGAATGCCTCGTGATGCTAGTTGGGATGCGAGATGCCCGGAATGTGGGGGGCCGGATGCCCGGTGGCCTGGGAGGCTGAATGCCGGAAGCCTCGGAGGTCTTTGCCCGAGGGGATGATGAAATTAATGATTTGAGGAATGGGTGATGTGGTGATCAAATTGAAAGCTAAAAGTGGAAATTAAACCATGATATGATATGCATGATGATATGCATGATGATGATGGTGATGATGATGATATGTGATGAGAAATAATGATGATCACCCATGATATGATATGCATGATGATATGCATAATGATGATGATGATATGTGATGTGAAATAATGATGATCACCCATAATATGATATGCATGATGATATGCATGATGATGATGATGATGATGATATGTGATGTGAAATAATGATGATCACCCATGATATGATATGCATGAGGATATGCATGATGATGATGATGATGATGATGATATGTGATGTGAAATAATGATGATCACCCATGATATGATATGCATGACGATATGCATGATGATGATGATGATGATGATGATATGTGATGTGAAATAATGATGATCACCCATGATATGATATGCATGATGATATGCATGGTGATGGTAATGATGATGATATATGATATGGCATGTGTAATGAGATGATGTCATGATGATGATGACATGTATGATGTAATGATGCCATGATGATGATGACATGTGTAATGTAATGATGTCATGATGATGATGACATGTATGATACAATGATGATACACATGTATGTGTTATAAATTGATATGATGATGTGTGATAGTATGCGCATGGCTTCAAGGTAAGTAACGCCTGCAATGCATGTATGATTTGCATGATGCATTGAGTTGTTATTGGATTCCTTATCTGCTGAGTGGTTGTACTCACCCCTTTGGGGACCCACATTTCAAATTAGCAATATGCCGCTTCCTGCCTTCACGCGGGGTGCATTTTATGGGATACCGTCCGACGTCGAGGTAGAGTGTGAGGAGTCCAGCTGTCCTTCCGTACCTGGACTCACCTACATACATGTGCGCTGTTTTGTCTCGTACGACATAGGCCTGGCTGGGGGCCCGATTGTCCAGGAGTTTGTTTCCGTCCACGTTCTCCGCGATGGGGTGATGAGAGGATGCTGCCCACTTTGCCGCTGACGCACCGGACTGGGTGTGAGGCCTGTGCGTGACAGTAGGGTTGTTTCTTTTTGGATAGTTAGCCGACATTTATGATGGGGTTGTGCACATGCGATGTAGAGGGTCGAGGGTTCTTTTTTGAGGTTTTAGGCTGGACATGGCTGAGTCCTAGCTTTTCTTTTTTGATGTACCGAACCAAAAGAAGTCCCATCTTGAAAATATATGTAAATAAAGTGTCGTGGCTTGTCTATAAAATCATGATGATTAGTGGTGTGTATTTTTATCATGGTTGGTAGGGGGAGAGACGGTGATGTTTTAATTTGCTTCCGCTAATGAGTCGCGCTGGGACCGTTTTGTTTTTTTATTATTTTTAAATGTGTCTATGAATTAGGACACTTCTTCAAAAGAGAAAGGTAATAAGGTGTAACATTGGCGCTGGTGACGACCTGTGAAGGGTTTGGGGTGTCACAGCCGCCCTTCTTGGTATCAGAGCGAATGGTTATAGGTGGAGTGATAAGGAGCCTCATTTGGAAATTGAGGAACATGATGACAATGCACACCATAGGACATAAAATGAAATAATTGAATAACGGGTGATGAGTATTCACTCGTAGATCCCTAGTAGTTTATTTTGAGTTGCCTTTAGGTACCAGTAACATGTATATGTTACTTATGTAGTGTTAGTAATTGTTTTGAATGGAGGCAGTGAGTCTCAGATTATTCCTGAGGCAATGCTTGGAAATTGCAGGAAAGTCATGGTGCGAGCTGGAAGTGCTCATCCATCGAGGGCTGAAGCCTCTGCTGCAAGGGCTAAACCCGAATGGAAGATATCTTGCGAGGCATTAGCCAATATTGGAAATCTGATGGAAAGGCGGCGCAGCAACAGCCCGGAGCGAACGCCGTACTCAAGGACTAGTGGAGTAGTTTTGAAGCTGAAGCCACTTAAGTTTAATGGAATGGGAAGTCCGAGGAGGCGGAGCAATGGATTGATGGGATGGAACGAATTTTCCGGCTGTTGGACTACACCGATGCTTTGAGATAATAGTTTTAGCAGTACCGGTTGGAGGGAAATGCGAAGTTTTGGTGGAGATCTTCGAAGGACATAATCTTCCCACCAGTGCGATGTGAGAGGGAGGAGTTTGTTAGAGCTTTCAATAGGAAGCATTTCTCGATTGTGCTAAGGATAGGAAGATTACTGAATTTGTTCAGCTAGAACAAAAAGGATTGACAAAAGAGATCGGTATGAGGCTAGATTTTCTGAATTGTCTAGATATGCTCCTAGATTGATTGAGGATCAGGAAGAGAAGGCTAAGAGATTCCTAAAAGGATTGAGGACTGACATTAGGAAGCAACTGGTGCCTTTGAACATAAGAGATTATAATGAGATTTATGAAAGGGCGCAGTTAGTGGAGCATGAGTTATTGAGAGAGCGGTCAGAGTTTAAGAAACTGTTGAATTTTAGTGATGTGAAAAAGGGTAAGAGACCTTATTCTGGTCAAGGTCAGACCTGGAATGTGAAGAAGAAAAGTAACTTTGGGAATTTTGGAGGGGCAAGAAGAGGTCTGAATGTAGGGAAAGCACCCTATCAGCCTGGTGTTTGTCAGAAGTGTAATGGACGCCATGGCCCAGGACCTTGTACTGGACAACTGAAATGTTTTGGTTGTGGACAAGTGGGTCATCTTAGGAGAAATTTCCCACAAGAAAGGTCGCAAGTGAGTGTTGGCTCTGCGCAGGGGATATCGAGTGCTGTTAGGTCAAACCCATAAGGAAATCCTCAGAGACCACCTGCACAAGGAAGGGTGTATGCGATTACCCAGGAGGAAGCAGAAGCTTCCAAAAATGTTATCTCAGGTACGATTCTTATTAATGGTGAAAGGGCATATGCATTGTTTGACACGGGTGTAACGCATTCGTTTGTGTCTGAAAGATATAGACGTTTGAATAGGATAGAAGTTATGCCTCTTGAGACGCCTCTTTGTGTTTCCACGCCTTTAAAGGATATGGTATTGTCTACACCGGGGTGTGTGGAAATTGTAAGATATCAATGGGAGGAAAGGATATGGAAATAGATTTGGTTGTAATGGCTATGTATGATTTTGACGTTATTATAGGAATGGACTGGCTTTGTAAGTATCGGGCTAGAATGGATTGTTATAGAAGAGTGATTCAATTCGTTTTACCCGATCGATCTAGTTGTGAATTTTAGGAGGTCAGACCCATTTTCCGTAGCACTTATTTCGCGATAGAAGCCTGTAAGTTACTTGACAAAGGATGTCAAGGGTACCTAGCCATAGTTAGAAATTATGCAAGGGAGGAGCCTAATCTTGAGGAAGTTCGTGTAGTTAGCAATTTCAAGATGTATTTCCTGAGGAATTGCCTGGATTGCCGCCAGAGCGGGAGATTGAATTTGAAATTGAATTAATGCCTGGAACGAGACCAATATCAAAAGCCCCATATAGGATGGCCTTAGTTGAATTGAAGGAGTTAAAAGTGCAACTGCAGGAGTTGCTTGACAAAGGATTTATTAGACCAAGTGCTTCACCTTGGGGTGCATCGGTCTTGTTTGTGAAAAAGAAAGATGGATCGATGCGCTTGTGTATTGATTATAGGCAGTTGAATCGGGTGACCATTAAAAATAAGTATCCTTTGCCTAGAATTGATGACTTGTTTGACCAACCCGGGGAAGTTCGGTCTTCTCTAAGATTGACTTGAGGTCGGGATACCATCAATTGAGAATTAAGAAAGAGGACATTCCTAAGACTGCGTTCAGGACTCGTTATGGACACTATGAATTCCTTGTTATGCCATTTGGATTGACTAATGCACCGGCCGCATTTATGGATTTGATGAATAGAATATTTCAGCCTTATTTAGACCCGCCTTTGTGATTGTTTTTATTGATGATATTCTGGTATATTCAAAAGGGCCTAAAGAGCATGAGCAACATTTGAGAATAGTTTTGCAGACCCTGAGAGAGCATAAGTTGTATGCCAAGTTTAGTAAGTGTGAGTTTTGGCTGGGCCAGATAATATTTCAAGGACATGTGGTGTCAGGAACAAGAATTGCAGTAGACCCAGCAAAAGTTGAAATGGTAGTAAATTGGCCGGGACCAACGACACATACTGAAATACGAAGTTTCTTAGGACTGGCTGGTTATTATAGAAGGTTCATTGAAGGATTTTCATGACTGGCAGGAGCTTTAACTAAATTGACCCGAAAGAATGTGAAGTTTGAATGGAATGGAGAATGTGAAAGGAGTTTTCAGGAGCTCAAAAGGAAATTGACTTTAGCTCCACTCGACTATACCTCGGACTCCGATGGTTTACGGTGTATAGTGATGCATCTCACAAAGGACTAGGATGTGTTGATGCAGCATGGCAAAGTTGTAGCCTATGCATCCAGACAATTAAAACCCCATGAGCTGAATTACCCGACGCATGATCTAGAACTAGCAGCTATAGTGTTTGCCTTGAAGATATGGAGACACTATTTGTATGGGGAAAAGTTTGAGATTTATACGGATCATAAAAGTTTGAAGTATCTGTTCTCACAAAAGGAGTTGAACATGAGACAAAGGAGATGGATGGAATTGTTGAAGGATTATGACTGTGAGATAAGATACCATCCAGGGAAAGCAAATAGAGTAGCAGATGCTCTTAGTCGTAAGTCGCCTATGGAAATGGCTAGTTTGAGGATGGCGAATGGGAGTTGTTAGAATCAGTAGCAAACTCCGAATTTAAATTGGAAATGGATTGTCTTCGGCATGCTTAGTGCATTACGGATTGAGCCGGAGATTATCCAGAAAATTAAAATCCTGCAAGAATTTGACCCGAGAGATTTTGAAAGTGAAAGATGCTGTATCTTTAGGGAAAAGATCAGAATTTCAAATCTCTAATGATGGAATAGTAAATGCCAATGACGACTTTGTGTTCCCGACAATGAGGAATTGAGGAAGGAAATTCTGTCGGAGGCACATAAGAGTAATTATAGTATCCACCTGGTAGTACAAAGATGTACGGGAATTTGCGTCGGCAATTTTGGTGGAATGGTATGAAGGCAGATACGGCTAAGTACGTATCTCAATGTTTGACGTGCCAGCAAGTGAAAGCGGAGCATCGTAAACCCGCAGGACTCTTGAGACCATTAGACATTCCAGAATGGAAATGGGAACATATAACGATGGACTTTGTGCAAGGATTGCCAAGGACATCAAGTAGTCATAACTCAATTTGGGTGATAGTGGATCGTTTGACTAAGTCGGCACATTTCTTAGCTATTCGCATGGACTACCCAATGGATAAGTATGCGGACATGTATGTAAGTCAAGTGGTACGCTTACATGGTGTTCCAGTGACCATTACTTCAGATCGGGATTCGAGGTTTACTTCGAATTTTTGGAGAAGGCTTCAAGTTGCATTAGGGACTAAGCTTCAATTTAGTACTGCTTTTCATCCCCAGACAGATGGTCAATCAGAAAGAGTAATCCAGATATTAGAGGATATGTTAAGGGCTTGTGCAATCGATCTCAAAGGAAATTAGGATGAAAGATTGCATTTGGTAGAGTTTGCCTATAATAATAGCTTTCAGAAAAGTATAGGCATGGCTCCTTGTGAAGCATTATATGGAGGGAGATGTAGGACTCTTGTCTGTTGGAGTGAAGTAGGTGAAAGGAAGTTGACAGGACCTGAATTGGTACAAGTTACCACTGAGGCTGTTGAAATTATCAGAGAGAGACTTAGAACAGCTCAGAGTAGATAGAAAGGCTACGTAAATAGACGTAGAAGACCTTTGGAATTTAGTGTAGGGGACCATGTATTCCTTAAGGTATCTCCAATGAAAGGAATATCTCGATTCGGGATGAAGGGTAAGTTAAGCCCTAGATTTGTTGGACCTTTTGAAATACTCGAGAGGATAGGGGATGTAGCTTATCGTTTAGCGTTACCTCCTAAGTTAGAAAATCTGCACGATGTGTTTCATGTATTGATGTTGAGGAAGTACCAGCCGGATCCTGGTCATATACTCGATCATGAAGCCATCAAAATGGATGAGAAAGTAAGGTACATTGAAGAGCCTGTGCAGATTTTGGACCGAAAGGAGCAAATTCTTAGGACCAAGAAGATCCCATTGGTTAAGGTGTTATGGCGACATCATGATATGGAGGAAGCCACATGGGAAAGTGAGGATCAGATGAAGGAAAAGTACCCTTACTTATTTCAAGAAGGCACGAGTGGTGTTTGAATTTCGAGGACGAAATTCTCTAAGGAGGAAAGAATTGTGGCATCCCAAAATTCAAAGTCAAGCTATGAGGTGTTAAAGTCTTTAATTAGGTGATAAAATTTCCATGGCTTATGCTTTAGCCATTAGTCTTTTAATTAGATGATTTGTGCATATGATTGTGAAAATTTAAATTTGATAGATTAATAATTTATGCTTGGCCATGTACTTTATAAAGTTAATTTCAATAAACAAAATGCCACAAGACTTTGGCCAAGATGAAAATTGAAATTTAAAAATATTTATAGAAGAATTTCAAAAAAAAAAAAAAGAGAGGAAAAAGTTAATTTTGGAATGGGCCTTAGGCCCATTGGCCTAAGCTTAGTGGGCCGAATGGCCGCCCAATAGAGGCCTAAAAGGGGGGCTGTCCGGCCCAAGAAGAGGAGGCCCAAGCCCAAAAGTTCATAGGACAAGTGGCACAAGACTCTCATGCATTGGCTTAGGGAGAAGGCCATGCATTGGCCTTGGTTAAGGCAAGTAATCATTATCAATCATGAGGATTTGGGGGTATAAAAGGGAAGAGAGAGAAGGGTGGCCGGTCATTTGCTCGCCCAAGAGAGAGAGAGAGAGTTGTGCGAGAGAGAGATTTCGAGAGAGAGGGAGAGCGGCCGAGAGGGAGGAGGAGCCGAGGAGGAGTCGTCGCTGTCCGACTGCCGTGTTCGCCGCCGTGTGCCGCCAAATCGTGTAGTCTAGAGGCAAGTGGGAGTCCTCTAGCTTATCTTGCATGCTTGTATGTTGTTTGCATGTTGAATCTTTGAGTGTTTAAGTGAGAAAAACCGAAGCATGGATGATGTATGTTGAATGGTATGGCTGTTTGTGTTCGGACCGTGTGAGTCAGAAACTTGTTTGAGCTTGCATGTATGTTTGGAGTCCGCTTTTGGCTTCGATTTCTTCATGAAAGTTGTAGCTAACAACTTGAAATATAACATAATGAAATTTCGTGGAAAATTATGGATATTTGTGGGGTTAAAGTCTCATCCTACGGAGACCTCAGATCTGGAGAGTTTTTACTGACCTCTTGCTGGATTCGTGGTTGCATGTTGGTTTGTGTTGAGAATCTCACTTCGATTTCTTCATGAAAGTTGTAGGAGACATCTTAAACTACAACATACGTAAATTTTAAGTGAAATGAACAAGCATAGTCTAGTAAATCAACTAGATCTTGAAGACGATGATTCTGGTGAAGTATTCCGAGATACCGAGACTTCATGGACATAGATGATGACTATACTCTGGTTATATGACTTATATCTCTCATGAAACTTGTAGAGGATATATTTATGTATAACATATCGAAATTTCAGAGAAAAAGAAAGAGAATAGGTAGGTGAAATCTCAATATTTCGGAGATGTGTACACTGGACGATGCGGTAATGGATCCAGAAGCTTCGTGAGACTGTAGAAAATAATCTAAAAATAATCTGGCTTGGAGTTCTGCATGAAAGTTGTACGCATATGTCTTGGCTATAACGCTTTAAAATTTCGTAATTTTTGGAGGCCATATGGATATTTTAATCGAATTTCTTCGAAACCGTGCATTCTGGTTTCATCCGAAAGTTATATGATGTTTTGTGAAAATTGGGAAATTTTGTGAAATGCTATTTGGCCATGCATTTTGTATGAAATTATTATTTGCTGTAATTTTCATGATTTTGGGGATTTTTTGATATTAAATTTATGGAAATGACAAAATTTGGAATTTAAATAAATAAATAAATAATAAAATAATAATAAAATAAAATAAAATAGATTATTTTATTGGCCATAAATTTCATTAAATTTATCTTGTTGCATGTGTGATAAAGTCTTGGTATATGTATGACATTGAATCGAGATGCATGTGTGAATCCTATGCCAAGCATGACTTGTTTGATGTCACGCCATATGCCATGTTAAATTGAGATCAAAATAATGGTAAATGTGGATAATGATGAGTGAGGAAGTGGTTGTGGTGGAGGATGATGCCGGAATGTATAGAGATGCATTGCCGGATTTCCCTGGGAGATTGAGGATGCCTGGAACGTGGGGTGCCGGAAGCCCACACGGAGGTTTCGCCCGGAAGGGAATGCCTCGCGATGCCGGGATTTGGGGTGTGGGATGCCCGGCCGGGGAGTGTAAATGCCGGAAGCCCACATCGGAGGTTTCTGCCCAAGGGAATGCCTCGTGATGCCGGTTGGGGATGCGAGATGCCCGAATGTGGGGGCCGGATGCCGTGGCTCGGGAGGCTGAATGCCTAAGCCTCGGAGGTCTTTGCCCAAGGGGATGATGAAATTGATGATTTGAGGAATGGGTGATGTGGTGATCAAATTGAAAGCTAAAAGTGGAAATTAAACCATGATATGATATGCATGATGATGATGATGATGATGATATGTGATGAGAAATAATGATGATCACCCATGATATGATATGCATGATGATATGCATAATGATGATGATGATGATGATATGTGATGAGAAATAATGATG